>NC_086370.1:22096289-22696289 GCF_036324505.1 Eleginops maclovinus
CAGAAAGACACAAGAGAGAAACACGTGTCTGAAACATGGCTATTCATTTATTCTTACAGAAAGCCCTATTGAGATTATGGGCTTTTCCCCTCCTGAAAAAAAATCTGAAAAAAGTCAACATATTTAAATAAAGTCAGAATTCATAAAAAAAAAAGTCAGAAATCAGAAAAAAAGTCCAAATTAAAGAAAAAAAAAGTCCAAATTAAATGCTATAAGGTTTTGGTGCATGTAAATGGTCTTCAAAGGCTACAATCCCTGTGTTCCTTCCAGATATATTTTGTCTGAAATGCCTCAATATTTTCTCTATATTTTACCATCCTCTTAAAGCTTCCTTGCTTGGTATTAATAATACCTTTAAACATCTATCATTTTCAACCACACAATTGTTGATTCCTGCAAGGTAAACATATTTGCATTGCTTAAAAATTAAATATCCCAGAGCGTCGACAATCGTACTATGCACATCTTCACAAAATATGTTAGAACAAATTCAACGTGTGATTGGCAGAGGAGTCTCAAAGGTCTCTTTCAGGCGTTTTGGTTTGCTTTCGAGAAATTTACTGAACAGTTTAGCCCTTGATACTAATCAACCAAGTACCCAGCAACAGTGGGCAGATATTTCTGGAAACCAAACCCACTTTAAGCCTCCTGTCCAGCACCGAACAGAAGACAGAGACATTGCAAATGATGTGTGTGCAACAAGGCAGCATAAGAGCCAGATTGTATTCTAAAAAGAAAGTGACGATCGGTGTTTGCCTAAATCAGAATGGTGGAAACAGGAATCCAAAGTAGAGTGGTGCTTTCCCTCTGCAAAGGGAATATAGGGAACTATTTCTTTCCAGTTATTCCAACACCAGGGGACTTTCACATGAATTGTCCTGGACAGGAACACATTTGTCCAATTATTCTGACACCCTTTGAATGCATCACCCGAGCCATATCTTGAAAATGAAACACAATCATGCCTGTGATTATCCACTCAGTGTTTTTCTTTAATACCACCAAAAAATATATCTCCAGATGTATAAATAAGACATTTCTACTCGTGTTTTTGCCATGTCAAGCTTTTAATATGAAACAAATTCAGGGTTTAAGGCTTTTCTCTGTTATAAATCTGACTCTAGCAGGCGTAATGCATTTTGGTTACATTTAGTTTTTCTGTCGAGTCACTGGTTTTAACTGACTGGTTTTCTTCCAAAACCCACCACCTGAAGTGGGAATATACCTTGTTACTGACCAAGAAAAACTGTGAGAGGAGGATAACTTAGAGCCAAGTCCAACAAAATCAATAACTAATCCCATAATAAAATAACAGGGTGTGCAGCGACATAAAATACCATCAAGCAGAACACAGAACGGCAGGACGGACACAAACAGCTGATTCTACCCACACTCACCCTGGTGCATGAAGTGCTATATTTGAACAACTTTTCTCAAAAGGGATTTAGTTGATTACACACAAATCAAACACAAATTAAAAAGGAAACAGAAATTAGGCTGGGTTTCATTTGCGACTTTGCAGAAGAGCCTAATTGCTTTCTCTACAACCGTCCGTCCTCTTCTTGCCTCAATTTCAAAATGCTTTGCCTCCTCCCAGTCTCTCCCCTTCTCCATCACAGTATTAAGATAGAGATTAACTTCAGTTCAGGGAAACGGCCGCTTCACACATCCCTGTTAACCGCATCATTCTTCACACTGGGGATGCAGATGCTTCTCACAGACTTGCATTAAAACCATTAGTTACCAGGTGGGTGTGCAGATCATTAGACCTCACCACACACAGGTGAAGTAACTCTAAAGAAAATGCTGTTTCCACCTCCATCTGACAGTAACCTCCCTCACATTATTTCCTGCTCGCTGCGCAGCATTAAAGCAAAGTGACTCAAAATGAGGCAGAGAGGTCTCAGCGGACTTTTAACAGGCTTATTGGAAGGAAATCATTTTCACTCTCTTTCTTATTGTTTCCTGCTGCACAAGGACACATCGTACATTAGCAATGTTTTTGGAAGCCTTAAAGTTAAATGGGACTACAGTTTATTAGAGTACAGCACATGTTCAGGATTGTAGATCAAGATCGGTATGATTGAAACTTGATGGAACCCGTCCAATCTGTTGGTAATCTACAGGAGCGCCTATAGGGAGCTGTCAATCATCATCAAGGTCGTATCAAAGAAACACCACTTCCTCTGTGGTCCACACACACACACACACACACACACACACACACACACACACACACACACACACACACACACACACACACACACACACACACACACACACACACACAGACACACACACACACACACACACACACACACACACACACACACACACACTTTCTATTCACCTTCTGTAACACTTTGTACCCATTCTTTTAAATAATTGTATCCCACTTTTCATCAACAGGCTTTCTCCTTCATCTTTTACCACAATTTCCTCCGAGAATGGCTTTTAAAAGATGTCAATAAAACAGGTGAGCGTGTTGCATTCAGCTGCAGGCAAAGAGTGTAGGAGGAACCGCCGCAAAGGAGCACCACTTAGGTTATTCATGAAGCATAACAGGGTGCTGATGCATTGAATCCAAGTCTCGGTAAAAAAGAATCTGATCCTCCTGATTCGTGCTGACTAGATTTCTGTCTGTTGAAAGTCATCACGAAAAGGAGTTTGATATCCTTGCCTCTGACAGCAACATCTACATTTGCTGTTTTTGTTGTTGAACACAATTCTTCTTCCAAACTTTATTCACGTTGAAGTATCTGTCTGCTCAGACAAGGTGTACAATATAATTGGTGCGGTGTAAAGGTCAGACTGATTACAAAAAAGACTAGACTTCTGTACCTGACCTTTTCGGTAGCTTTCTAGATTTTACTTTTACACAACTTCCTATTCCAACTCTTAAAACTTAGAGTCCTCTCCTGCTGATGTTCAGGTGTATATCAGTATGTAGTGTGGGACATGTCTCCATGATTTAATGTTCAGACAGCTCTTTATGTTTCTCATACTGCCTGTGCTGCAACACCTCTTTTCACCCTCTGTCTGAAACCAGAGCCCAGTCTGCTCTGATTGGTTAGCTGGCCGGCTCTGTTGTTGTGACTGAACGCTTAGAGATGTCCCGCCCCTTAGCCTATCACGTACAATGTGTTGGGAGAGATACACAGGGATTTTAGCCTCTTCAGACCATTTACATGCACTGATACCTAGATATAAAACACACTACAGGAAAGGGAACACCCCAAAAAGCAAAACAGGGCCCTTTCAGTTATAGGTTTCCTTATCAGAAGCATTGGCTGGGAAGATTTTCCTCCGATTTCATCAGCTTTTATGGTGAAAAAATAATCTGGCATTAAGATGAATTTAATCTTGATAAGATATTTGATGCTTGTTAGTCGCCAGATTGATCGCAACTTCTTAATTATTGTGTAATTTATCAATGTCACACATCACGACAGTTTTGCATTGCTGATAGTTTAAGACAATAACCATAGCATTCAATCGAAATAGTTCACTGTTATATGTTGCCTTTATCACAGCTGTCCTCTTTACTGTGACAAAGTAATTGTCCCCGCTGTGGCACGATTGAAGGATTGCTGATCCTGATTCTCATCACAACACGTGCCAGATAATGGCTTGAAAAGTTAAGGTCTTCCTCAGTAGATTAAACACATGTATCTTTAAAAGGTATGTATCTGAATGGATGACAGTTAGAAAAGTAAAGGAGAAATGGAGCCGGCCACGACTTCAGATGAAGCACAGGAAGGTCAGCCGCTGAATCACTGAAGCCTCTGGGGCTTTTTTTGGGAACCAGGAGGAGAGAAGGAAGGAGGGAGAGGGAGAGGAAGAGGAGGGTGGCTCGCTGAAATGCTTGGCAAGGATGAATGAGTAAGTGAGGAGGAGGTATGAGAGTAAACTGTTCCCAGTAGCAATGAAATGAAGACGAGGCAGCAGCGAGGAGACGGAGAGAGGGAGGCAGGACGTGTCAGGAGAGAGTTTTAGTAACGGCGCCTGAAGGGCATGGAGGTCTGACAGAGAGATGGGAGTGGAAGGTGGAGGGAGTGGATTGAGACGGACAGAGGGCGACCCATGATGCAGCGGGGCAGACGTCATGGTCTTAAGTCACGCACACATCGAGTCAGCCTCCTCTCTGAGTCCGTCTATCCTCTCGCTTTCTCAGAATACAGTCGGATAAATATCCTCACTCTGATTTTGAGGGGACTTATCCGTCCTATATGGGAGGAGACTGGTTTTATTTTGAAGTCATCATTAATTTAAGAGCAAAGCAGCCAGATTTCAGACTTATAAATCGCTCCTTCATCTCTAATTATGTCAGTCATTTAAAAAGGTCTGGAGTTATGCTTAAGGGCGACTACTGCCTTTTAATAAGAAGAAAGACAAGATTTTCGAGACAGATATTAAGAAAAATCTGTCCCAGTAAGAATCCATTTTAAACCGCTTTTGAGATAAATAGATCTTAAATAGAAAGAGGACATATATTGCTTCATTTCAATATGCAGTGTCTGCACTGGGACATGTCTCCATGCTTTAATGTTCAAAAAGCTCCTCTTTTCACCCTCTGTCTGAAACCAGAGCCCAGTCTGCTCTGATTGGTGATTGGTCAACCGCTTAGAGATGTCCCGCCCCTTAGCCTATTACAGTACGTACAATGTGTTGGAGCACTAGCCAATAGAAGCAAGAGTTACACAGTGATGTCACAGCTAACATGAACACTATTTAAGTTTATGGGTGATAAAAAGGAAAACTAAATGGCTGATTGCTCAGATTATCTGTGTGCGTGAGACATGGAAATCTCCTGAATAATTTTATGACACTACAAGTTTTCATGAAATGTTCAAGAACGTAATATTGACAGAGATTCCGAGGACTGAATCAACTTCACATCGCCGAAAATCCATGGTTAATATCAAAGCGCTTCGACTGTTTGAGAGTTTCCCGTCACCAAACATTGACTGTGCAGAAAATGAAAGTGACTTTAACATCTTCAACATTAAAGATTCAAAGGCTTATTGTCACATGTGCAATATCTACAGCAATGAGCGTCTCTTGCAGCAGCAAAGGCTGCACTTCAGACATAAAGGGGAGAAATGGTGCATCTAAAAGTGAAGGAGTCTCTGCTCGTATTCTTTAAAGGTATCTGAAGAATATGCATGCATTCACATTGTGTGTTTAACTCAGGGTTTTGTTGTTGGTTTGAGCCCCTTTCGTACTGAGAGTGAAACCCCCCCCCCCCCAACCGTTGCAGGAGAGGTAATGTGGGGATAGCTGCAGTTATTTTTATCCCACCAGTGATAGAGGTTCCTCTGAGTGCAGAGCAGTTTAATATGACCGTGCAACCCGAGCACTGATCCCTGATCAGCTCTCTTGTTCTCGGAGGTTTAATGACTACAGGCCGCACAGCGAGGTGGAGCAGAGGCAGAGCGGCGTGACTCAATGTGCCCGGACACTCGTCTTCATTCAGCTAAGAGACTGGGGGGGTGATGCATGGAGCGGTGAGTTCAGACTTATAAAGTGGGAGAGAGAGGGAGGGAGGCAGGGAGAAACAAGGGCGGGACGGATGAGTGGAGTCAGTGTAAGGAGACTTTGTGGTGGGGAAAGAGCTCATATTAAAGAATATATATGTTTCTGTTACAGTCTTGCCGTTTTAGATTAATAAATGGAAACGAAAAGTAAAACAATTATTGCACATAATAAAAACAGGAGTAGAAAATAAACGGTTATACAATATATCTCAAAACAGATGATTGATAATTATGGAGGCTCTGGAAAAAATACATAATGGTGCGTTCAAAGGAGAACATATTGATCCACACTCTTATACATAATTAACAAAGTGAAAAGGGAGATATTTTAAATGTTGAAGTTGCTGATTAGTGCATTTTTAGATCGTTTAATAATCAATATATGCTACTTTCTTTTTCCTTTGGAGGTGGTGTTACTTTCAGGACAATGTGCACTGGTGTCCTCTGTGTTTGCCTGCTGTCAGTGCCGTGTGAAGAGAGGAAACGTACAGTCATTGTATCAGCTAACACACACACACACACACACACACACACACACACACACACACACACACACACACACACACACACAGAGTGACGTCTGCATTCAATCCATCCACGGCAGGGCCCAGGAGGTGAACCTCTACCAGTCACACTCCGTATTCTAGGTCACTAACCAGCGATTCCCAGTCCAAGCCCCCCCTTACTGAGCCGCTGCTGGGCAATAAAATGCAGCAATATGTTGCATCCTCCTGTTTTTATCGCAAAATAAATCACGTTAGAGCATTTCATTTGGTAGTTTGTCAAATGTGCAGCTAGATTAAGATACTGATTGCAGTAAAGCCCTTCATCATACAAGCAACATGTGTTTAACGTGTTTTATTTAAAGTATCTATGAGAGTTTAAGGAGTAAAACGAACAGTATTTGCCTCTGAAATGCAGTACAGAAGCATCATTTACTACCATACTACTACTATAGTTCATAAGTAAGTCAAACAGAGTCCTGTCTATTTAAATGAACAGAAATGATGAATTCAAAAGCTTTACTCTCCTCTTTATACCCCTTCTTTTGCCTCATAAATAAAGCATAAATACATACTTATTTTGATTCTGTTCAGTGCAAATAAGAGCTGTTGAACCCTGACACTCCTAAGTAGTTAGTCCTGCAAAGAAATATATCAAATATTATTCAAGGAAGCATAACGCTCCAAGGAACAGCTGGGTTGTACAAGTGTTAAGTAGGTATTTAAATACTGCACCTGATTATATCGCTGCAAGTTTTTACTATAACATCTAAATATTAACAAGAACAATAGTCAGACCTCTTTGGAGATGGATATAAAGTGTAGACTCGTGCATGAACATATCATTTTACTATCATTATCTGAAGGTCCTCTATTATCTCCTAATACCACACAGATGATGTAATGGGGCTGAATGTGACTATTTCTGGTGCACAATTTAAGCATTTTAAAGTCAATTTGGTAACTCTTGTGTCAATTAATTGAAGTGCATTAGGCAAATATTATTGCTATGGATTATTTAGTCAAAAGACACATTAAACATATGAAAAATAAAGAACATAAATCATAACTTTTGCGGAAGTGACACAAAGACAAAAAGAAAGGTGTAATCTGAAGCCACATCTTGTGAAATATATTGAATAATGATTCAATATGCAGTTAAAAGCAATAAAAGAGTGTGTGTCTATAATGGAAATGGAGAAAAATATCACATTTCAGGACACTAGACGATTTAATCCAGACTTGTTCTGAGGTGCTTGTTAATGAAACTGACCCCATTGACAGACAATGGCCCTGACCTCAGTTGTCAAGTGGTGACGCTTTAGAAAAGGAGCATTAAAAAACCATTTGGAAGGAGCAATTTCAAGTCATTTTACTCCACCACCTCTCTCATCCGACCGCTCCATCATCACAGAGGTATGCCGGCCATTAGCGCGTTTTTCCACCTGCGTTTACGACACGTTGTTATAATCGTTTAACTCACTGGAGCTGCCACGGGGAGGCCTGTCATCAGAGGAGACAGTTGCTTAAATTGCTAGAGTTGTGTGCACACACAGATGTTAATGGAAGCAGACCTTGCTTTTGTGCAGCTCAAAGTCACTAAGTGATTTTAAAAGTAGTTTTTCTATCTTTTTTTAACATCTTCAGTCGACTTAAAGCGTGCCTGGATTCGTTTTCATAGACCTGTTGCTTGCTTCTATGCTCTAATGTTCAGAAAGCTCTTTATTGTTCTCATACTGCCTGTGCTGTGCTGAGCACCTCTTTTCACCCTCTGTCTGAAACCAGAGCCCAGTCTGCTCTGATTGGTTAGCTGGCTGACTCTGTTGTGATTGGTCAACCGCTCTGAGATATCCTGCGCTACATAGTGATGGAAGTAAACAAAGGAGTCCAATGGAGGTGTTTCAGGCGGAGGGAATACAGGGATTTTAGCCTCTGCAGACCATTTACATGCACTAAACACCTATAGAACAAACTACAGGAGAGGGACAACTCCAAAAAGCAGAATAGGGCCTCTTTGTTGAGTTTTTGGGACTTTTTTCACAGTAAATGTGCTGGTTTGACAACACTTCACTTCATGTCTTAATGCTAATAACTTAACTAAACATAAGATGTTGTTCAGCCCCGTCATACACACGTATATCCATCATAACATATATAGAGCTTTAACTGATCGGATTAAAAACAGTGTGCTCTCTGGGATGCGAGGTGGGGAGATAGAAGTCAATAGACAGTGACGATACGCCTTTTTATGACTAGGATTTGTGACTCTTTAAAATAAGAGTATTGCTTGTGCAGTTTAGGATAAATAGGGACAGATAATGCCTGAGCTTCAGAATGACTGCATAGTCAATACGTTGTTTATTTGTTGCTTTCATGAGTCAATTAAACGTCCAGTTTGTCAGACATCAGATCCTTCTCCAGCTTCCTGTTTGTTTCATTTCCATCACAGGTTGGCTCAGTGTAAGTATAGAACCCCACCTGTAATTAATTAATAATACATGGTATAAAAGGTCAAAAGGACATGAGGTTTAAGCAGCAGACATTGAACAAAAGGCAAACATGAGGAACAGACAAAGACAAAGAAACGAAGCTGTGTGCGGCTGTGGTTATTAACGACCTGCGACTGGAGTGTGGCTGAAAGCAGCGAGCATACAGCCGTCTCCTCTCTGAGATAATCTGCATCCCACTGTCGAAGTCTGCACTAAGCACCAGCTGACAACCCCCATACTTCACTTTAAATTGGGCCTTCCAGATCCATTACGGTCTGCATGAAGGCACAGCCCAAAGTCTTGATCAGATGGAAAAAAGGACAATAAATAAGGGGAACACAAAGCCGTGTTGTGTGGAATAAAAGACAAGGTTATTGTTTTTAATATTCAATACAAAAACATTTGCTTTTCCCTTGTGTGAATATTTTACGAAAGTCACACAGCGGCGCCCCCCCGGATGAATTGCTGCAATCAATATGAGTTTATGTTTTATTTTCCCCACTCCCTCTAGTTTCTGCTCTTTTTCTGATTGCTTGCTGTCCCTTTCCATACAGCAATAGGCGGGCGGAAGGTAAATTGGCCTCAGCAATCAGTATCCATTAGGCTCCATTGCAATAGTCAATTTTGCATTTGCCACTGTCCTCACGCAGATGGATTGATATCATTTCAGAGCACTATATAGCTTCATGTGTTTTAGCCCACTTAAAAATGGATGATTGCAGAACAGATCTGTCATCGTGGGCAGAGGGAAACATGAAGCAGCCATTATTTACACTGCTACTATAACACAGAAAGCACATGATTCACTTTGATCACGCCACAGACTCCACAAATCAAATATATGAAGGGCTGGGTTTTTTGTGAGTGTTATAAATCTAATAAATTAAATTAATTGCACTGCAAAAGCAGAAGGGATACACTCAGGAATCAGGAGCATGCTATGTGTTAGAGCATGATCTAATCTGCCCTCTTATTGGCTGCAGCTCACTGGAATTAAGTGGTGCAGGGATGACATGTGTTTTGGTGGGCTAACCAGGAAGTTAGCATAGCATGGGCTCCGTCTACAACAAGCCAATTGGATCTTTCCATTGGATTTGAAAAGATTGCAGAAACTAAGATCTGCAAAAAATTTTTCAGGAGAATAATATCCACATATCAGGAATAAGGAACTACATCACGGTCACATGACTACACTTCACCACCGCTGAGCTAAAGGTGGCTAATATCCGGTCATGATGACACTGCTCACTGATTCGACCCTAATTCCTAAACAAGCTGTGCGCTCTACTGTTGCGTGTCGCTGCAGAGAGCCAGGTGGAGAATCGGTTGAGATTCAAGCGAGCTGGTCAATGAGACACACCTGCAGATAATTAACCTGCATATATATGTGTGAGAGGATAAGCAGCAATCTGCAACACGACACCCTGCTGAGCGCCTGGAACCTGGAGAGGCTGGCTATAAATGACACGGCAAGAGGAACCTTTATTTAGACCGACAAACAGGTAGCTGTTCCTGAGACTTTATTTGAGCAGTCTCTCAGCAGCTGTGATGAAGGCATGCACGGAGAGGACCTTCTTCATGAGTTAAAGCTGCAATCAGTTACTTATATTTATATTTGGGAGTGCACGAGGCCGATAATCAGTGGGTCCCTCTGGCTCCTCATGATCTCCTAATGGCTGAATAGGATATTTCTTACCTAGTGTATGCTCAGAGAGATATTTAAGTGGACTGTTTGGCTGTAAAACAAGAAGGTTTGCTACTGCTGGAGACCGGTGCTTGCATGGTTTCGGCTCAACTGTTTTCAGTCGGGATACAAACTATCTTACAGTAAAATACATACACGGAAATATGTTTGCAGGTGAGAAATTGGCAACGCAGTAACAGTATCTTTATTTATATTTGATCGGCAGTGTCTGGAGATCGTTTGATAGGGGTTTTTGAGCAGTGATTGACACTGAGTCTCATCAGCTCTGATTTGTTGCTATATTCACACCAGGAGAAATCTTGCAAAAGCCATCAGGAGCACCGGGGGAAGCCGAGGAATCTGATATTTTACAGATTGTCTGTCATGCACTTCCGTCAAGATGGAGTGACAGATCCAGCAAATTTGACAAAAACTTATTTTCAACCAAAGTTTGAACCAAACTAAAAATAAAAAGGAATATAAACACACACTGGGAGTATGAAATCTCTATTTGCAACAGTTCCACACCACCTCGTCTGCCTGCAGAGGAGTCAGTTTGTCATGCAGCAGGCAGAGTGTGAAAGACGACAGAGCTTTTCCTAAAATCTCCCGACATCATCTGCGGTACCTGTACGGCAGATGATGGCGTACGCTCAACCTAAACATGGAGAATGTAATCTTGTACTTTCTAGAACTCAGCATGACGAGACAGGAGTGACAGTTGAAGGGTGGAACTCGCTAGAGAGACAAATAATTTAAAGTTTTGTGAGGCAACACACGCCTCAGAAATGTTGACTTACTCCTGCCATCCAAAAACACTCTTTGGTGAGCGGAGCCTCGAGGAGTTGCTGGTGGTGTCATCTGCAGATGCAGGCTACAACTAACAGGCTAAAAACCCCACCCTCACAAGTATTGTTTTGCTCCTGATTCTTACATCTTTACTGTTCACTGATGGCCATGTTGTCTTTTATCTGCTTTGCATAATGGTGCAGTGATGGCGTATTTAGTAGTCCGATCGAGAAGTTAGCATCCAAGGGTAACCTCGGCATTGTGGAATACACACGTCTACGATACTCCCACGTGTTGTTCAGCAGGATAATCTCCACATATCAACACCACTTGCATAAATGCAATCGGCAGAAGGTAAAAGCTAACATTAAGCTATAAACAAACTACACAACGGTCGTGTGGTGCACATCACCACCGCTAAGCTAAAGGTGGACTTGTGTCGTTAAGTCGTCTCATTTAGTCGCTTGTTAGCCATCTTTATGACACAGAAGCGTCGGACGTATTTCAGTCTTCTACCCACAAACAAAACTAAAATAAACATTGACTTTCAGACGAGGGAACAAGAAGAGGTAAAATACCAATTCTTTTACAGGTTTTAGGACTCATTCCTGCACCACTCTATTGCCTCATGACCCTATAGCTCTTCCTTTTGTCTTTACTGTGTGTGAGCTACTATTAGGCTCTCAATTATAATCTCATATCTCCTTGTTTAGTAGTTTCACACATCCTGTTTCTGAGTAACTGAGTAATTATCAAACCTATATTGACTAATGGTGAATGAAAGTTGGTCTGCAGTTTTGGTTAATGTTGTTATTAGCATCTGATTTACTACAGTTTAACTGCAGCCTCTGGATTATGTTAAAAATGATAATCCAGTACAGCATCCGGCAAGCAGGCACAAACAAATACACAACCTAGTGAGAGAATAGAGGGAGAGCACTATTAATCTTTAAGATGGATTCTTTTCATGTGGTTTCAAAGAGACCTGCTGTCAAAGAGAGTCTTCTGTGGATTTCATGAGTAGTGGGAATTAATGATGGCATTTCCCTTCACCTTGGACATATGCCAATTAAACCAAAAGTTCTCCATGCAGCTGAGAGATTCATACAAAGAAAGCAATATTATTTTATTAGAACGTTTCAAAACAAAAAATCTCCACACAGGATTCAACGTTTTTTTTTCTGCTCCTGGTTAGTCATGAAAGAAGCACATCTCTCACATCTAAGACCCCCTGTGGCTCCGATATCGTGAGGATGTCAAGCATGCAGACTTAAGGATCTTTTATCCGTATCGTGGTGGTTTGGATTTGCCTTGCCACACTAAGTCAGGAGAAAAAGGAGAGCAGAAACCAGAGCTAATGCCAGAGATGTCAAGTACTTCTAAGCGTTGAGCCAGATATTTTCCCCCGCTCGTCTTTCAGAGGGTGTGAACGCAACAACATGTCTCCTGAGACGCTGTTCTCCACCTCACATCACTGTGTGGGAATGTCAAGATGGAAGCGCATCCATGCAGAAATGCAAAAATGTAGAGCAGGGAAACAACACACACCACACACACACACACACACACACACACACACACACACACACACACACACACACACACACACACACACACACACACACACACACACACACACACACACACACACACACACACACACACACACACACACACACACACACACACACACTTAGAGAAATATGCCAGCATGACATCAGGATGTCAAATTTGAAAAGGTTGAAAGTGACCTACAGTATTGCTTCATCTATAGATCCTGATCAAGGCTACTGTCATACTGAGTACACTGCTTTCAAAATATACACATCAGCATGGTGTTTAAAGGTGTGGCAGGTGTTTCCTATGTATACATTTCATAGATTTTAGAAAGATTTTTGACATTTTGGCTTCCGAAGTACAGCGTAATCAACTGAAAGTCATTGTTGGGCTACAACAAATGTAATAATTAAATGTAATGACCTTGAAAAATACCGTCAAAGGTTACAAGTTTATAATGTTTTCGACAACAACCAGTTAAAATCGACCCTATGGTAAAGGGCTGTCAATCAAAAGGTGGCCACGCCCTAAATCCACCCTGCATTATCATCAGTGTACCCCTAAATTGGAGAATAATTGACACAATTAAAATCAGGCTCCATTAAAGAAGACTTTAATCTAGTGATGAAGACCTAAAACTGACTTGAATAGTATAAATCATGTAATATATAGGGTCATCTCTCATAGTCTTCTATACAATTTGGATTTGCGAGCAGTGGAGTCGCCCCCTGCTGGCTATTTGAGATATCTTATCCACCCTGGATTCTCTTTTCACCCTGAGGTTGCTGTTTAACATCTTGAGCTTTCATTGACGTCTTCAGACTCTGCTCATCTACACCCACATTATGTATGCGAGCCTTCTCCTCAGGAATTTGCTAAATAATAAAAACAGAAACTACCACATGAATACATTTTCTTTGACATTTTATGGAATCTGAAACAGTCTAAAGTTCATGGGTCAGCTATTCTTTCACAAAAGGACAATTCATTCATGTTCATTCATACCAAACATCTCCTATCCACTCAATAATACCCTATCAGTGTGAGGTATTCGCAGTGTATAATCAATAGGTAAAACTCGCTCAGTATCCAAGGTGACTCGCTTTGCCCTTGCCTGAACAGTCGGCCCATAATACAAGAACAAAGTATGAAGCAATTGCACATTTTATGCTTCCTTTATGTCTTATGGATTGAAACATGCAACACAATGTGAAACACAGGGTTGTACTCCGGGGGAAATTGGACTTGCATGATTACTGCAGTGTTATCATCTGCGCTGCACACAAACCTGCCAAGCATGAAATCAGATCTCGTAAAGATAGTGTGAATTAAATTTGTGTTTGGATTTAAATCTGTAAATCTCTTCCTGCGTGTATGTGGGGTGTGATATGAGGCTTGTCCTGTACTGCAGGTGAGAGTATGGCGATAAAATTAGACCTTCCGATTTACAAGGGTTGAATATTCAATGTGTGACCAAGACAATGATTGCATTAGGGTTGTATAGATGATGAAAGCAGTGAAGAAAGATATAAGGCAGAGGAGAGGCTGAACACTATTCAAAGAGAATACACCCAGTCGAGTCTACTTTGCTCCTGAATACTGCATTATCCTAGAGAAAGTTCCTCAGAATGGATGGTGCCAATCAGCAACCTCCCAGACTGCACAACAAAGGATGTCCCGACAACAAAAGCAGCTTAAACTCTGTTTCTTGTGCAATGAAAAGATCTGACACCGTATGTAAGGATGACAACTAAAAGCCTTTGTTGCTCTCTGACAGATTTGGAGGAAACCTACACACATCTTTGATCTCGAACACATCCCATCAAGCGAGTTTGGTCTGATGCCTTGTCAGCATTTTGAGAACTAAACGCACATCAGTGAGGCTTGTGTTGCCTCTGAAGTCTCCTGGAAATTAGATTTTAGAGAGGTTACATTTTTTATAGGCTCTTTAGATTTTGGCTCCTAGAAGCTTCACAGCAACGTTAACCGTTCATGAACCAAACTGTGGCGATAAATCCGTCCACAAGTTGCTTTCTTTCTCAAACTCCCAGACTAGCTTTGTGGCCGCGGGGTGTGGTTAAAGCGCCCGGCTGCTGGAGTGATGGAAGTGGCTCGGCCGGAGACCAGAGAGCCGATCAGAATCAGGTAATAAGTCACTAAATAAAAGCATGCTGGTCACCTGGTTCTGGTCTCTTGTTGAGGCTGGGTCCTGGAGGAGGTAACGCCGGCCTTGAGAATCCCTACCTGGCGTTTGCACCAGATTAAGGTTGGAATGTGTATTTTTCTTCAAGCTTTCTTCCACTATTTTTTAAATAAACTATGGTCTAAATGAGTAATCCATTAATTCATGAGCTGCTGCCCTTTTCCCTTCCTTCCTATTTATATTTCTAACAAATGCATCTCAGAACAGTAAAGAAAATAAGATCTTTAACAAACACGCTTCTATGATATTGACATGTCTTGTCAGCAGGGTAATTAAAGCTTAAATGCATTTTATGGAAATAAAAAGTCAATGTTGGGCTATAAAGGAACTACAGCACGGTCACATGACTTCACGTCACCACCGCTAAGCTAAAGGCGGCTAATGTTGGGCTATAAAGGAACTACAGCACGGTCACATGACTTCACGTCACCACCGCTAAGCTAAAGGAGGCTAATGTTGGGCTATAAAGGAACTACAGCACGGTCACATGACTTCACGTCACCACCGCTAAGCTAAAGGAGGCTAATGTTGGGCTATAAAGGAACTAAAGCAAGGTCACATGACTTCACGTCACCACCGCTAAGCTAAAGGAGGCTAATGTTGGGCTATAAAGGAACTACAGCACGGTCACATGACTTCACGTCTCCACCGCTAAGCTAAAGGAGGCTAATGTTGGGCTATAAAGGAACTACAGCACGGTCACATGACTTCACGTCACCACCGCTACGCTAAAGGCGGCTAATGTTGGGCTATAAAGGAACTACAGCACGGTCACATGACTTCACGTCACCACTGCTAAGCTAAAGGATGCTAATGTTGGCCATGATGACGTTAAGTCGTCTCACTTAGACACTTGTTAGCAACCGCTGTTTTTAAATTCACCAGTGGGGTATTTCCTGACGGCTTTTATGTTTTTAGTCCAAAATATCATCAGCTTGTGTTAACCACAGACCTTATTTCAGACATCTAACCACAACTGATTAAACCAGGTGACGGGAAGCGGTAAAATGCTGACTCATTTCCAGGTTTCAGGACTGATTCCTGCACCACATTATTGGAGTCATGACTATCTTGGGCCCTCTGGGACCCTGACACAGTGTGATATCAAGACTCAGAAGACACGTCCTCTTTCATCCTGCCTCACTTTCACTCCGTCGAGGCTGCAGCCAGCCAGAGGTCCTTGGCAACATTGGTGTGCCCTGTTTGTGAACCTGTTTATCTGGCACTCCTCAAGCTCCGGTCCATCTGAGGCCTGTGCCACTCTGACTCAGGATATGAGTTGGACAGAAAACTGTAGTCTGGGGAGAAGGGATGAGGTCTGACACTTGGACAAGATGCGCTAGGAGGGAAGGATGGCACGAAGGAGGTTAGCCAAAGACAGATGGGGGCGAGAGGGGGGCCGTCTGGAGGGAAATTTGGAAGAGGGAACAAGGATGTCAACACTAAGGCAAGCTTGAGCACAAGACACAAAGGTAACCCGGGAAATTAGGATTTGATGAGCTGCGAGCAGAGGAGTCAAGCAGAGTGATTCTGTAACAAGATTATCTGAGGGGGGGTTGAGGAAAGAAGAGCGAGGCCACAATCTGCCTCTCTTCTTTTCCAAGTTTGCACTTACCCACTTTTTGAAGCAGCAAGTAGTTGAATACAATGGGAAAAAAGGGAAGAAATAAAAAGGTGGTATTACTGGAAAAAGAAAATCCATAATCTTCAGAACATAGTGTTGTGTAGAACAGAAAATAGGGAAATTAAGAAACCAGTGAGAGAAAATGACCCGAAAATGGGTCGATCAATTCTCAAAACCAGAAAATGAAGTGAGAGCTTTGGCAGAGAGTTAGAGGAAGAGTGGATGAATGGGATCAGAAATGAATGAAGGACTGCAGATAGAGCTGACACACTCAGACAGAAGTAGAGGAAGTGTGTCAGGGGTTCAGCTGGGATTCCAAAAAGTGAAAATAATTAATACTTTATAAGTCATCCCATTTCTCAGTTACAATTTAGAAACTCCCAAACAAATGATATTGAGATTCATCTGAATGAATAGCAGATTAAAAGATAATCGAAAACCCCTTCAAGGTTATGTTTAGGATTTGGTACTTGGAGGGTTGGAGAATTTAAAGGGGCCCTATTATGGTTATTTTTAGGGATCATATTTGTGCTTCAAATGTGGCCGTGTTTAAAACCAGAGCCCAGTCTGCTCTAATGGTTAGCTGTATAGATGTCCCGCCCCTTTACGTACAATGTCTTGGAGCGCTAGCCAATAAAATAACCTTCCTCTGGAAGGAACTTTGGGATTTTAGCCTTTGCAGACCATTTACATGCACTTAAACCTATATAACACACCACAGGAAAGGGAAAACCAAAAGCATAATAAGTCCCCTTTAACTCGCTTTATTTCCTAGATAGTTTTTTTCTTCTTCAGCTAATAAGAGATTGTTGATTTCCAAATTAATTTCCAAAACTGTTCCTTTTTAAACCAAAGCAAATATGGAATAATGATCCTTTCATCATTAATATTTTAGACTTAAATCTTCCTCTGAAGGCACATTTGTGCATTATTAGCTTTGGCAATGCACACATTTTAATGAACTGGAATTAAGTGTACCGATTGAACCCTCATTTTAAATGTAATTAACACAAATTAAACTGTCCTTCTTTGTCTTTTTAGGAAATGTTGTTTTCGTTTAAACTACGTGTTCCTCACATACTTTCACACCATAATAAACTAATAAAATGCTGAATATATGTTGTTAAGGGAAATGTAATATGCTGGTAGAGTAATTTAGCCAAATGTTGAACAGAAAATGGTACTTATTGGCAGCTACACAATTTTAAATGTCTCAAATTGGCGATTAGGAGCAAAAAGCGTCTCATTACTTTGCAGAGAAATGATAACACCATGGTCCAGTTGACCCAAAAGGCCACTGGGTAAGCCAGCGCTTACTAATGATCAACATTTACCATAACAACGCAATCATTGTCTGACATTTGACAAATTGTTTAAGAGACGAATGGAAATAGTTCTGTGCTCGCTGTGTTCAGGTCAGCGGGTTTGGTGTAAAAACAAAGCGGGGGGAATCACTTCGCTGAACACAAATGTTGTTCCAACAAGGACAATTACCCTAATACATGTTTGGGATTAAAAACCTCATTACAGAGTCTTAATTAATGATCTGGAAAGTAAAAGATATTAACAAAGAGCAAGCGGTAAACGTGTTGCTGAATGTGCCATTATCAAATAGGACACTTTAAATGTCATACTACAGCAAAGAGGTGTGTTTCTGACATTATGAGGTAAATATCCCAATGGGTTTGTCCTGTCCTTTCACGATAAATGGTTCTATTACAGCACGTTGGTGGAAAAGTCACAGATAAGCTTTTATACTGCCACAACGTTACTGCCCCCGTGACAAGGTTGCACATTTCTTGGAATGAGATTAGAAAAAGGGGGCTTTAATATGGCATAGATAGCGAGCGGTAAGGGACATAAGTTTGGGCAATTCTTGTTCTCACATCAGCTGTGTGACATTGAGAGGACAATGTCTTTGGGAGATAAAAGAACGGGAGATGTGACATTTGTCTGAGTAGGTGAGGGTGTTTTGAGAAAGCCGGGAATATGAGAAGAGAAAATGAAAAGGGAGGATAAAATATATGAAAGAGCAGAATGTTAAAGAAGAGTTTGAAAAGCTGTAGAAGTTATTGAGAGGCTCAGGGCTGCTCGGATCGTCTGCAGGAAATGATGCTTCCTTGTATTGTACATAACCGTATAAAAAACGGACACACGGAGTTAAAGTCAGTGTCAGAAATGTTTATGGAACATAGGGTATTGTTCGCCTTTGCAGGCGCCATGCTTCACTGTGTTTATACATGCATGGTATAGCATTGTTTTTAAGAAAGAGTCTCACCTTTTGCCACATGCACACAATTATAACTACAACTATCTTAAAGGTTGGATTGGAAACCAGACTTGGGTTGCTGTCGAATTGTCAATTTCTCTCAGGAGAGGACGTGTAGGCCTAACACATTTGATTTATTTCAAACATTTCCATACAATCATACTTATTGGGGATGCATGCATGTTGACAGGAGGACGGGAATGAGTCTGAGCAACCCTTAAGCTTTCCAACCTTGGTAACGGCAAGTCTGCATAAGGGACAAATCTACAAGTGCTGTTTGTAGTAGCTGTAGTTTCCCCTCTGCAGATGCACATTAATAACATCCGCTTGCAAATCATAAAGGGGTCTCCCAGTGTCAGTACACTCTCTTTAAATTCTCCTTCACATCTCTCCTTAAAGCCATGATGCTTTTGGAGTAGTGGTAAGGAAAGGACCTGCTTTGTTGACAATTCGACAGCAACCTTGCAGTGAAACCCTTTCATTTAAGATCTGAAGATTGTGCACGTATGGATAAAGTTTGATTGACTTCTGACAACATACATAGGAAGTGTACTGGTGAACACTTAGAGAATGATATGTACAGTATGACGTTTATTAGGACAAGAACACTATCTATGACTGCTAAATACCACATGTGCAAGGGCCATTTATTGCACACAAAATGAAGAAGTACTGTACTGTGATTACTGTAAGCCTGACATCATATATTACCCTTATCCTTGAGGGATGTTTACCTTTAAAGCGAAGGTTTATTTGTCCTTGTACTTTATTCATGTGGCTCAATACTCTTAAGAACTCCAGTTGAACCTCCTGAAAAGATGTAAGGAACACAACCCCCTCCGTTTTCCTCGTGTATACTTTACCACGCTAAAATCCCATGTTACACTTTTTGATTTATGCTGCTGAGGTGAGAAACTCACTTGGGTCTGACAGGATGGAGTCAGTCTTGGGCAGAAACTGGTCACAGCGGATCCCCTGGTAGCCTTCTCGACACCTGGAGGAAAGAATAAATAAATAAAGTCAGTCAATAAATCCTGAACAGTGGATTTGCCGGGTAACAAATGCTGCTACAACTGATGTAAATGCAAGAGCTGCACAAAAACCGCCTCCTCGTGTTTTGAGACAAATGTAAGTCTTTGTGGAAGGGGGTTAGAAAAAAGTGCAAAGCGAGGCAAGCTGACAGGAGGGAACAAATAGAGAGGGGATTTTTTATAAGGGTGGAAACCTGCAATAGGACGGATTTTTTTTTTGAAGAAGAAGACTTGTGTGTTTTCAGCAAAAAAAACACCAATTGAGGCTGCAGCAGAAAAAGAGCATCCAAAGGCAATTAAGTGATACCCTATGACCTTTCTCTGTGCTTGGTCATAGAAAACCTTATTAGAAGATACCAAACAAAGGCCCTATCATGTTTTCCCTCTCCTGTAGTGAGCTATATAGTTTTTGGTGCATGTAAATGGTCTGCAAAGGCTAAAATCCCTGTGTGACCTCCAGAGGGAGTTTTTTCTTTGTTTACTTCTGGGATAATGTGACATCAATATGTAACACTAGCACTTCTATTGGCTAGCGCTCCAAGACATTGTACGTGACAGGATAAGGGAGCGAGACATCTCTAAACGAGACCAATGAAAGCTGACTGGGCTCTGGTTTCAGACAGAGGGTGAAAAGACAGGCAGTATGAGAAAATAAAGAGCGTATTGAACATTAAAGCATGGAGACATGTCACAGGAGAGACATTACATACTGATATGAACCTGAAAAGAGCAAAATAGGGCCCCTTTAAGTTCAAAATCTTCGGCCAATGACATTGGATCTGCTCTTAAAAATATTTCGCCTGTGCTCTCAACCCCCAAATTACTCCAAGAGGAAGAGATTCTGACTAAGACTCCTCAACTAATTGACAACCTTATTTCTTTCTCTCTCAATGGTGCTCAAACTCTGAAGAACTTCTGAATATGAGTGGCACATATGTCAGGCGGTGATCATTAAGCAGCTAATGAATTCTGAAATGTGCTCGGGCTGCTCTTCAGAAAGTGTCTCAGGAAACGGTTGTGGATTGCGAGGCTGTGTGTAATTGCTTTTGGCTCAATAACTACGTCCTCATCCACATATAGGAGTGTGTTACAGGGCACACAGACAGCATGGGGACTGAAATGCCAGTATGCAGGGTGAGGCCTAATTGGGAGCCTCCGTTGGTTTGGATATCAATCCTCACCTCTGGCCATTTGTATCAGGATTGACGCTCTGCTACTTCCTGTCCCTCTTGAGGAAAAACCATAGGTTCAAGGGGGCAGTGTGGTAATACAGCGAGAAACTGGGATTTTAATATTCATTGAATTGATCTTTTTTACTATGCTGTAGTACTGTTGTACGAAAGGAGATGAGTGGATATTCACAGCTACAGCACAAGAAATTAAATTGGGTTGGTGAGTCAGATCCAGAAATATATTGGAAAACAAGCAATAAATATTACATCTTTGGGAAAAAACAAACATTTCATGTGTTTGTGGAGTTTAATTTGAAGTGGCATCTCCAATTCATCACAGAAAATGGGTAATTTCCTGCAGGACAAAAGGGTGAAATGCATTGATTTCTTGTATACTTACATAAACAACGGAACACTGCGACGGTGATTATTGATCAAACATAAAGGCAAAGTATGGAATTGAATTTTTCCCGCAGTCAAGTCAAACTAACAAAAGGCCTTTTATTACAGAGCCTAGGTTTAGAGTAGCAGACAATTTGGAATATATAGAAGAAGCACAGGCGTAATGATTGCATTACATCACCTGCATTTAATCCAGGCTATTTTCAGAGTACTGTGATGCCGGCTTACCGGCACCTGACGGAGCTGAGCCTTCGTTAATGACATTTGTTTCACCTGTGCTTCAGCCGCTACTGAACATGTCTGCAGTGGAAAAAGGTGTATTGTGCATGCTGGCTCACTGCGCAATAAGAAGAGACTAAAATAAACCAGAGCCATCGTTAATGTTATTAGTGACACCTGTGCACTGTGACAAGTTCAAAGGACTACACTATATTTATAACCGTGCTGCAGCCTGACGACAGGAGAATATTAACCAGCATGCTGACTGACATTAGTTCATCAGCACGGTTTAATTACAGTCTGTAATTGGACGATATTGGACATTCACAAGAGAAAAATCATAGAGATTAACAAACAAATCATTGGATACCACAATACACAAGGAACCAATCAATCAATCAATCAATCAATCAATCAATCAATCAATCAGTATAAAAAAATACTAATAATAAAAACAACAGTTTCACTTTCTTAAAAAATATCCAAATAAAGGATATAATTTATGTATGGGGTTTTGTTAAAGACACATTTACTACACCATATAACCTTGATGATGGATGCTAACGACGCTAATGAGGCTATTAAAGGGATATATAACAGTTGAGGAGTGGGACATGAGGCCAGCTATTCATTCTCACACAGTCGGCGATGTTTCCCTTTGAGGAGGCTTCAGCATCTCATCATTTGTCAAGGCGTCCTTGTTGCTGCCTGTCCTCTGAGTTTGGTGTTCTCAGCTTTTACTCTTGCACTGTGTGATGACAAATGCTGTCAAAAACTTTGTTGACATGTCTTTTTAAACACACAAATAATGCTTGTGTTGCCTTATTTTAAGACATGCAAATGAAAGTATTTGACTCTTATTGTAAGTAAAAAATAATCTACATTCTGACAATCAGCTCGACCATAAGACCAAAACACTACCTATGAGACTCTTAGTTACAGAGAGGTATCATTGCTTTTATTAGGCACACATTCCTGTACTCCATCTGGAGGGAACACAGGCTGTCTTAGCAGCGTATTTGTTAAGTGGGGACTGGAGAACAAAATGAACCCAAAATAAGACAGTCCTGATGTTTTAAAGACAACACTCCAGAGAAAGTTGATCAATGTTACCATTTGGTGACTTCAGCTCCCTGTTCAGACGCTTCAATTCAGGAACAAAGTCCAACAAGTCAACAGGTCACTGAAACACAGCCAAACTTTCAGAACCTTTGGATGGCTTCTCTCCGTGTCTTGGTGACCCGAGCTGACTGAAACTTTGACGAGAGGTGAAACTTTGATGAAACCCGTGTCACTCAAGAGGAGGGAAGGAGATAATTAAGAGAATAGAGTCTTAACATGGTGACACTGTCCATGTGTCACGCTCATTAAGGGGACTGTGGAAGTCAGGATGTTCCATTTAATCACTGCTGTGCGCTCAGAGGGCGACAAAGAACACCTAGAGGCGACAGAGAGCAACATACGATATGCACAGTCGTCTACATAGCCTCCTTATTGTGAGTGCCACAAAATGGGCTTTACATTTCTGTGATGTGTAGGTCTGCTCAGTATGTAAATTATTGCATATCCCTTTACTTTGTAACTAAGATCAAAACACATCAGAGGTTTGCTCCATAAAGCTGGGAGGATCCAGGAGAGGATGAGAGACATTCGAGAGGGAGGGGTTTTCAAGAGTTGCATGCCTTCTAATTAGCAACGTAGTCATTAATTACAAGAAAACAGGAAGAGGTTGCATGTGTGTGTGTGTGTGTGTGTGTGTTAGCATGCCAACAGTACGTGAGAATCTCTCGCAAACGTACAACGAAGCAGAGAGCAGGGGATAAATATAAACATGCGCCTCGAGGATGATGGATTTCTGGGGATGGAAGTGTGAAAACACGTGCGCTAATGCACAAACACACACATTCATAGGGAGCGTTTCACATCAAGCGTTCACAGTTCAAAAGTTTTCCAACAACACGCTGTTCTCAAAGAGGACATCTTCTGCTTGTTTTCATATTAGTATTTATTGTCTCTACTGTCTCCATGCTTTAATGTTCAGAAAGCTCTTTATGTTTCTCATACTGCCTGTGCTGCAGCTCCTCTTTTCACCCTCTGTCTGAAACCAGAGCCCAGTCTGCTCTGATTGGTTAGCTGGCCGGCTCTGTTGGGATTGATTACCTGCTTAAAGATGTCCCGCCCCTTAGCCTATCATGTACAATGTGTTGGAGAGCTAGCCAATAGAAGCGAGAGTGTATAGTGATGTCACTATGATCTGGTAGTAAACAAAGGAGGCATTTCAGGAAGGGGAAAAGACTTGATGGGAAAAATCAAAGGTAGCAAAGCACTTTTGAACATTAAAACATGACAACACATCACAGTAAAGGAACTCAAATATAAATATGAACCTGGAAATGATCAGAATAAGTCCTCTTTAATATTCCATCTGATATTTTGAAGATTATATCCAAACACATAAACTGTTTTAGATTCTAACAGCCCGACATTTTCAGACACACTCTCTTTTTTAGTTCAGCACATTAACATGTACACTTTGTAGCTGCTCACATCTCCACAGCGGCCTCAGTCGGGGTTAAAGCTGTTTTGGCACGAGCACCGGAGGGATTGATCTTGCAAATGCAGGATTTGAACTGTCTTCAGGCTGCAGACTCTAACTTTAAAAGCAGTTGGAAAGTTTTGTCAATTTCCTGTTTGAAGATCTCAAATCTCTTCACTGCAATTGTTATGCACAGATCTGTAGGACATCTGAATGCCTCTAGAGGATTGAAGTAGAACATTTAGTGAAACAGAAATGACCAATAGGTAATGTCTTGTACTCTGCAGTGATTCGAGGCCTTGGTATTCATGGAGAGAAAGAAACCTGGCAAATGAAGATAGATTTTCTGAAATGATCGTTAACCGGATTGGTATACTGGTTGGAAGAAGACGTAAAGCATTCATCATGTCCACTGATCCCCCCCTCAGATACTTTAGATGTGATACAAATAAAATAATGAGGCGATTTGCTGTGTCAAACATCAAAACAAAAATCCCAAACAACTGCTCCTCTCTCGTCGGCAGGAGGGCCATTTAACCCAATTTAATACAGAAAGCACAGCCCGGCGGTGAGGGGGCTCAGCCGTGTTTTTAAATGGAAATGTGCCACAGTGCATCGGTCCGACTGTGGCAGGGCGGTTCAATGATCTTCACATCGTGGGCCATTTTCCCGGCGTGAAATTCACTTTGGAGCAGAATGGCCGACAAATAAGAGGAAAAATGGGCGACGAAAGGTGTCGCTTCTGTCAGTGTTGAGACGACCCTGCATCAGTCTGCTCAGTTAGGACTGCAGAAGGTAAAACAACAGGTAAAAGAAGGCCTCGTAACTTTTGCATGGCATCCCAATCTTCATTTAGAATATTACAACTTTTTGCATACAGCTCATTCTTAATCATCTTGATAATCAATCCCCATTCTAAGCTTGCCTTGCAGGTTTGATTGAGTTAGACATGGACCCTTCTTCAAAAATAATCTGGAAATTCATGTTTTTGTTATTTCTTACAAGATGAAATAAGATAAATAAAGTGTCCTACACTGATAAGATAAGATGTTATAAATCACAGAGCATTAGCATTCACAGCAAGGCTCTGAGCAAGTTAATTCACCAAGCAGAGAAAGGTAATCCCACCCCAAAGCTTCCTGCTACTTTCAAGCTTTGGATGCACCTTTAAAAACAAAAATATGACAGAAGTCAGAGTTATTCTAAACTGATGTACTGTTTGATAACGTTGATACTCGAGTGAAATGATTTGTTTGTTATCTGATGTCCGCTCAGTTTTAATAGCAGCTTCTCTGAGGAAATCACACCTGCAGACGACCAAATCCAACCGCCTGGACTTCAAAGGTGAACTGAGATTATTACTTTTCTACTTTTAATGACATCTTTCTGTCTGTGTTTCCATTCATTCCTGCCTTTCTTGAAGTAACCTAACATAATATGGCTTCTCTGTTCATCAAGGGAAGTCTTTGGAAAGCATCTGGGGTGCCATGTCTCTCTGTTTTGGGCTGTGAAACTGTGTGTGCATGTGTGTGTTTATACATATGTATGTGCATATGTCTTTGTATGTTTCACTCGCAGATTAAAAGAGAGCAAGCTCGTGAATATGCATATCCATGTGTGCGTATCGCTGATAAGAAACACGGCAACGGGATCTCTCAAAGCCAACACTCATACTGTACAGCTCTGTACACATGTTGGGGGGAATGCACATGCAGGAATACAGGGCCACCATAATTACATGCTTATTAGCATACATTGAAAGGGAATGATGGTGTTGGAAATGCAATTACATCACCAGGAGTTATAATCCTTGCTCGCTGTACATTTGGGATGGTCTAGTTTTACTCTAGTTGGATTACCCTGAAGCTACCCAAACCAGCTATTTCTTTATATTGTTATCAATGTTTTCCGACAGTGAGACGCCACGGCGTGATGCCCCAGCTGCAGAGAGCAAATTAGGCTGATTATATATAACCTAAATATAATAAATTAGGGAACACTCAATAACAGATTCAGAGTCAGGAAGAGATGTGAGGTGATGTCATATCTGTGACTATAATACAGATTCTGCATTGGATGACTGTGGTGTTTCTTGCAAACCAACACCTGAAATCAATCTCCTGTCTCCAGTGTTTTTCTTTGAGGTTTTCAGGAAATATACAACTATTAGTTTTAGGGGGAACAACATATGCAACCACTGAGTTTAGAAGTCGGATATGAGGTAAGTTTAGGCAGGAAGACTACATTTATTCATTCTCAATTGTCTCTCAAATTTCACAGCCTCTTACTTACTTACAATGGGGTCTAATCACCCCCAAAACATATTCACGTTTCTATCAGAATCAGGATGAGAAACAGGTTGATCACCAAACACATATGAGGAATTTGATTTATGGTGCATACATATGAGTACAAATAAAACAAAATTTAGGACTGTGATAAAAAACCTGTGGAAATCAAATTCAAATTGTAATAAAATATGGGCATTTACAACGTGCAACGTGCAATGTGCAGAAACCAAAGAATAGCTGTGTCCTGGTTGAAGTGAGCTGAAACCAGTCCTACATGGATTTCATATCAATGAACATATGGTCAAAGTAACTTCAAAGACAACTGTAACTGTGAATCCCGTTCATTAATTCAGGACTCGATGACTTCTTGGAGTTTAACAAATAGGGGAACATATTTTGCACCGAGGACGCTCTTGTGTTGAGGTGTCATTATAATCCAATCTGATTCATAATGAATAAAAGTAGCTTTTTAAGAAGGCATGCCATTTCCAAGAAGAACAACATGTTCCTTTTGAGACAATTTAAAAGTTGGACCTGCACCGTCTCAAGGGGGAAACTTAAACCAACCTCTGTGTTGGAGTTTGAAACTTAAATCAAGTCAGGTGTGAAGCCTCAGAAAGGAACCCCAATGATGAGTATTTTCCAATTTTCTAAATGAAAGTCTGGGAGAAAGTCATCCATCTGACTTCCCTGCCATTAATGTTCAGTCTCCACCATTTCCTCCTCTCTTGATGCTCCCAGTTGTCAGGCGCGACTGACTGCTGAGCTCCTTCTTTCATTCCTAAATAAAACATGCCTCCCACTGAATGTTGCATGCATGCCTTGGAGTTTAAATACACCCATTCCTCCATCTCGCCGTGACTCCTGTGAAAACCTCACCTCCATCCCTCACCCCTGTACTACAGAGGCAGGAAGTCACTCAATAATTCACAGCTCGGCCCGGGCGCTGAACCCAAAATTAAAACAAAAACACACCGCTCTCCCTGATGTATCTGTAAGTGACGGAGAGCTCATTCATAATTCATGTTCAGACTCTCACGTAACTGTGTGTGCCCGGGAACCTGGACAGACTTTGGCAAGGTTTTCACACAGCAGGTTTCACTTTCCTCTGAATCTCAGTGTCACACGGTGGTCGGGATGCTGTGGAATATTTGTGATGTTCACCCTTTACCTTTAGTATTTATGTACCTCTGTTTTTTGTGACGGTATATGATACATGTGCACCAATTTAAGTACTATTAATGTCAGGATCTCAGTTTCTGTATTTTTAGTTTACTGTTTTACTTTGAAATGTGTCTTGTCCAGATTACTTCCTGTCTTTAGTTTCCCTCCTGTCTGATTGTCTGATCGTGCTCACCTGTTGCCCCTGTGTGTCTCCTCCCCCTTCCCAGCTGTTTCTTGTCTTGTGATTACCCTCCTCTGTATTTAGTCTGTGCTTTCCTTTGTGTTCTTTGTCGCGTCATCGTCGTTTTCCTGTTCCCTGAACCCTTTTGGATCTCCCCTTTTCAGGCCTCCCTCTTCCACTGGTTTGTCTGAATTTTAATTTGATACTTTTCCATCGTTTTACCTTTTGTTAACAGCTTCTTTATAAATAAAAGCTCGCCCTTTGATACGTTGGAACCCCTGCCCCCTCTATTGCTTCTGCACCTGGGTCCTTTCCTAAATCCTGACTATTAGGGTTAATAAAACGACTCCATGAAGGTAGAGACAAAACTAAGACAGCACCATAGGTTAAAGAGGCCCCATTATGCTTTTTGGTGTACCCCTGTAGTGTGTCATATTTAGTGCATGTTAATGGTCTACAAAGGCTAAAATCCCAAAGTCCCCTGAAACGCCTCCGTTAGATTCCTTTTTCTACTTCTGTAACATAGCGACATCACTGCTTAACACTTGTGCTTCCATTGATGATAGATTAAGGGGCGGGACATCTCTAAGAGGTAGACCAATCACAACAGAGCAGACTGGGTTCTGTAATTTATTGAGAAACAGTTAATTGACTGATATCCACCTTGCTAACAATCAAATGAACTTGTAGACGTTGCATCTGCTAGAGACTCTCTGCCAGTAGAACTGGGCTGTTACAGTATCCTTTATCTCTCACAAAAACAACTCATCTTTTACCTCCGTTCCAATTTCCTTCCTGTGCTCCTCCACCTCTCCTCCCCATAATCCCTCCTCTATTTAACCGAGAGGACACCTTGGATTGAAGACAACCATTTGTGGAAGCCAGAAGAAGACATTTGGCAGCACATACATAACATAATTGTCTTCTGCCCAACTCGTTATTACATATTTGACAGCCAAAAAGGAAAAAAGAAAACTGGATTTGTCCAAGCACCCTCTTTTGGGTATAAAGTAAAAGTGCTACACTACTTCATCCAGCATCTGTCAGCAGTGGGAAGCACCAGACAGCAGGAAATCAGACACCCATGAGAGTCTGTGTCTGAGCCAGAAAATGGCAGCATTAGATGTTTGTTAAAAGAGTCTAAACACTCCCCATGTATGTTCTGTTGGCAAGCAAACACTCTGTGCTAAAACACATCGTAAAGTCAGTAACTGTTTGGTTAAAAAACACTTTCACACCATGTTGGATAAAAAATAAATGTGCTTCAGTAGCAAGCAACTATGTCCCCTCTCCTTTTAACCGTTTCTTTAAACCAAAGAAGGCGATCTTTCCACTTAATCTAAAACACATGTTTTGAGTATCAACATCACAAACCCTCTGAAAGGTTTGTGGCTTTATCTTTACCAGAGAACAGAGGATGCAGTCAGCTTACGTTTACGAAAGTTAAGTCGGATTTAAAGTTGTTAGTAATGGAGTCTAGTGCTGCAGCTGATCGGCCCCTGATCAAAAATGTGGCTACACATCAAAGATGACGAACACCAGCTAACACCTGCAAAGGTTCAGTCTGGAGCAGGTCTCCAATGCAGGTATGGAAAAAACTAAAGGTTACATTAGGGAAGTTAAAAAGTAAGAGCTACACTTTCAACTCAAGGTACATTTCCAAGTTTACAATGGATATTTTAAGGCAAATCTGGAACAAAAACCCTCAAAAAGTCAATAATAATTTCTTAAAAACACTATTGCAACAGGTGTTTTTTTTCCTGTAGTGGGTTGTATAGGTTTTAGTGCATGTAAATGGTCTGCAGAGGCTACAATCCTTGTGTTTCCTCCAGAGTAAACACCTCCATTGGACTACTTTGTTTACTTCAGTAACATAGTGACACCAATATAGTAGGCTAAGTGGGCGGGACATCACCACTGAGCCAGCAAGCTAACCAATCAGAGCAGACTTGACTTTGGTCTCATACGGTTGTGGTGCATCGTGGTGGATAAGCAAACAACAGCAGGGGTAAAGTCAACAGCAACAACATCTTTTCTTATAGCTCAGTAGAAGTCCTACCGTGAGTACCTTTTGTACTGAGGAGAATATCCTGTTGCCGGCTCCTCTGTCTGACAGCGATCTTGAGACGGACTGAAATATCATTAACGGAGGGATAACACGTCGCTCTGCCCCTATCTCCGTTTGTCTTTGACTTTCTCTCCTTATGAATATTAACAACCAGACCACTTATCTCCGCTGTGCTTAATAATTCCCTCCCTCTTACTCACGTTAATTACATGGTTTGTTCATAGCATCAACACTGGGATTCAGGAAATAACATCTCTTGACTGAGTCTGAAAGTTAAAGGGGGCACCGAGGTATTTAGATCTATTAAATTATCTGGTGACAAGCAAGGTGTTTTTTGTTTTGGTTTTACCTCCCTTAGACTCTGAGGAGGACACTGGGAGAGTTGCTAATATATTTCAAAAGTAATGCTCCTTCTCCTGGGAAGTCAAACTCAAAATAATACCAATTATGTCCATGTGCTTTCTTTCGCACAATGCTAATTAAGGTTTAAATTCCCTATGCCTGCACAGTGTCCTGAACACAACACCCTCCAACACCTTTGGGATTATCTGGAAACGGCTTATAATCCTGGAGCGGAAATTCCCAGATGAGTGGAGGCTGTTGTGGCCAAAATGTGTTTGTTTAAGGAGTTACATGTCAATTAAACTTGAGGTGTATACTACTTTTTGTGGACAGTTTCAGTAAAATACAACATAACATCAATACAGAGGACATTAGGATTACATTTAGTGTTTTTCTTTTTGATTTAAAACAATATTTAAGAGGACACATGATCATGTTCAGGTTCATATTTGTGTTTCGTCCCCCTACTGTGACATGTTTACATGCTTTAAAGTTCAAAAAGGTCTTTATTTATGTGTCAAAAATGTTCTGTCCCTTAGCCAATCACGTACAATGTGTTGGAGCTCTAGCCAATTGAAGCAAGAGTGTAACATAGTGATGTCACTATGTTACAGTGGTAAACAAAGAATGTGTTTTGTGGCTGGAAAGCAGCAAATCCTGCAGCCAGGTTTCAAAATGTGATGAAAGATCTTCCCAGAAGTCTGGAGGTTTTTTATGCACATATATTTGGAATCGCATGTCAATAAGACATCAGGATTATGTCTGTCGGCGATGTAATTTGTTCTAAAAGCTGGTCAGGTTAATGAGTATTTGTTCAGGAAAGTTTGTATGAGTCTTTGCTTGATGTGCTTTAGTGGCCTTTGGCAGCGGGAACAATGGAAGAGTGGACTCGCCTTAATAAAGTAACACAAAGGTGGCGGCTTTATCAAATAACACATTCAGAAATGACTGCAAAGCGGCCAAATGCCAGGGAGGATTTCTGCAGCAGAGCGTGCATTTTTCTGTCGGAAAAGAAAAGTTTCATAAAAGCTTTGACCTTTCGGATAAATTGAAGCAGCAGGGGAAGTCCGTCAGGGTAATCAGATAATTAAACTCACCACATTTGGCTTCTGTTTCGGATTATGTTGTGTCCCTTTGGAAAAATTTGCTCCCTGGGAAAGAACCACTAGCGTGCCGCTGATCCCGTTAGAGGGCACGGCTAAGAAGGCATTTGGATTTTTCTCCACAAAAAGAGTTTTAAGTTATATAAGCCTTCTGGAAAATGGCAGCAACTTCATCTCCCAAATGTTGATGCTGGGATTTAAATGTGTGTCCATGTAGATGTAATTGTACTGCTGGAACAATGTGCTCACACCTTCAAAAATCCAAATCTCACCAAGTATATTGTCTTATATCCAGTCAGATTATGTCTTTACAATTGATTTAAGACCTCATCATTTAAGAAGTATTAATGCAGTGAGATACAGGGTCTTGTTTTTAGAAATGAAAGTATCTTGTTGAGTCAGTGACTCTTAAAAATCTTATTGTATTGAGTTTTATCTCAGATTAAATGACCGTTTTATTGGAAAATACCAACTTCTTTTTAGCATTTTTGGCTTCTATTGTAACACAACATGTGGTAATGGAAAAACATAGTTCAAAATAAGTTTCCCAGGTAATTACAAGATCTGATTTACCTCAATATGCCATCTTATTTTAAGAAACCCTACCAAGGTAATTTTCCCTTGCTCTATTGTCAGATGATTGCAAATGAAAACATCTTGTGTTCCAAGACCTTGAGCAGCATTTTCTCCAGTGCATAAAAACATCTGCAACTGAAGGCAGCCTCAGGTGTCAAGAGATGATGTCTACAATGTCCTGATGCAGATGTTGCCTGTTGCAAAGCGCGAGGTAGATCTCTTCCTCCTGCAAATAACACAACAGCCACACGAAGCAGAAAGCAGAAACAAGCTGCAGGATCCATTTTGTCATTATTTATGACCTGAAGCACTTGAGTGCACGGCCAGCTGATTTCAAGACTTCATAACAAGGAAGGAGCTGCTTACACAGAGAAACTGTAAGCATCACACACACACCCCCACACACACACACACACACACACACACACACACACACACACACACACACACACACACACACACAAACACACACAGGGAGCCAATTATTTTTTAGAGAGAGAAGTGGTCTGGGTGGAACACAGAAAGTGGCAAAGCAAACGCTGGTGAGACGAAGCAGTGAGAGGTGATGTTCGACAGCCAGATTCAAATTAGAAAACGCACCGTGTCACAGTCCAGGAGAACTGCTCCAAATCTAATGTAAATCTTATGTACCACTCAGTATTTATGTGTCTTTTTAAAACTCCTATCATGATGTCTTTTGCTATGTCTTTAACTTGGGATTCTATCGTTCGTATTTTCCAACCTTAAACTAAGGACAGATTGTTGTGATGCATGAAACCAAAAGACGCTCGGTTAGGGTTACTGTAGGGTTGGGTTAAACTTTTAGGTGTATCTATTGTGTTACTCACATTTCCCTTAGGACAGATTGTTGTGATGCATCTAATCAATCTTTAAGATATCTAAAACAGTTGTTTGTGTTTTATAAAAATACATTGATAACCTCAAAGACGCTTTTCTGAGGTACAAAAAACAAGACCAAAAAAAGTTGAGAAATAAAAGCAAATCCTCCCGGTGACATATCCTCAATCACACATTAAAAGCTAGACTCAAGAGAAGAGTGTTGGTGTTGGGGTCGGTACAGTCTCTGATTCGCTGTGGGAGTGAGTTCCAGAGGGTGGGGGCAGCGATGGGGAAGGCTCCCCAGGTTCGATGCTTGGTTCGAGTGGGGATAGAGGGGGTGGGGTTGTGGAGCAGGTCAGTGAGGTAAGAGAGGGCCTGGTTGTTGAGGGCTCTGTGGGTTAGGAGGAGGATTTTGAAATGCCAGTGCAGGTTTTGAAGGACGGGGGTGATGTAGTCTGGATTATCTACTTCCTAAGCCTGTTTAATTGATTGTAAAATACTGCTGCTGGTTTTCAAAGCATCACATTAGGTGAGGCCCAAAATATATGAATGATCTCCTGATAAAGGATCACCCATCCAGGAGTCTCAGGTCCTCTGGGTCGGGTCTGCTTTCTGTCCCAAGAGTCAAAACTAAACATGGAGAAGCTGCATTTAGCTTTTACGCCCCCACTATCTGGAATAATGTCCCAGCAGGTCCACTACAACTCTTACTATTTTTAAACCCAGACTGAAAACCAATCTTTTTGCCGCTGCTTTTGATTGAGCTGCTCATGTGTCACGCTGCTGTGTGACTTTTATTCATGTATTTTATACCTGTTATGTTCATCTCATAATCTTTGCTTTTCAATGCCTGTTTTTAAATGCCATTTTTATACTGTGTTCCTGCTGAATTTCTTTCTCAATTTTATTTTGTAAAGCACTTTGAATTGCCGTGTGTTCAAAGGTGCGATATCAATAAACTTGCCTTGCATGTAAAGCCCAATAACGTAGGGCTAGGCTTACCTCTAACTTTTGTATTATGCACCTTTCCCATAGGGGATATTGTTGTGATGCATATTATCGATCATAAAAAATCTCTAAGAATATGTCTTTGTGTTTCATCTACTTGATGTGCCAATATGGAACCCAATAACGAAGGTTGAGGGTTATCTTTTGCATCTCTCAACCTTGCCTGAGGAAAGATTGTTGTGATTCATGGAATCAATCATCATAATAAATCTGAAGAGTGTGTTTGTGTTTATCCATACGATATGCCCACATGGAGCCCCACTTCCTCCAGGTTACAAGGGCATCAGTTTAATCACAACACAACCTGAGGATTCAGACACAGATTGTATGATAAGCATTCTGAAGATTATTCCCTCACAGTGATCATTACAGCTTATATATGCACATACCGGAGGGATAGATGTCAAACTCAGGATAACAACTATCACTATCACAGCAGAAGTCCAGCCAGTTCCTGAGATATCACACTTGACAGGTTCGCATTTTAACTGATGGCTTGGATTGGACTCGACAGCTCATGAGGAAAATGCTAAAATCTCTTTAAATAAAACCCTTTATGTTTCATACGTTTAATAGTTAAAGTATAGCTGATTTAAAAAAGTGATTTTAAAGGAAGTTATGACCTCTACCAAGGAGAAGACCATTTATTCTGGCACTTGGGATATTAGATAACAGATGATCACAGAAGGAAAGTTGGCAGGCACAACAGGAGACAGGGGGAACGTGATTTGCATTCATTCACACCTAAAGAGACGACCTTTGGTGTTCACTGTCGCTGCCCTCTAAATGAACTCTCCAACAAAGCGATATTCATAGACACAGACACAGACTTCTGATCAAAGTGTCAAGTATATCCTCGCCAGGAAGAAAAGAATCAAAGGTATTTAACAAAAAAGCCAGATGAGGTTCAGGTATGCGGTCCTTTCAGAACAGACGCCCGCTGGCTCTTTTGTTGCTGCAGACAAACTGAGATATGAGGAGGGAGAATTCAATTTCAGACTCTTCATTTTCCACAAAGTTTAAAACATGACCCCCGTCTTTAACCTGCCATATAGAGACATACTGAAAGGAAGTCTCACTGAATGAGTGAAGGAGAATAGATGGTATTCAATGATTACATAGTTACAGCTCCAGTCTGGATATCTTGGCGCCTTGAAACGGTGCTTCGTGGTGTCTGAGACACACTGAAAAGATCATCATTATTCTTCTAAGTATACCTCCTGTCATTCTCCAGATATTCAATAGCTGTGTTCAAGAAAGCTCGATGGAAGTGTTTGCAACTAGGTTATGTACTGATTAAAAACTGAGTGGATTTCACTCCAATATCTGCATTTTTGGATGGATTTACACAATAAAAGTGTCCAAGAATCTCACAGATTGTTTGAGTTTACAATTGGGATAATAAAACATCTTCAATTAAATCAGTATGTAGTGTCTCTACTTTAAAGAGTCCTCTCCTGCTGATGTTCAGGTGTATATCAGTATGTAGAGTCTCTACTTTAAAGAGTCCTCTCCTGCTGATGTTCAGGTGTATATCAGTATGTAGAGTCTCTACTTTAAAGAGTCCTCTCCTGCTGATGTTCAGGTGTATATCAGTATGTAGCGTCTCTACTTTAAAGAGTCCTCTCCTGCTGATGTTCAGGTGTATATCAGTATGTAGCGTCTCTACTTTAAAGAGTCCTCTCCTGCTGATGTTCAGGTGTATATCAGTATGTAGAGTCTCTACTTTAAAGAGTCCTCTCCTGCTGATGTTCAGGTGTATATCAGTATGTAGAGTCTCTACTTTAAAGAGTCCTCTCCTGCTGATGTTCAGGTGTATATCAGTATGTAGTGTCTCTACTTTAAAGAGTCCTCTCCTGCTGATGTTCAGGTGTATATCAGTATGTAGAGTCTCTACTTTAAAGAGTCCTCTCCTGCTGATGTTCAGGTGTATATCAGTATGTAGTGTCTCTACTTTAAAGAGTCCTCTCCTGCTGATGTTCAGGTGTATATCAGTATGTAGAGTCTCTACTTTAAAGAGTCCTCTCCTGCTGATGTTCAGGTGTATATCAGTATGTAGTGTCTCTACTTTAAAGAGTCCTCTCCTGCTGATGTTCAGGTGTATATCAGTATGTAGAGTCTCTACTTTAAAGAGTCCTCTCCTGCTGATGTTCAGGTGTATATCAGTATGTAGCGTCTCTACTTTAAAGAGTCCTCTCCTGCTGATGTTCAGGTGTATATCAGTATGTAGTGTCTCTCCTGGGACATGTCTCCATGCTTTAATGTTCAGAAAGCTCTTTATGTTTCTCATACTGCCTGTGCTGCAGCACCTCTTTTCACCCTCTGTCTGAAATCAGAGCCCAGTCTGCTCGATGGCCGGCTCTGTTGTGATTAGTCAATCCCTTAGAGATGTCCCGCCCCTTGTACAATGCTTTGGAGCGCTAGCCAATAAGAAGTGCATGTGTTTCATAGTGATGTCACTATGTTCCTGAAGTAAAGAAAGGAGTCCAATGGATGAGTTATAAACCACACTACAGGAAAGAGATTATAATAAAGCCTCAGTAATGTTGATGTTTTTCATAGAACGTTATTGTCTTATTTTAATGGTTTAAGAAAAGGATAATTTCCCTTCAATCTCTCATTTCAAGAAGTAGGCAAAGCTCTCAATCACTTATCAAGAGAACTAATATTTAATCTGGACTAGTTCTGCCGTTCAGACTGTCTGTGTTACAATCACAATTCCAAGTATGCTAATGTGGTGAAGTAAATGAATTAGAAAAAAGAAACGGAAACAAAACATGAGGTCATTTCAAGTCCTCAGTGAGGTCGGCCTTGTTGAAGCTTTTATCTTAACGAGTCGAGGTGTAAAGACCGGAGAAGGAAGACGCAGAAAAGACAACTTTACAAATTTACGAAGCTGCTTTTATTCCTCATCAATTTTAATCTCCAACAAAGACACCTCACCAAAGATTGCAGACAACAAAGAGGAAGGTAAGTGGAGGAAAATAGCTCAACGAAAGCAAACGTGAACCTCCCGTAAAGTTGTTGACAACAGCATTCTTCAGAGGAGGCAGCGGAAAAAAGAAGAAGAGGAAAGGAGCTTTGTTATGAGGACAAGAAAGAGGCGAGAGGAAATAATTACTACATTACAGAAGGAGCCGTTTACACAAGACTTCCGTTGAGCCACAGGACTGGCAACATGCAGCGGCTTATGTGACCCAGAAAGACCCGAGGAACGCTCCCTGCCTACAGATTCATCACTTTTGGAAAGAAAGGAGAGCGAGGCTGCCACCGCTACCAACCAACAAATCTGTTTTGTTCAACCTCGCCCAGAGTTACCGCAGTCCCGTTTTGTTTTTACAAACTTAGAGACAGAGGGAGGGGGAGAAAGGAGAGACGTGAGGTGCAAAACAAGAGACAAATGTGTGTTTGATGATGCAAATAAAAAGAATATATGATGAGTTGTAATAAATACTTGGAACGTATAAACTTGCATTTTCCCAAGAGCTGTGTGTGTATAACTATTTGTATTGATATTCTTTTCTTCTCTTCTCCTTCTTCTTCTTCTTATTTAATAATGATTTTCTTTGTTTCAGGTGTTTTTGTTTACTTACATATTAAATGAGTTAATAATATGAACATGTAATGAGTCATTAAACCTGGGGGATGCATTTAGTCGATTAAAAATAACAATACTGGTTCAAATGGAATAAAGTAGAAGAATAAAGTTGCATTCTTCAAAGTACCAGGCCCTAAATAGATACCTGTAAATGTAAAATGTAATTTACAACACCCCTGTGATGAACAGAGTGTGTGGGGGGGGGGGGCAGCTGCAGCTTTAATTAGCAGGTGAGATGAGTGGACTGCAGCATCATTACGTTGGTAATTAGAGCTCAGTCTATTTGCTGGTTATGCCCCTGGCTCTGAGAGAGAACTACAAACAGAGTGAGGAATGTAGAAATCAGGTGGGAGAGATTTAAATGGAGAGGGGATGTGATGTAGTGGAGAGTCATGAAGAGGATTTATCTCTAATCCCTCCAGTGATAGTCAGCCTCCGTGATCTCCACCACCGTGCCACTCAATCACAGAACAATGTGCTGTATTAATGCATGCAGCCGCCGTGACACATATCCAGATACTCCTTCCCTTTCTGTGCATTGATGTTGTCTTGTGATGGATGGCTTAGACTCCTATAGAAATGAGAAGACGCCTTTGAATGCATCTCAAGAGTGCTATTCCACTGTGTGCACACACGCTAACAATCCCACTAGCTCACTGGGTGCAAGACGTAAGAGATTTAGGATTCTCTTAAACTTCAGCTTCAAGAGAGAAGAAATGAGACCAAGAATTCTGTGAAAGTAGGGCAACCTCATTCAGCGGGGCCAAAACGACTGCACGATACATGTGTGCTCAGCGTTAACCCAAATAAAACAACAATATATATTAAAGAGTGTAAAGAGATCAACAATGCTAATGCTCTAACACACACAGAGCATCCTGTGTTAGATAAATCAGACGACTCCATCTAGATTCCTTTCTACTTTTCTCTCTCCTTGTAATTGTGTGTATTCATGATCAGGATTTGAAATCCAAAATTATTCTTGCTGTTCCTAAATGATTTAATCCAGAAACACTATTGGATTACATTAGACATACTTTGTTAAATTGGGGAAATAGATAAGATAAAGCAGCCTTCATACAAAGTATTGCACATGAATAAAGATGACAAAACTAAGTAGAGCAGACAAAATAAAGTGTGTACAGAATAAATTGTGCAAGGTCATTGCTTTTGGCAGGATAAGTTAAGGAATACATTATTTAAAATGTGACGTGATATACTTGTATATGCATTGCAGCTTTTTTAGCGAGTGGCAATGGTATACTGAGGGCCTGCTGGCAAACCACCACCTGATGCATCCGTCAGAAATGTACCTTCACAGGTATTATCCTATTGGCTAGCGCTCCAACACATTTTACGTAATAGGCTAAGGGGGCGGGACATCTCTAAGGGGTTGCCCAATCACAACAGAGCCGGCCAACTAAGCAATCAGAGCAGACTGGGCTCTGGTTTCCGACAGAGGGTGAGCAGAGGTGCTGCAGCACAGGCAGTATGAAAACAATAAAGAGCATTTTGAACACCCTCTGGTTCCAGGGGGATCCTTGGTTTGCATGATCATGGTGGTGGGGGTGTCACTGCTGGCCAGACACTACAGTATGGAGGCCAGAGAAGTGGAGAGGTGTGGGGGCGCGGGGTGGGGTGGGGGCTGGCTTGGATGACTTTGGCTCTGTCACACCAAGGTCTCCACTCTAACTCCACTATAATGAGCCTGTCAGCACGGTGTGAGCCATAGGAGATAGGCTGCCCCACATCAGGCTAGTTTCACAGTCAGGGATGAGTCACTGTGTGTGTGTGTGTGTGTGTGTGTGTGTGTGTGTGTGTGTGTGTGTGTGTGTGTGTGTGTGTGTGTGTGTGTGTGTGTGTGTGTGTGTGTGTGTGTGTGTTTGCGTGCATTGTTTATGGTCAAATTTTCTTCTCAATATCCAGAGCAAACCTGTTGTCATTGACAGGGGACTGGAGTGCTCTTATCTTTGGAAAGAGCTGCTTGATTCCTATCTCACACACGCACACGCACACACACACACACACACACACACACACACACACTTCTTCTATTACTGATCTTTTTCAAACAACAAATGGCTTAACTAGGAATCTCCCACAGTTTACCAATCAGTATGTTTTAAAAATATAATTTGGAACCACTTTTAGTAATCATAGGCAACAAACAAATGTTGCACAACAGTTTTCAGTATGATGGCTGCCACCGAGCTAGTACAATTGAACTTTTGCAAGTTATGAAAACTCAACAATGGCATGATCGATGTATTTATTCAACAGAAAAAAGACGATCCAATTCATGGCTTAAACTGCACAGGCAAACACCAATAACCAAGAGCAGGTGATTCCAATCGTCCTGTGAAGCGATACATAACACATTATGATCACTCTTATTCCTCATTCATTATTCTTTATATGGATTACTTAAATCTATCCCAAAACTTGCAGAATTCAGCGTCAATGATCACAAATTCCTGATGAGTAATTTGTTTATGGATTGCAGGTCTTAAAAGAGACACAAACTCCGAACAGTGAGCTTGCAAAATGTGTGTGTGTGTGTGTGTGTGTGTGTGTGTGTGTGTGTGTGTGTGTGTGTGTGTGTGTGTGTGTGTGTTTTGTTTTCCTGAGCCTTTGCCTGTACGCGTGCCTGTTTGTTTTGCTATAAAGCCTCCCTGATCCAGTGTTAACTGCTGTCATAAACAAGCACCTGCCAGATGTGAGCCTCGGCCCACAGAGGACTGCAGCGTCTGTCTGTGAGAGGGATCCATATCACACTCCGTGTCCTCTGCTCGCTGCACGCTTCTGTCTCACAAAGTTAAGGCAACGCATATGAACAAATACGGCTGACCTTTTTCAAAGCTCAAGTTTAACTTTGTGCATTAAAACTACTTTTCCAAGAGACTGACGTAAAGCTGGACCAACATTATTGTTATGACTGTAGCCATGAGCATTCTTAAGGTCTAAGCACAGAGACGGTACATCTTGGGGCCACTGTCTCAAACCCAAAAGAAGCACAGTGTGGTATTTGGGGTAATTTTGGTCATTTGTTGAGGACCAAAGACGAGTGAAAGCTTTCTGTTGAATGGAATGAATTTGCTGTTGTTTTGCTGGCCTTTCAGACTCGCTCTATGAAGCAGGAAGTTGTTGAGAGCAAATTCTGACTGCTCCACATTTCTAATGCCTTAAACAGTACCCTACCGGCCTGAGGACTCTGACAGCTGGATATAAAGTCACATGCTGTATTATTTGCTATTGCAGGTTGTGCGATATGTTATTGCAATGGTAACCAGCGTCCCACCAGTACCCAGGTAAACACTGGTTAACACCAGCGAAGGAAGCTTTGGGGGAGAGTGAATAAAATGCAGCAGACATTGAGATGACCAAGAGATCAGCGCCCACGGCTCCTTATGTTCACCCAGAGTAAACATCCCGAGGGCGAGGGGGGGGGGGGGCAGAGCAGAGATGGGTGTGGAGATAAACCCTAAAGCTATGCCAGCCTGCTTAAGGCTTCATGGAAAAAAGATTGACCACATAAAGCAAGGACCTGTGGAATTTTAGCCTTTGCAGACCATTTACATGCACACACACCTATAAAACACACTAAAGGAAACAAGCCTAATAGAACCTCTTAAATGCAATTATTAGGCTCAGAGATGACCTACGCTTTTTGTTTGTCGTGTCATGTTTCTTTTTGTAGCATGAAAGGACTGAATCCCTTTGACTGCTTGAGATATACATACATGTATGGCAGGAAGTGCTGTAGGGCCTCTACCAGTGGGAAACATATGCAGTAAAGGAAAATACACTCTCTGAGGTACTGTTTGAAGAGTTTGTAGAAGTATAAAGTTCCTTTGAAACGGTTCACAGTACAGGTAGTATGCATTTCTCAGATTTATTTTATAAAATGTGATAACTTTGACAGCCAAGCCCTCTTTCTGACACGGAGTGATGATTCAAAGATACAAAAAAAGGTCAGAACTTCGATTTCCTTTCCAAAGTACAGCCTCTAAAACTTCTCACCATCTTAATTCTGGCAGTATTCTGGCTCACTGCTGGACAGCGCTACTCAGATCCGTGTTGGCAGTGATGGAGACGGGCTGAACTCATAGGAGGAGTTCAGCTCTGACTCACCTTCTGAATAGAGTCAGCGCCAACAGACAGATTCTACCCACCAGAGACGTCCGGTGACTCAATCAGTGTGACCCAGCTGGTAATCAAGACATGGAGACAGGAAGTGGAGCTACCTGTAGTTCTGTAGTTCATTTTCTGTACCCTATATTGATCTCCTGTACAAAAATGTACTTGATGGTTTCCTTTCCTAGCCTCCTGCCCAACATTCGAAGGCAGTGGCTCCAAAAACCTTTTGGACAAAAACCCTATTCATGCAAAATAACTATGACACGTGAAGATGACGCATAATAACTTTCCATTATTGCTTATCCGCCACAGTGTCGTGTTCATGGTTGCAACTACTTAACATGCGTATCTGACTTGTATCGCACAGTCAAATGACAACTGGCACATGTGAAAATATACTATATACTCTTTTTAGTTTCAGTTATCCAAGTGCCATCTCTCTGAGCCGCGGGCCAAACAGCCTGTCAGTGTTTCCGTCGCAGTGACAGTGTTTTTTTCTGTAGTAATTCCATGTTATTTCAGTGACAGCGACCAACACAGAGTATGAAGTGACGGGGGAATGACACATCCGTCAGGACGCAGAGCATCCCGCCCACATGCACACACACACGCGACCACACACATGTAGCTGTCACATGTGCACAATAGAACAGTAAACAAGCATGCACCCACAGTATGACGGGGGGTGTAGAGTTGGAGGAAATACTGATCGCTGCAGCTCTGTCAGAGTTACGATGACAAAGAAGGTTCATTACTTAGCTCATTCGATCCAAAGTGCACATGGCTTTGGTGCTTTCATGAGCATTTAGAATTTAACAGAGGAGGAGAAGTACTCAGGTCTAGTTCTTGAGTAAAGTAGAAGTACTCAGGTCTAGTTCTTGAGTAAAAGTAGAAGTACTCAGGTCTAGTTCTTGAGAAAAAGTAGAAGTACTCAGATCTTGTACTTAAGTAAAATAGAAGTACTCAGGTCTTGTACTTAAGTAAAAGTAGAAGTACTCAGATCTTGTACTTGAGTAAAGTAGAAGTACTCAGGTCTAGTTCTTGAGTAAAGTAGAAGTACTCAGGTCTAGTTCTTGAGTAAAGTAGAAGTACTCAGGTCTAGTTCTTGAGTAAAAGTAGAAGTACTCAGGTCTAGTTCTTGAGAAAAAGTAGAAGTACTCAGGTCTTGTACTTAAGTAAAAGTAGAAGTACTCAGATCTTGTACTTGAGTAAAGTAGAAGTACTCAGGTCTTGTACTTGAGTAAAGTAGAAGTACTCAGGTCTTGTACTTGAGTAAAGTAGAAGTACTCAGGTCTTGTACTTAAGTAAAAGTAGAAGTACTCAGATCTTGTACTTGAGTAAAGTAGAAGTACTCAGATCTTGTACTTGAGTAAAGTAGAAGTACTCAGGTCTTGTACTTAAGTAAAAGTAGAAGTACTCAGATCTTGTACTTGAGTAAAGTAGAAGTACTCAGGTCTTGTACTTAAGTAAAAGTAGAAGTACTCAGATCTTGTACTTGAGTAAAGTAGAAGTACTCAGGTCTTGTACTTGAGTAAAGTAGAAGTACTCAGATCTTGTACTTGAGTAAAGTAGAAGTACTCAGATCTTGTTCTTGAGTAAAGTAGAAGTACTCAGATCTTGTACTTGAGTAAAGTAGAAGTACTCAGATCTTGTACTTGAGTAAAGTAGAAGTACTCAGGTCTTGTACTTGAGTAAAGTAGAAGTACTCAGATCTTGTACTTGAGTAAAAGTAGAAGTACTCAGGTCTTGTACTTGAGTAAAGTAGAAGTACTCAGGTCTTGTTCTTGAGTAAAGTAGAAGTACTCAGATCTTGTACTTGAGTAAAGTAGAAGTACTCAGATCTTGTACTTGAGTAAAGTAGAAGTACTCAGATCTTGTACTTGAGTAAAGTAGAAGTACTCAGATCTTGTACTTGAGTAAAGTAGAAGTACTCAGATCTTGTACTTGAGTAAAGTAGAAGTACTCAGTCTTGTACTTGAGTAAAGTAGAAGTACTCAGATCTTGTACTTGAGTAAAGTAGAAGTACTCAGATCTTGTTCTTGAGTAAAGTAGAAGTACTCAGATCTTGTACTTGAGTAAAGTAGAAGTACTCAGATCTTGTACTTGAGTAAAGTAGAAGTACTCAGATCTTGTTCTTGAGTAAAGTAGAAGTACTCAGATCTTGTACTTGAGTAAAGTAGAAGTACTCAGATCTTGTACTTGAGTAAAGTAGAAGTACTCAGATCTTGTACTTGAGTAAAGTAGAAGTACTCAGATCTTGTACTTGAGTAAAGTAGAAGTACTCAGATCTTGTACTTGAGTAAAGTAGAAGTACTCAGATCTTGTACTTGAGTAAAGTAGAAGTACTCAGGTCTTGTACTTGAGTAAAGTAGAAGTACTCAGATCTTGTACTTGAGTAAAGTAGAAGTACTCAGATCTTGTACTTGAGTAAAGTAGAAGTACTCAGGTCTTGTACTTGAGTAAAGTAGAAGTACCAGAGTGTAGGAATACTCTGTCACAGTAAAAGTATTCTAAATGTTCCTCCAGTGAAAGTAGAAAGTACTCTCCTCTAAATGTACTTAAAGTAGCGACAGTAAAAGTAGTCATTGTCTGATTGGTCCATTTCAGAATAATATCTCTGATATGTTTTATAATGATTGATCATTAAAGTGTTCTCAGAGCTGGTAAAGGTGCAGCTAGTTTGAATGGCTTTGTATACTGCAGGGTAGCTGCTGGATTTACTGCAGGGGAACTACAGTCTGATTTAAGGGAGATTATATTTACCATCATTCATCCTAATCTGCCTAGCAACTGAAGGGGATAAAATATAGTTAGTGGAGTAAAAGTACACAATTTACCTCAAATATACAAAAGTACAAAGAAGCATAACATGGAAATATACTTGAGTACATACACTTGGTTACTTTACCAGGTAAACACTGTCCTTCTACAGCCTGTGTGCGATGTTTATGAAACATTAACAACCATTTACGACCCTTTGAAAAGCGAGTCACGGCTTATTTAGAGCAGAACGTCCCACACACACACTCTGGTTGTGAACGTGTTATTGTGGCATGCATGGAGAGTCATTCTAATATTATGGGCTGGTTGGTGGACGGATGCCAGGGTTTGCATGGTGGCGGGGTAAAGTCTTCTGGCGGAGCGAATTAGCTTTACCGTCGCAAAGGAGCCAGGCAGGTCGTGTGTGTGTGTTGCTGCAACACACACACACACACACACTGTTTCAAGTCTGGCGAGAGAGGGGAGCATCCTTGATTCTTGGCAGTAAGATGGATCAGTGTGTCTACATGTGTGTGTGTGTGTGTGTGTGTGTGTGTGTGTGTGTGTGTGTGTGTGTGTGTGTGTGTGTGTGTGTGTGTGTGTGTGTGTGTGTGTGTGTGTGTGTGTGTTAGACAAAGACGGATGAATGAGAGAAAGAAATGAGAAGATGGAACAAGACCAATATTCGCCGGACGAGCTTCTCCTGAGTGACTGGCGCTAAGTGGAATTCCCCAGTGTGGCGGACAGACTGGTTCCCATCCAGGCCTCAGGACCTCTGAGACACATTTTACTCCCCGTCGATAACCTATTCCCAGAGTGAGTGTCTAGTCCCTCAGTGTCACAGTTTCCGTGAGAAAGGCAGACGGAGAGGACCTAGTTATGGGGTTGTCTTCTGGTTTAATGATCCTCTTGGCAGCAACACTGCAGTCATTATTGTTGTGGATGCCAGCACAGACTTAGAAGAGGATTTCCTTTTTCTAAATTCTTGAAGCTCCAATGAACTTGTGACCTGCAGTAGACTGCTGCTAATTTGGCTGCTTATCAACGCCCGACGTCAGGTGCTCCCGAGCTCAAAAAGGATGCTAACATTCTGTGTGAAATGATCACTTTAATTGCAGACAAGGTGGAAGGAGAAGTGTGTTGGCAGTCGTTCATATTCAAACAAACGTGACGAGGGTTTGTACCTCTGAGGCAGAAGACAACCTGTTTCCGTCACATACAGTTTACATACAGTACGAGGGAATATGGTTCCTCCAACATGAATACATACATACATAAGTATAATCACGCCTAATCAAGTGATGATGAGAACTCAAGTGATTCTCCGGAGACTTGCCGGTGATAAGTGGCGTGTTGACCGCAATCAAAAGAGCCATTAAAGATGTTCACACCAATCATTTCCTGCTCGCCCTGTTCTTTAAGGGGAGAGCAATATGACAGTTAGTTTGCCGGGTAATCACAAGTCCACTTTACACCTGCAAGTTTATCGAAAACAGCGTCTTTAGGAAGCCACATAACTCTGCCTGCAAACAGATTAGTCTCTCTGCTTGCAGCCACACACCAAAGCCACCGCCAACACAGCTGTTATAGTACCCACCTGGGCTAAACGACCAAAGTCTGGCCTTTCTTTAGAAATACATATCTTGATTCTGACTGTTTATCTAAAATTCTTGTTTGTTCCCTAAATAAACTGCTTTAATCATCAAATAGCTTAGAAGAGTTGAATTGAATTTCTTATAAAGTCCTGCTTTCAATGTATATACAGAACAATTAACTCAGACATCACACTGCAGGAATATTAATCTATATCTACATGCTCCTAAGCACCTCACTGTCTCCAGAGTAATTAGGTGGCAGAGCTTTTTGCACACCGCCTCAAGTCCAGTTTTCCTGTTGTTTTAGTACCCATTATTCATGTTAGTGGTCAAACTAGAAACCATTAGGATGCAAATCATAAAAGCTGCTTTCACAGTTTTATATTACTCTATGAAAAGATAACAGATAAGAAAAAGAAACAAAAGCAATACCTATCTCAGGGTTTTGCTGTTTGTTTAGAGGCCCTACTGTGCTTTTGGAGTTTCCCCTTTCCTGTAGTGTTTTATATAGGTTTTAGTGCATGTAAATGGTCTGCAAAGGCTAAAATCCCTGTCTTACCTCCAGAGAGAGTTTCTCCACTACCTCGCTGTCTGAAATGCCTCCATTGGACTCCTTAGTTTACTTCCTAAACATAGTGACATCACTGTAACACTCACGCTTCTATTGTATTGTATTATTTTATAGGTTTTAGTGCATGTAAATGGTCTGCAAACGCTAAAATCCGGTGTTCCCTCCAGAGCATGAATCACCTCCATTGGACTCCTTTGTTTACTTGAACATAGTGACATCACTTAAACACTCACACTTCTATTGGCTAGCGCTCCAACACATTGTACGTGGCAGGCTAAGGGGCGGGACATCTCTAAGCGATCACAACAGAGCCGGCCAGCTAACCAATCAGAGCAGACTGGGCTCTGGTTTCACACAGAGGGTGAAAAGAGGTGCTGCAGCACAGGCAGTATGAGAAAAATAAAGAGCTTTCTGAACATTAGAGCATGGAGACATGTCCCAGTAGAGGCAAATAATACAAACATGATCCTGGAAATTAGAATAATATGACTTCTTTGATCTACAGTCACTTCAGGTTTCAATGGCTGATTGTGCTGGTATGACATTTCCTTATTTATCTCCTTCCATATTCAGCATTTGATGGCTGTATTAAATAAATAGCATATAAGTCGATAAACATTTCAATTGTTGTTGCCATCCTAAGGCTGCAGCTCAGGAAATTATTTTGATTTTATGATGTTCTCGGTGTGCGACATGAGATATGATGTGCTTGAGCTGAGCTTATTGCTGAGCTGAGGTTATTTCTGTCTCAGAGAGCTCTGCCCAATCTGTTCACAGAGCATAGATCACTTAAGTCCTATTCAGAAATTGCACTGCGAAGCCTCTGATACGTTCCCAATAGATCTCCTCCAGTGTCTCCGGTTTAATGAGTAAAAGCCATCATCAGGACACTTCAGCGAGAGACACAACATGATACGGAAAACAGGGAGTGGGCTTTTCAAAATAAGAGCGGGCAAAAAAACATAACAAGAAATCAATAACTGATGCATTTGTCTATTTGTCTGTGTCTTGCTGCTCTTGTGTTTGCCTTCCTCTATCTCCCTCTGTGTCTGTCTTTCTGTTTGTGTGTCTGCCTCCTCTGGAATAACCTCCATGGCTAATGATCTGCCGTGACCTCAGCGATCTTTAATTGAATAATAAATGAGCAGATCTTATCCTAGGCTCATCTCCAGCCGACAGAAGAACAACACCTACACACACCAGCACAGACACAACACACACACTCCAAGGTCGTACACGCAGAACTAAATACTGACTTAATGTAGAGTTTGATCTATATATTGCATAATGTGCCAAATGCCCATATATGGACTTACAAACATATAGCTCCTCCTAAACTGTAAAGACTCAAAGCTTTGCCAATCAATATATTTTATATCGACTGCATCAAAAACGGTTATGTGTGAATGTAAAGGGGATGCTCACACTGACAGAGCAACAGAGAATTATCATTCAAGTTTGAAACTTTATCCAGCCTCTTTTAGCTAGTTGTTTGGGTACAGAATATAACCTTTATGGTACCTGCCACCGCAGACAGTCTGAGAGCAACCAGTTTGGGAGGAAAGTGGGACATCAAGCAGCTGAAACGCTATTTTTCATAGACAAAAAATGGACTGATAATATATATAAGGATGTTTTTCTTAGAGGCCTTTACAGCTAAACATTTTTGGACCGAATGCCAAAAGTGAACTCATGGAAAACCAATCCCAACACGTTGTTTATTCATTGTTTTCCTAATGGGACCCGAGAACAATCTGACCAAAGTTAGATAAGATAAAATAGATAAGAGGTACTTTATTGATCCCAAACTGTGACATTTTTCAGTTGCAGCAGCAGAACACAAAACAAGGCATTGCACATAATTACAAACAAAACAATTCTCAAAGTAGAAACAGAATAAACCATCATCAGAGCAAACAGAATATATACAGTTGAGTGCAAGGAGTGGACTATTAAAGAGAGGCTGTATGCCGGTCCTTAAGCTGCTTTTAACTTGTGGTTTTGGTTTGTTTTGGTACAAAAACTAACCCATCTATGCTACTTGACATTGCAAACAGTTGGAGCAACTAGTTTAGGAAGAAAGTGGAACTGAAAAGCATCACATCTTTCTCAAGAGTTGATAAAGGAGTATTAAATGAAGAGTGATTCAATTAGACTCACAATCAGCTAATTGTCTAAACATTGTTAGCTATAATTCAAAAAGGAAGAACCATTAAAGGAGGTTTTTCCAAAGGGAAGCTTATCCCAACATGCTGCTCATAATGAGACCTAAGGATGGGAAATCCTAAATGTGGTTGGCATTAAAAAAAAAAGCCCCCAGTGGAGATATCACACCACGACTGACATCAGTTTAATGCGTCTTCCACTAATGAGCTGTAACTCTCCATCTCATGTCAGAAAACACTTTAATCTCCCGGTAATTATGACCCACTACTGTACATGATCAGAGCCGAAGCAAGCCTGCTTTGATCGCCTGGGGCGTGACACAAACTCCTTCTGATCGTCTTTTGAAGACATTTTTAAAGTTTAATGTGTCTTGAACACTTGTAACTACATGGCCTCGTTAAGACCACTCGTGTGTCTGCAAACTGTGGAGTTCTTCTGCCTCCAAAAGGTAATAAATACATAACAAAGAGGTAATAAATGGACATTTAAAGTTCCCCTTACAGCCCCTCAGATACGTGCATGATTCAGGCTGAGACTTCTGCACATTTATAAGACGTTTCTCACTTCCAAAATATCTAAAACGACAAACCCATGGTTGAACATGCTTCCCTGTGCGTGTGCATTGGGTTTGTATGTTATTTCTATTATTGTTTTTTCACTCTTTGGCCTGTATAAAATAACAGGTGCTATAAAAACAAAGTGTTACCTTCTCGAGTGATATCCAGGTGGCAAATACATGATAACAACATCACCCTCCAGAAGTATGCCTCTGCGACTGTCAGGACATCACTCACTCCTAAATAACTAGAATGACTTAAATAATGTGTTATTAAATCATAGGATTTATATATGAAACCACCCTGCTGTGAGATAGTCTTATGCAGTGTGAAGAGCGCTAATAAAAAGGGTGATTAAGTTACGTCGGCTTGGCTGCATGCTGGTCCTCGGTGGCCATGTTTGCTCTGCAACCTGATTTACATTCAGCTCTGACATATTAAGATGGAAGTCGAGATATTAACTCGAGAGACGGAGGAGCACATATTCCCTTAAAGAGCAATCTACTTAGCATCAAGGTCAGAACAACAGTGGAGATGGTGTGTAGGTTTATGTATACGGATATTTCAGGAAGAGAGAAAGAGGATGGCTCAATTCCAAACAGACACCGACACCTCCCATTTGCACCAATGGAGGGAGGAAGTTATTAGCCCCTCAAACAGGAAGTTACTAAACCCTCCAACAGGAAGTTATTAACCCCTCCAACAGGAAGTTATTAACCCCTCTAACAGGAAGTTACTAAACCCTCCAACAGGAAGTTACTAAACCCTCCAACAGGAAGTTATTAACCCCTCCAACAGGAAGTTATTAGCCCCTCTAACAGGAAGTTACTAAACCCTCCAACAGGAAGTTATTAACCCCTCCAACAGGAAGTTACTAAACCCTCCAACAGGAAGTTATTAAACCCTCCAACAGGAAGTTATTAACCCCTCCAACAGGAAGTTATTAAACCCTCCAACAGGAAGTTATTAACCCCTCCAACAGGAAGTTATTAAACCCTCCAACAGGAAGTTATTAACCCCTCCAACAGGAAGTTATTAACCCCTCTAACAGGAAGTTATTAAACCCTCCAACAGGAAGTTATTAACCCCTCCAACAGGAAGTTATTAAACCCTCCAACAGGAAGTTATTAACCCCACTAACAGGAAGTTACTACACCCTGCAACAGGAAGTTATTAAACCCTGCAACAGGAAGTTATTAAACCCTCCAACAGGAAGTTATTAACCCCTCAAACAGGAAGTTACTAAACCCTCCAACAGGAAGTTATTAACCCCTCCAACAGGAAGTTATTAACCCCTCCAACAGGAAGTTATTAACCCCTCCAACAGGAAGTTATTAACCCCTCCAACAGGAAGTTATTAACCCCTCAAACAGGAAGTTACTAAACCCTCCAACAGGAAGTTATTAACCCCTCCAACAGGAAGTTATTAAACCCTCCAACAGGAAGTTATTAACCCCTCCAACAGGAAGTTATTAAACCCTCCAACAGGAAGTTATTAAACCCTGCAACAGGAAGTTATTAACCCCTCCAACAGGAAGTTACTAAACCCTCCAACAGGAAGTTATTAACCCCTCCAACAGGAAGTTATTAACCCCTCCAACAGGAAGTTATTAAACCCTGCAACAGGAAGTTATTAACCCCTCAAACAGGAAGTTACTAAACCCTCCAACAGGAAGTTATTAACCCCTCAAACAGGAAGTTACTAAACCCTCCAACAGGAAGTTATTAACCCCTCTAACAGGAAGTTATTAACCCCTCTAACAGGAAGTTATTAACCCCTCAAACAGGAAGTTATTAAACCCTCCAACAGGAAGTTATTAACCCCTCAAACAGGAAGTTACTAAACCCTCCAACAGGAAGTTATTAACCCCTCTAACAGGAAGTTATCAAACGACATTCACTAAAAGTAGGCGGGACTATTTCCATATAGATACCAACAACAACAACAACAACTAAATGTTGCTGTGATTAAATTGTAATACACTGATGCTGAAAGAACTGCATACTGATACCGATTAGTAGAAACCATGAATCAATGCTTTGGTGAGTTTGTTTACCCGACGCCAGGCGGAACACTTTAAAATGTATGTTTTCTGAATGGAGATCGGTCGAGCAGGCTAGGCTATCGCTGCAGCTGCTCCGTCCACACTCAGTAGAGACTTTATTTGCCGTGCTATAGATGGTCTGGGGTTTACACACATACCTTTCTAATCAATATGAGGAACATTTAACATTTTCTGTGTGAGCTGTTTTGATGATTTTGAGTATGTCAGTGAAGACGGGAAAATAGTTCTGTGCAAAAAGGTACAAGTAAACTTTCGGAAAATAATACAGACATTGACTGTTTTCATACCGATGTTAAAGGTTATATTTTAGGTTGTATTTTTATTTATTTCATTTCTGTGATCATGTAGAACAGTGTCTTGTCTTGACAATATGTGTGCGTTAGATTGTAAAGTAGCTCTGTGCAAAAAGGCACAAGTAAACTTTCGCGCAGCTGATTAGCATCGGATTTAAAAAGTAGATTTTCACTCAGAAAGAAGTTTAGATTTTTCTGCTGCTTCATCACAACTGTTATTTATCATTGTTGGTCCGAGGGGTCCTGATTTTAAACCGCTGTTACAGAAAGTTACATCAGTTTCTGTTTGCGCCAGAGATTGTGTGACCAGGGCGGCACATGGACCAGAGACGAGCGGAGGGGGGAGGGGGGAGTTGTTTTTATCAGAGTCGTTCAGAGCTCACATTACCCCCCATAACCATAACCATGCTTCCACTCCCTGATCAACTGAATGTGCAGACCGAGGCTTTAGGCCCTCTGTCACCCTCTATACACACACACACACACACACACACACACACACACACACACACACACACACACACACACACACACACACACACACACACACACACACACACACACACACACACACACACACACACACACACACACACACACACACACACACACACACACACACACACACACACACAAGTGATTTAAGCAACTGGGAACCAAAGATATCACAGGCGTCCAGAATGAGAGAAAATGAGGGAGGTTTGATAAAATAAGGGGATAGAGGGAGAAAAGATATGAGTGTGAGTGTGTGTGAGTGTGTGTGTGTGTGTGATTTGGACGGTGAGAACAAGTCGCCAGCTGCTGAGGGGCTTGGCAGTGATATGACAGAGCGAGGCTTGCCATGGGGTGTGACAACATCGACGCTAAGTCCTCTTACACACACACACACACACACACACACACACACACACACACACACACACACACACACACACACACACACACACACACACACACACACACACACACACACACACACACACACACACACACACACACACACACACACACACACACACACACACACACACACACACACTATTAGCAAAGCAGAAAAAGCTAATTTCCGAAATGTGGCTAATTGCGTTAAAGCTTCTTATGGGAAAACACTCTGAGTTTTGACTCGCTGTCGGGATATTACGCAGAGAGCATTTGTTTTACGCTAATGTATGCCAGAAAACAACGGCGTGTAAATTCATTTAATGTCATGAACACAAATTGGAGCCATTAGGAGGATATAAGGCTTTGCACGCTTGACATCGTTCTTACATAAATTATTGTGACTGCAGACCAGATTCTAAAACTGCTTTAAAGAAGAAACGATTTCTAGATTTTCAGTCGTGATTTTTCCAATGAAAGGAGCTTTTATTTGGCAGACAGCTAACTCACTTTTAGCTTCTCAATAACGTTTGAACACACCTTTAAAACTAGGACTGTTTATTCTTATAGTTCTTGTAACCATAAACCCACCATCATTGATATATAAGATGAAACTACGTATGACTTGTAACCATAGCTGCTTTTCAATCAAAACCAGGACAGGAGTCAGAGTTTAAAGCAGTTATAGTGCAGTCAGACTCTCTTGGTTGAGAGTTCTTCATTGAACCAGGGAGGCACTTCAAAAGGCTGTTTCACAATCAAAAAATCAATGCTTCTCTGATGATGTTCGAATGTTTGCTCTGCTTCTTTCTCTGATAACTAAAGAATTAGTGATCCGATGACACATTAGTTCTTCTTTCAGAAAAATATGAAAAACGATGAAGATTTGAAGAGTAAAAATAGATTTGATGACAGAAGAGATAATTAAAAGAACTGTTTGACTGAAGGATTTCTCTAGGTTTACATTGTGTCTACAGATGTGTCTACTCTGATAATTTACTGTAATTGAGACTGCGATTAAGACTGTTAATGAGACCAATGCTTATTACCAATAAATATATATAAAACGAGTCAGGATTTAAAGATTGCATTGTTAAACATATCATTTATGACTGCTTCTGGCTCTGGCGCTTATATGTCGCCATTATGAGACTAAATAAACATTACCTGGATGGGAAAATGTTACAGCACCGCTTTTGTTAAATATATAACTTGTGTTCAGCTGTTTTTAAGACCTTTTAATGCAGATTGTTGTATGCTATGCTTTTGAGGCGTCCAATCTTCAATAATAGCGGTATATTCGCAGCCTCTCATGAGTCTCATGCCGGTTCTTTCTCAAGAACTGCTGCAGCTCGTTTTTCTTCCTCTCTGGAAAGACTTGCACAAACACCTGACACAGCACAGGAAGTCAGACACTCTGTACATTTCCATTCAAGTGGATCCAACCAATCATCCATCAAAGTTACATTCGACAGCGCCCAGCAGTAAAGCCCCTCAGTAATTGGTCCATTCAACCTCTCCTTGGTGTTTCCATCTCTAATGGCTTTTCAATTCACCCATTTCCACCATCATGCAGTGGGCCTTGAAATAAATCACTTCCCTTATAATTCACTGTTTTTTTCCATCACATCAGCAATGTAGATTGGTCTGATTTATGGCTGCTTTTTGCTTCTTTCCTCTCCCCGGCTTTATCCTTTGTTTTTCCTCCTTTTAGCGGCTGGGTGTTTGGATTCCAGCTAAGAAATACAAGGTCTTCGGGGAACTTTATAAATATATATATAAATATATATATATTTACTTCTTTCATATTCTCTCCCTCTCCGACTCTGCATGTCTCCACTGTGCACTAAAACTCCCCAGCCACCTTCACATAGTTACCATAGAAACCACCTACCTGCCCTCACTTTGTATGTGAGTGTGTGAGTGTGAGTGTGTGTGTGTGTGTGTGGGTGTGTGTGTGTGTGTGTGTGTGTGTGTGTGGGTTCTGGATGTGGGCATGTGTGTGTTAAGAGTTAGAGTGTGTGTGTGTGTGTCTAGAGAAGGGATATAATGGAGAAATGTCTGCCGGTAAGTTGTCCTACCTCCATAATAATAATGATAATGATAATGATACTAGAACTGCTACTACTACTTATATTAATTAATAATAATTGTTCTTAGTTTAGTAGACAGTAAAGACGAGGAGTGAACTGCACAGAAACAATGAAAAAAGACTCCTTTAAATAGAAGCTGAATTTGATTCAGATTTCTGCACTAATTTTGTTTATTCTTAGTTGTTTTGTCAACTGTCACTTTATTTTCATGCAAATGAAGCATTTAGTAAACCATTATGGAAATGTCAAACCTTTACACGGGCCTCTTTATGCCATAATTTCCCTCTGACAGACAGTCGTACACATGTTTTAGAGTAATAATGAACACGTTTGACATTGAAAACTGATTTTCCTTTCACCGTGTAAATAGTGTTTGACGTGAAAAGCAAATATGTGTCATGCACGACATTTCCTACTCCCTGCATGAGCCTCTTGCTACACAGACAGGGGGAAACGCACGTGTTCAGATTCTCCCCACCGCTCGTTGAATGCATCTCACACACATCAGGAGCCAGCGATGCATGTGGATTTTCTGCAGTGTCTTTTTAAATGTCATCATGTATTTGATCCAAGGATCGCCATGAACTACCCCATGCCTTTTATTACGATATAATTGGAGGGTTTGAGGTGAAGATGTGACACAAAGGCATGACATATTCAAACGCGTACAATATTTACATTCAACGGTAGTCACCTCGGGATGATGTGTGGGATCAGATCCGCTCTGATGTGCGGGCGTTTAGCATAAAGAAAGCAGGAAGTATAAACGTGCTGACATTTAATTCAGATGTAACCTAAAGTGTGATCAGAGAAGCCTGAAGATCTGGGAGAGAAGGTGTGTGTGTGTGTGTGTGTGTGTGTGTGTGTGTGTGTGTGTGTGTGTGTGTGTGTGTGTGTGTGTGTGTGTGTGTGTGTGTGAAGAAACATGTGATTTGTATGCAATTGGAAGTGCTAAAATGTAAATACAAAACAAGCTAAGCAGCTGCTGACGCTCTAACTTGTGATGTGTCTTGTCTCTGCAAGCTTCACCTAGCAAACAGTCATTTGTATCCTCTCATGATGGGATGTGAAGTTTGGGAATGTATTAGAAACATTTGATCCACTAGGAAAAAGTTCTAAAGGCTCACAGCGTGTTTTCCCAGTTGCTCCATATTGCTTAAATCTTCCCATCTTCATCGATGAACTGTGCTGATCCTGCAGCTAAATGCTTTCGGGCACCCCGGCTCAGAAAGTAAGACATGCTTTATTATTTATAAGACAAATGTGCAAGGACCGCCTCTCCGGGTATTATGCTGAAACGGTGTTCTTTAACTCGGCTAAGGGCTGGAAATCAGAGAAAAGGTTTAAGGCCTTTGACTTGCAGAGGTAACACACATCTATGAAGCAAAATGACATCCTTCTTTTCCCTCTTTGGTATCTCCCATAAAGGCTTTTAAAGGTGCAGTAGTGCTCCAATTTTGACCGCTCTCCTTCTCGTTCTCTCGTTACATTTGCCAGACTTCTTTGGTATATCTTGATGTGACCTACAAAGCTGGCCGAGACTTGAATACCTGATTCAATCCCAAGGAAACACAAATAACTATTTTGTAAACAACAATTATTTCCCCAAGGAATAAGGCCTTTGACTTGCAGATGAAACAGACATTTATGAAGCAAAGATCTCCTTGGACGCGATGCACCCGCCATAATCATCGGTGTAACATCACAGACCTTTTCAGATGTTGCAGCAGTGCCTGCATCTCCTCAGCTGAACATTTTCTGCCCCTCCATCCCATTGTCACAAACATAATGCATATATTATTGGATCAAACCGACACATACGAGCACGTTTGCCAGGAGCTTCATCGCTTATCCCATCAAACAGAGCAGAAGCATTAAAGGACTTCCCTGTTGAGCCCTGGGAGAACACTGGCAGCCAATGGGAGGATGAAGGTGGCGTCATGTGACCACGCTAAAGAGATCATGTTTCAAAGATGCAGATCATGAAAATCCTTTCTTTGTGTGTGTGCATGATGTTGGTAAATCCTCTCAGTAGAGGGGGATTATCTGTATGACCAGGGGGTGGGGAGGGGGGGGTGCAGGTGGTTATTTGCATGCTGATGTCAGAGGGACAGGCCAAGGAGCCATAAACTGGATCCTCACTTTAACGCTGCTCATGAACTGCCACGACCGCGAGGCAAGAAACACTCTCATCTGTCTGAATGCACATGTGTGAGTGTGGGTGGAACGATCTCAGTGCAGCCCCGGGGGATTCATTAGATTCCTACCTGTGTTTACTCCCAGGCTTCTGTCCCATAATGTGAATCGTCTGTACTGTATAGCACATTTTCCCTCCTCTCAGTTAGTGTGTCAATCCTGTGTTACGCAACCCCCTCGGATGTGCCAGCCGCAAATGAACCAGGTCAAATTCCCGGTGCATCTGCTGTATCCTACTTGGCAAAAATGAAAGGGCTCTGGTTCCTCACGCTCAAATCAAAATTTGATTCTCTGCAGAGTGATGATTGCATAGTACAGTATAAAGACTTTGAGCATTTGATTCCACCCAAGGAAACACCAATAACACTTCGTTAAACATATTTATCTGCAAGTCTTTAAAACGGCTACAACAATGATCATTTCCCCAAGGAAGAAAGCTGTTTGCAGCAGATGAATGTTAAATGTTCATTATTATGACAAAAAGCATTGTTTGTCAGTGGCTACCAGTTGTCCATGACATCCCAAAAAGGAGAGACCTTTGGGAATGTAGCCTTTGCAAACCATTTACATGCACAGCAACCTCTATATCACACTACAGGAAAGGGAAAACCCTCCAAAAGCATGAAAGGGTCTCTGTAAAATGCATTGATCAATTATAATGTTGGTACCAAAGCTCCTTACCATCATGCTTCTTCCCTCGACTTACCAATAACCAGCTCTGGTTTCTGGCTTCAGCACCACGGACAGCTCCCTTCAGATCAAACCACGGAGCTGTCCACGGTGCTGAAGCCAGTCTGCTCTGTGGCTGCACAGATACAAGCATATCTGAGGTCCTGTGCACATGTGAGGATTAAAGCCCCATGGTTTTATTCCAAAACACACTCACTGGTGGCATCCAGTACACAGCCATCACATCTTGCACACCTCATGTATCCGTGTGTGATTGATATGTGGCCTCGTGTGATTCCTTTTGTAAATCAATAGCACCAAAGGCTGATGACAGACACGTGGCAGCTTACTTATTAAGACTAAATGCTTTAATTCCCCTGGTGTGCACGTCAATTTGATTGATCCCATAATCCTGGTGCGGTTATTTGATGCACACACACATAGGTTGCACCCCTTTTCCGAAGTTAATATTTACACGCTGTAACACACGGCTGATTACTGTGCAAAAGGAGATTAGGAAATTGTTTGATTTTAATGTTAACATGGTTCCCACTAACCGGATTTCCCCAAGTTTTGCATGATGTGTGTGATAATCTGGTTAGTGTTCAGAGAGATTGGGAGGTAGCCTGCAGACATGTGATTAGCATAACAAAATAACAGAATCTTTTATCTTAACTTCATTTTCCAATCGTCTGCTGCCGTTCATGTTGCACGTTCACGTTCGCTCTACTTCCTGTTTATGCACAGAGACGATGAGTACTTGTGGAGGTACTTGTAATTGAGATCATTGACAAGTGATTTTAATCAAGTTAATCTAGTAATACTTTCCCAGGGCACTTCACATAATTAGAGCTTTAGCTTCTAATCAAAGTGTTGCTCGTCCTGTTGACTCTTTGAGTGTGATCAACAAGTTGAAGTGGTTAACAAAGTCTGCACAACAACGCATCAAATATTATATTACTACATATTTTACGATGGGAAGCACAGAACTGGGGAAAAGAAAAGGAGCAATGGCTCCCTGAAACTATAGGACATGCTCCCTGAGGGGATGGTGAAGCTGAGAATATATCATTGCATTCTTTACATAATTAAATAAATGGGATTTACTTTTCATAAAATGATTTTAATGATTAATAAAAAGTGTTCATCTTGAATCAACCATTCATTTTTAATCAATATATACTTTTGTTTTTAAGAACAGGAGACATGTAAACCAAACACTAGATATTTCTCCAGTTTTTTGTATAAATTACTTTTATATTTTACATAAACTGTCCAGCTATTTTTTTATTCAGTATTTATTTAATCATTAATTTTATTGTATTATTATTTATTTATTTATATTTATTTTTTTAATTTTATGAATGTATTTTTGTCTTTATTTCTTATTTATGCTATATTACTTATTGTCTTCATATTTTATTCTATTTTTATATATTTCTAATGTTTTATTGTTTATATGCACTTATTCTGTGCTAATTCTTGGCTTTATTTAGAAGATAAATATTGTCAAACTATACTTTCCCGAGATATACAGCCACAATGCAGTCCGATCTGCTGCCTTCTGATAAACGCTGTGTTTCCATAATGTAATTTTATGTATTCCTGCACAGTATTATCTCGGGAACCTGTTATAGAAACCAGATTGATCACTCACTGAACATGATCTCCATATTATACGCTTGAGAGCCACACTGACTGCAGGAGGGAATCTATAAAACATACCATCATATCCCTACAAAACTGCATGCAGGAGGAGGTTGTATACATGACAAGATGATGACAGATCATACAGCATACTGCATACATGAGCACAGCGTGGCCCATATACTGCCAGGAGAAGATGGTAAGTGATAGAAAGCAGCACTTAAGAGAACATCCCCTCGTACCGTATGTAATCTGCACGTGTTGACTTTGGCCGGGAGGACTTCCTGACACAAGAGAGCGGCATTAGCATATAGAGTCCATGAATCATTAATAGAAGATTAATTGATGTTTCCATTCTTTAATGAGGCAGGGACGACGAACACGGCTTGACACGTCAGAGTATCATGGCGTGAAAGTGGATTAGTCTCGTGTAAGACGCCAGGACGCCATTATTCTGTGTACTAAGTCCTATTTATGGTGAGGAAACACACAGGCTTAACGTATGCGTGTGTGTGTGTGTAGGGTTCATGTGTGTGGTGAGGGGTCTCTGGGTGCTATTTGACTTAAATCACGACATTAGAGTTAAACACACCTCTTAAGGATAATATGCAGAAAAGGAAATGGTAGTTCCTGAGAGGATAATTGTCATGCCCCCCCCCCCCCCCAGAGGTGTCAGCAGCAGGTGCTTCCACAGTCCTGCAGCCTGCAGGGTGGAGGCTGCGACAGCTGAGGTCATGCTTGTCACGTTTCCCCGGACGACTTCTGTCTCCAACCTCTATCTTCCTTTCTAGCCTCCGTCTCTCTTTTTCTCCATCATGCTTCTCTCCTTTCAGACATGCCCGGCTGCATAATTCAAGACCTGGAGCAATCTCTGATCAGTCGAAAAAGAAAGGAAGACGGAAAAAAATAACATTTTTGAAGAGGTGATGAATATTTGAAGCGGACACTTCTGAAACTGTGCCTTGAATTCATGTTGTCAATGTTTGCCACAGTTAGCTGCAGCATGGCAGAATGCATTTTCAGCACCGTATGTCCCTCTCTTCTCTTCGTATTATAACTGTGTCCCATCAGTGTAAAGTCTCAGAGCTCAGCAGGACGCTTAACACACTGAGCCGAGGCTTTAAAGACCGAGCAGACTCTAACAGGGTCAGATTCAAGTCCGCTTTTCACGACTACAGAGGCAAAGCCATCGCTCATAAGTCCGAACCATCGTTAAAGAATGAAGCTCCTTACTCACGATTAAAATCACGGGAAACCATTCAGTATGACCTCATATTCAGAACTGCCTCCATTGGACTCCTTTGTTTACATCCGGAACATAGTGACATCACTTCCTAACACTCTAACTTCTATTGGCTAGCGCTCCAACACATTGTACGTGATAGGCTAAGGGGACGGGACATCTCTTAGCGGTTGACCGATCACCAATTAGCTAACCAATCAGAGCAGACTGGGCTCTGGTTTCAGGCAGTATGAGAAAGAGCTTCTGTCCCAGTAACGACGTTTCATTCTAGTATGAACCTGGACATTAAAATAATATGTCCTCTTTAAACATTTTTAGCTTAAAATCCTCCAAAAAAAAACAAAATGTAAAAGAAATGATTGCATGAAAACCTACGAATCAACAAGTTGGCCCTGGTTGAAGTGAAAGTGCATCACTTCTTCCAGTCTGCTGCACGTTTCTTCTATATGCAACTATTCTGCATCACTGGGACACATTGGATGTTTCAATCCAGTGAAAAACTCTCTTGCATTCATGTGCAATGAGTTGTGGGTAGATAGTTCTGATGGCATGGACCGACTTTGTAGAAATAACAAAAGTTTAGTGAGCTGAAGTGAGCAATACTGTCTGTGAATGCTTTGCAGACATTCTGCCATCAAGGCAGCCTTATTGGTTATTATTTTCTGTCACCAATGTGGCACAAGGATTTTCTGTAAAAATAAGCCAAAATTGTCAAGAAATTCTTGAACTATTGACTTGTTTCCTTCTTCCTATCTCTTTTGACTTTCATACGATGAGGTATTGTGATATTTCATATTGTGTCACTTTATTACCTTCAAAAATTTCTATCTGTGGTTAAAAAATATGGTTTGAAAGTACATTTTGCAATACTTCCTGGCCTTTTAGCCAGTTTCATCGTCCCTCAACGACTCTGAGTCTGCTTTGCTTGAGTTGAGAAAGTTTGTCAAGTAATCAAGAGTTCCCAGCGATGCTCTTTAGAGGAAATATACACCATTTATTTTTCTGTTTTATAGAACAGAAAAGAAGATGGGCTGCCAGTGGACACGTGGTCAGAGCTAAACCATTCCCAGGAGGAAACCGTGCAGACGTCAGCGGCCATCAGAGTCGTCATCAATGAACTGATATGAATATTAATCTGTGCAGCTCTTTACCATCCTCTCCTTCAGATCTGTATGAAGCATTTCCTCTCTCTCACTGAGACAACATCAGCCACCCTTATCCGTGGCTCAGTGTCAATCTGAATGAAATTGATTTGTGATTGTTGCATTCATTATGCATGGGGGTGGGGGGGGAGAAGAAGAGGCTGCATGTGAGTGTGTGAAGTGGTGCAGTGTGTATTCCCCGCCGGGGCAAAAGCCTCGGGGGGGTTTTGGAGGAGAGGCTGCACAGTGGAGCCGGCTAGACCAATCTCCCCCGCAGCAGGAGGCCTATTACATGGCCTTTCGCTTCATTCTCCTCATGTGAGAGTGTGTGTGTCTCTAATAGCTTATACACAGTTGCATAAAAACTCAACCACAACCTGTCCTCCGTTCAATCCTGCATAAATCATATCACAAAGCAAATTATAAACGACTGCATGGCTTGCAGGGGGAGAAGCCGGAGCAGAAAGGAGAGAAAATGGCATTATATAGATGAGCCTGTTCTGTCTGAGTCATGCTTTTGTCAGTGTTTGTATTTTCTGCCTCCGACACGCGTAGATGAAAGCGTTGGCCCGCAGCGATGGCACTAACAAGTTGTTTATTTCAGAGAACATATGGAACACATTTAGAGACGTCTATAGATGTGTTGTGTCTGCAGGATTTAGACACTACAATCACTCAATAGTTCGCTTTTTCTAGCCAGGAGAGGATTTGGTTTTTGCCCAAACCTGACGCTCACACTGGGGCTGTGTTAGCCATGATACCGTTAGCACGAGTTAGCATTTTTATTGGTTTGATTCGATTATTGCTGCATGATTTGATCCTAATCTGACATCAACCTAGTTTCCAGGAGCAGCAGGTATCGTGGACATTTATCACACGTCCTATTTAGTTGTATGCCTTGCACGTCTACATGTAGCTTCTAAATGTTGTAAAGCTTACCGATGTCAGGAACACGTGGATGTAAGGGAATGTTATCACCATTTATGCATTGTTTCCTTGTCTGGCCACCTGTCTTCAATAACCTGTAAAAAATAATTTGATTGGCTGAGACCTTCCACTTTACTCTCCCTGTCAAATGATATAACTCTTTATTTAGATTTATTCAATTCCTACCAGAAGGTGATTATGTGGGGAATTTCCACCACCGTTTATCCACAAAAACTCTAGCTGCTCAGGAACATGGCATTATAATTCTGCCATTTTTCTCAGGCATTGCAGCAGATAAAACCAGAGCTAAAAGGCAGATTTCTTGGTAAGTCTTTGTGAACATACTGTAGTCTATTCAGTGGTATTCCTTCCCTAGTGGTTAGAAATCTCTTGCAGCTTGAAGCAGGTGTAAAATACTATATTAGACAGTAAAATCCCATCAGCAGAAGACCCGTTAAAGATGCAAAGTAAAGCTATTGATCAACTAACTGAAGGACATGTTAAAGGGAAGTGTAGGAGCCAAATTGAAGGTGTGTTTCTATAAACTATGAAGTATTTTCACACTTAAGGTTGTTAGCCCTTGTATATATTGTATTCTTGCTTGTTTTTCCTGCAATAAATGGTCAAACAAACGGAAGGAGTGGAGCGATTGTTTGAGTGTGTCACAGTGTTTCTCTTCCCTCAAGGTCTTATTTATTTGGACTGACGAGACAAGTCTTCAGCCAGAACCTACTCGGTTTTTAGCTTTTAAACAACCCTAACCACTTGTACATAATGAACTCTGTAATTCAAAACTAAAATGCCACTTCTTTGCACACTAGTGTAATGCATTTAGTGTCCTTTTGTTTTGCAGAAACAGGTCTGGCTTTTAACCAGTGAATACCTTTAAATACACAAACTATTGCACAGACTTCAAGTACTTATGGTTTCATCACTATGGAAAATGAATGCAATGAATGAAGTTGTTAAGAGTTGCTTCCATGGCCGCTCCTCATGTTTTCCTGCATTATGGACACATGAGGAGCAGCTAATCCACCCAAGTTGTGCAATAACAAATACGACCTTGATCTTAACCCTGTCGAAACACAGCCGCCCTACGGCTACTCACGCTGATCTCAGAGATTGTCCTGAGCTCATCTGCAAAGAAAGTCAATACTCATCAGGTATGAAGACTTCTGCAAAGAAATTCTGACAGACTGTGGCTGTAATTATACCCCAATAACCATTGGTTTTGCTGGTTTGACATACACGCCTTCCCACTCATGCCCTCTAAATATGTCTCCTTGCTGCCGGTGGCCAAGGCTCGCCCGTGAACCATGACCCCCCCCCCACTCCTCCCATGAGCGCCCTGATCAGTTCAGTCAGCTGAGATTTGATTTATTGACCCCCTCTGAAGCTATCAACTGCGTTCTGTATCCGCCTCAAAGCTAGGGGTCAACTCAGTTAGCTGGTGGGGGAGATTGGGCTTATCAGGGTGGCGGCGCTGGGGTCACATTGGGCGTCCCACACACTGCTGCTGCCGTGTGGTGCTGCAAGGCTATCTCCTGCAGAGGGTTAGCTCATATAAACGGCTACAGGCTATCGCTGCAATATGACAAACTCGATTACACCGCTCTTAGCATGCACAAATGAAAAGCTAAACGGCAGGCAGATGTTGGGACAGATAAACATGGATTGATTTCGGAGGAATTTATTAGGGGCATTATTTCCCCAAACAACCTTGGATGCCTTAAATGAAATTGTAAATCCATGGTAATGCAAAGCAGTTGACATTTCAGGGTTGTGCGGATCACCTTGAAATGGATGGATTCCCAACAGTGTTATTTTGTCACAGCTTTCAATCTTATACCCCAAAAAAAATATCTCAATTTCTAGTCTGTTGGAGCTTCCTCACTTTTAATGCCTGAGAGAAAATCTGAAGGGCAAAACATTGTGGCTTAAAATACCCATTCTCCTACGTTTCCAAAGCTTATTTTCCCAACATGCTCTTGTGTTGACTCCCTTTGTCATACAGCACAATGAGAGCACAGCGGCTCCTTTCTAAGCCTTGTCATGTATAGTCCGAGGGGAGTCGGTGTGTGCAGTCGTTTCAAGTTTCTGCTTTCAGGTGTGTCAGCTGCAACAACAACCTGTGGTAAACAAGAATTCAATCCCGAGTACATGAACCTATCAGACATGTAAGATTTGGTGAATAGGCTTCTTCCATCAGGGACATTTACTCAATATTCCTTACGACCTGTTCTATTGACATAATACATTTAATTAACACATCACCAGCTCCCTCTTACATGTCTCTGTATTGTCCAATATGTAAATAAATAAACCCCTCTCCCTCCCTGACCTCTACACCTTAGCTGGAGCTGCTAATAAAAAAAATAGCCAGCAGTCGTGCTAAGTGAAACACCACACACCTCAGGCCCAGTATACCCTGTGGTTCAGCCCAGACATGCACCACTGAGATAAGACGCTGGGAAAAGTGGAATCAACCCCGCTAAACCCCTCCGTTTTAAAAAAGGGAATTCATTCATTTCATGGTTTTCGCAGAGAAGTAATTTCACTTAGTCTGATAGGAATGGAAACTCCTCAAAAGGAGACAAATCCTCGCCCAGGAACCCAACATTTTTACACGGTTTTCATTGTATACATATTAAGTATGCTGAACAGAGACGGGATGAGGAGAACATCGGCAAACATAAACAACTGGAAGACTTACTCACAATGTTCAGATTAAGCAAATATAGTCTGTTTGTTAAGCGAGAAGATTCTGTGACACAGAGAGAGATGAAATACAGCACTGATAAGATATGTCGTTCCCATTGTGCCAATAAAGATTATTTAAGTCTAGGAGCAGGACAGAAAGGAGGGGTTGGTGCATGCATTAAAAGCAACTCTTTTCTGCAAGTGATGACCTATTTTAACTCAAATCCAGAGTGCACATTGTCTCAAAGCTAGTAAATCATGCAGATGCAATACAAAGACGTGCACGGATCAGCTCTCAGGCCTTTATATGACTGAACAATAAGGGGGGTGACAGTGAGAGTGGGTGTATAATTGTGGACAAAGATAAAGTGCTTCATGAGCAGGGTGATAAAGTGCATATTAAATTAGCCTTAGCTCTATCGATCGCGGCACTGCAGCAGAAATGGACGCGGTGCATATCAGGGAGATTCAATTATACTCATATAATCAGCTTCAATTCCTGACGGAGCGCGGGCCGGACGGGAGGGGAGAGGAGAATGATTTGCATTGACTGGATGCAATATTGCTTCTTAAGGTGTGACATCTTGCAGAGAATTGCAAAACAATAGAAGCAATGTCGTGATGAAGGGTTCATTTTCCCCCTACTCTTCCTCCCCGCTGTGTTGAGTATTCCCCCCTCCCTGTATTCCTCCTTTCTAAGCCTATTTCTTCTCATTACTAATTCATTAGTCATATTTATTGAAGGGGGCTCACTGAGGAGGGGATCAATGTCTTATTTACACATTTAGACAGTCTATGGACTGAGCCGCGATTAACTGGCCTATAAAACCTTTACCAATACCGCCATAAGTCTGCCAGCAGGGACGTTTGCCTCCCGATAATGTGCTTCTGTCTGAAAACAAACAGGGAGGAAGGCATTGCAGGCCCAGTATCTGCATCCAGGGTGCACTTTTTGAGACGTTTATCCAATTTCTAACATTTAGTATCAAGAGATGGCAAAGATAGTACAAATATTGGATAAAAATATTGCTCAATAATTCAGGAAACAATACAAGTGTCATATGTGAAGAGCGACAGGGAAGGGGCAATGCCGTTTTAGTTGGTGCTACTTCTAATAAGATCCTGTTTTTGAAGTATTGGCTTTAATATATTCTTTATTTATGCTTTTCAAGGTCAGTTGCATGCTATTGTACGGAGCTAACTGTGTTTGCATCGTCCTTATTTCCCTTTGGATGGTTTTTGGTAATATTACAGTCATTAGTGTTTCACAGACAGTGTGAAATTTGATATTCAAAGCCATTTTTCATCAGGTACAATGCAGGGTGACCACCAAGCCACATGAGCAACAATGTGGACATGTTACTACAATCTGAAAGGTCTTAAAATGTCCAAAATAATCTCCATAAAACCTTAAAAATGAAACATTTCCATTGAAAATACTAGCCTATAATTCAAGTCTTGCATGTAGTCGGTCCCTACATACTTTCCCAGACTATTTGTAGCCTCAAAGCCTTTTTTCTTGTCATACTTTCCATTATATTCCACCAAAAAGTGCATCCCAGCAGTGCTATTTTGCACCAGTATAGGGAATAACGTATCCCTTGGCCCCGCCCACTCCTGTGTTGATTGAGACAGCTCATGGTGAGAGCCCTCTCTCGCTTTCTAAACAGCCATTGGATGAAATGCAAATCTGACGAGTTGTAAAAGGGTCAAATCAATGCATTTATATACCTTTATTCAACATATTTACAAAGGCTACAGATATATAAATGTGTTGCATGTGAAATGGAAGCTACAAACAACATGATGTTTTCCTTGCTGAGAAACAAACAGCCTGCTTTTATCTGCTTCCTCTCTTGCAGCTCTGACAATCGGGTTGCCAGATGATCGAATCTCTGCTGTGATGCTGTGTCAATTTGACATTATACCACATGTGTGTCATCCCTTAAGTGTGTCACAGAAAACATATGATCATGCTCCGGCTCACACATCCACTGTATGCAGCTCAAACAACAGGGCGTCGTTTTCACAGACATTTCTGTTGGGTTTTTCTCTTCTCTTCTCTGCTGTTGTTTCCCACATCATTTGGCCTCTGTTTTGAAATTGAAATAATGGAAACACCACTGGAAGCTTCTGCTGATATCATGTCTTTCCTTTTCTTTCCCATGCTGCTTCTGCAACAGAATTCAATTACTCTCACACTCCTATATAATCACTTTTCATCCCCAAGGCCAGGCAGTTTCCCTGGTCGGACAGAAAAAAAGCCTAATTACTCTCTGACCTTGACTCTCTGCCTCCCTCTCTCATTTCCAGCCTCTCACTTCCTCCCTGAACAACCTCTACTCCACAACACAGTTTAAAACACCTGCTGGAACGTGTGAACCCTTGACATTCTGACAACATGTCCACTTTACACCTTTGTCGTGCAAGCCCACGCTCACAACCGACACTCATGAACTGAACTCCTTCCTTTAGTGAAGCTATATCTCCTCCTCCCAGGCTTCGGGAGTAACAGAGTGTAAGATTACATCATCAGGATACAAAACAAGGTACCTGTATTCAATTAAGAAATAGAGCTTACTAGCAGGATTACAGTGTGACAATGCATCTGGAAGTACAGCTCCATATATTAAAGGAAGATGTATTGAATGAATTAATCTAGTGTCCAAATGGATGGACCAGAGTCCGTTAGGTTGGGTTTGGAACAATCCAATAGGGTCGAGGTTAGCCATCTTAGCTCGCAGCCCCCCTGCCTCCTCCCCAGCTTCAGCATATAGGCGCGCTTAACTCCAGGTCTTAATTCCCCTTCAATTTCACAGCACAGATATAGACGCTCTTATAGTAACTCCAGTCTGTCATGGTCTCTGGCAGTATACGAAGCTCATCTCTAACCAGACCAGACACTTAACCTTGTTGCTGCAGCTGTAGCTGGAGTGAAAGTGGAGAACTGAAACAGAGCTGTTGATGCAGTCCTGCCTCCCAAAATCTTCTTTTGTACATTACATAAAAAGTCCATGAGTGTGTTGAAGACTTTCCTGCTTGACAAAGCCTATAGTTAGAGCTGGATTTAAATTTCCATATTTTTGTCCCTCTGAGTTGTACATTTTATGATATTTTATTTTACTGTTTTTATTGTATTTTTATTGTCATATTATTGTATTTTTTCTGTCATTTTATTGTAGTTTTATTGTAGTTTTTCTGTCTTTATTCTATTTTTACTTTTTTTTAATCTCGCTTTATTTTATTTCACGTTCTTTCATGTTTTTTTTAAATAATTGTATTGTAACTTTATCTTTATTTTACACATTCATCTATGTTTGATATTCTTTAAAGAGATATTGGGCTCTAATAAATAAATATACTATATTATAGAAATAAACTTTGATTTGATTCAACAGTGCGTTTGTTTTTTTCTTAATGCTGAAAAGAGCATGATAAATAATAAGTAAAATAAGAACAAAACTATTTCTTTGCAGTTTTCTGTGCATCAGGTCAGTCTTTAACTGATTTTAATGAATGGAAACACGGGCAAATGACCCAAATGTCTCCTCACTTGTTTAAATACACATGTAGGAAACATAAATTGTGCATTCTGTTGCAAATAAACATTTCCATGGCTCTTTATTTGTAATAGTTCCATAATAAAATTAAAACCATCTGAAGTATTTTATAATGATCCCTAAGACACTGAGTATCTGTGAATCAGTCTTTATCTCTCTTTCATTAGTGGAAATAGGGGTGAATGACCCTAAATGCTTTCAAATGTCTCCCACTTGTCAGTAATTGTCTTCAATATTGAACTGGATATAAAACATTTATCCTCCACTTCAAACTGGAAAGTACTTTGTTTCCTCATTAGGCACATTACTCTCTTTCTTTAGTGCGTGCAGGAAGCAGAGCAAAAGGCAGAGGAGGATCCACATCACAGAGCAATAAGCTGCAGACATCACATCCAGCATGCTTCAGTAGATCGAGGAGCACATATATAAAGTACATGCACCCTTTTCTGTCACTTATCGGGGACATTGCATTGGACATTTATTCCTTGGGAAACACACGTTAGCTGCAGCAGGTTGCATTGTGTCAATTTATGCTTGACACCTGTAGCAGGTCACAACATTCAGAAAGGGCTGATCTGTGGAGGAAATGGTGTGAGTAGATGCTGGGAAACAGGATGCTAGTGTTTCCAAATGTGTTGAAGCACAAAATCCTGCATGCATTGGGCTTATATTGAGAACAATGGCAGGTGCATGTCACTACAATGGCATCCAAATTCAGTACGAGTCAATCGAACATCAAAAATACAAGCCAAATGCTTTAGTAGTAGCAGACCTACAGTGTGCTGATTACTTTTTTCAGTGTGCTGATTTGAGGCCGAGTGATTGTTAAGTCTAGTAGCATGTGCACCACTTCCTCCAGGCGCTCACACACATTTGACTCCATCACAATCTCTAGAGAATAAATAAAAAGCCTTTCCGACTCCATCTCCAGAGCCGACTGACGGGCTGGCATCAATATTTCTGCAGGGGGGCCGAGGAGTCATTCGGGCCTCTGATCTCGCTTCAGGCGCTTCGCTTGAAGTCGTGTAAACTTGCTTTGCTTTGCATAATTTTTGCCTTCAACTGAGCAAAGAAGTTACTAATAATTGATGGAGGTACGGCGCCGCAGCAGCAGCAGTGCCCTTTACAGACTAACAGCACATCGATACGGGACTAAAGTCTGCACATATCTCCCCCTATAGGGACATACATACCAGGATGGGCTCAAATCTGTGTCATCCTCCTTGTCCAAAAACCCTGTTTACCTTTAGATTTGCTCACCTACATATGCAGTGATAGTGAGAATACAACACCGCGTCCTATTCCCTCCTCCGAGCGCTGACTAGGCCGAGGTCTTTATTCTTTAATTAGCTCTGCAGGAGTGACCGGCTAACCTCATGTAGGTTTTATACCCTCAAATTCTCCCTCCCACACGAAAGAAATCCCCGCTCACCTTCCCTGCTGCTCGTCCTGCATGAAATATCAACATGACCTCCGTGTCAGGCTCAGCCTTCTCCTTTCTCTGCACATATTTACCCGTATGAATACATAGGTGTGAGTCCCAGGTCTGATCTAGACTTCCTGTTAAAGGTGTGCTTTCTTGCTGCAATGGATCAATGCTTAGTTGTTCTGTGAACCAAATCCAATAAGGAAGACGAAAGAGTACGCATGTGCATCTTCATATATGATGCCTCCTTTTCTAGTATCTGTGTTTGATCATGTTTCATCTTGCATCATTGTTATGTCTATGCATGAACGGTTGTGTATTTATTCAGAATTGAATATATTTCTTTACATTGTTGGACTCTACGGCGGCCGACCTGTGCAAAAATGCTGCTGCATTTTAATAGATAAATGAGGCCTAAATAAAACCTATTGTTGATACCAAAGCTACGAAACTGCACAAAAAGTACAATAAAGAATAGTTAACTTTTGCCCAGTGCAGCTTAGAAGTCTCTCCCATTGTTTTTGCAATACAATTAAAAACAAAGAGCCTTTCAGCAGAGAAATTAAATTATTCCTCCGTGCATTTATCAAGGTACAGTATGGAAACCACCGCCCTGTTATATTTCTGGTTGCAATTCATTATTTACAAGCGCCCGGCCAGAGCACAAGCTTTGATGTTGTGTGAGTATGTCTTCAAAAGCTTTAAAAATATGCTATACAGCCCCCCCACCCCCGTATACCATAATGTTATTTGTTAGTCAACTGTGTATAAATAGAAATATATATATATGTATGCAGAATTATCCAATCTAAAGTGCGTTTCAAGTTGTAAAAGATAACAAGCTGTGTATTTCTCCCCTCTCTTTAAATAACGTCACATATGATCATTAGGTGTGTGAGTATGTGCTGCTCCAGCGTTATTAAAGCCATGAGATGTTATATTATCCCTCTGAGAGGCTACGCAGTCACCCCAGCGAGCTCGCCAGTTGCTATCAGCCGATTTATAACGCACATCAAAGCTAATTCCACAGACTTCCTCCCCGCGTCGCTCCATCTGCAATGCTGATCGATCTGCCCTTTTGTACCTCCATGAGCCGGCCTGCCGCGCACTAATGGAGGAGGTGTAAAGTTACTTTGTGACCTTAATAAAACCTTCACTTTGTTCTTTACCTTGCAAACACATCCTTAATCAAGTGGCTCAGCGGCTCGTGGACATAAAAGCAAACACGCCGACCTGCACCGGACACTAAATCTGCTCAGCAACAAGATCCACTCCTCCGTTCCCTCCCTGGTTGGACTCCTACGTGATGCTGTGACACCAGTTATCACATCAGAGCTCTGCTGTATCCGGACCGTGAGGAAGAGGGGGAGAAACTACACAAGTGCAAGGAGGAGGAAATCATTTAAAGAGGCCCTGTAATGCTTATTGTGGCTTTCCCTTTCCTTTAATGTGTTATACAGGTTTTAGTGCATGTAAATGGTCTGCCAAGGCCCAAATTCCTGTGTTCCCACCAGAGGGAGTTTCTCTCCCACACACCCAAGTCAAAATTCAAGTCAATGTCAACTATATTATCAACTTCTCTGTCTCTTCACACATTGAACAAGATAGGCTAAGGGGCGGGACATCTCTCAGCCGCTGACTAATGAAAACAGAGCCGGCCAGCTAACCAATCAGAGCAGACTGGGCTTTTTGAACATTAAAGTCACTGAAGAGATACTACATACTGATACGCACCTAAAAATGAGCAGAATATGGCCTCTTCAAGGTCGGGAAGTTGCACTACAAGTGAAATAAAGGATTCAGTTTGAGCGTTTCTCAATTGCTATGTGGAAAGTGTTGCGAAATCTTTCCCTGGAAGGACATAATATTCTGCCTGCAGAAAATAAGAAAGCCAAAGGTTATGATGTTTAAACAATAGCATTTCTCCCCACGACGTGTTGCGGGAAACAGTCTAGACAAGAACGTCCACAAGAACTTCTGAAATGTTGAAAAGCTTAATATTTAGAAACATGTTTGAACATTTTGCAATTAGCGAGTCCCTCAGCTGGGCCGTTCAACAAAGCATTTATGGTAAACGTAATTTTTCTTTGGCACTTCCCTCGTTCCCCAAACACAACAAAGCGCTTAGGTTGTATACACTGCTGACTTTTCCGGGGAGGGGGGGCTTTGTTCTCACTGTTTAACAATGCAAAGGCAGAACTGCGGCTCCATTTGAGGATGAAAGTTTGATGAAGCACTCTCTCTTTTTTTGACAAATTATTCACCTTGAGTCCCGGTGCAGAAATACAGTCATACGGGAGGAGGTCTGATGGAGTCAGCGGCGTGGATCTGTGGGAGCGGCTGGACATTTGTTTAGCTACGTGATAACGCTCCATGCAGACACACTTCATGTCTGCAAGGTTAGCATGGGGAATATGGACTCAATGAACCTTTGTTTGCTCTTTAAATAAATAGCTTATTTGCTCCTGGGACTTAAACTGTGGGGAAACTAAATCAGCCATTTTGGAATTTTGAGCTCATATTTAATTTGGTTTGAAAATAAATGATCAAATTATTTAATGAAGTAAAAAAATAAATAATATTAATAATATTTTAGATGCACTTACTGCAGGTGTAAGTCAAGAGAGGGCATTCAAAGGTATCATGTAATATACGGTAACTGTCAAACGTTTGGACACACCTTCTCATTCAAAGGTTTTTATTTATTTCCGTTATTTTCTGCATTGTAGAATTAATACTGAAGACATCAAAACTATGAAAGAACACCGATGGAATTATGTAACGCAAACTGATGGTCTCAAACATTAAGACGGCAAGTCATTCCACTAATTGACTCTTGACAAGGCACACCTGTTAATTGAAAGCCAGTCCAGGTGACCAGAAGCCAAGCCAGCTACTTTGAAGAATGTGAAATCTAAAACACATTCTGGATCCTTTGTTTACTGAATAATTCCATATGTGTTCAAATAAATACAAACCTGTGAATGAGAAGGTGTGTTTGAACTTTTGACTGGTGCTGCATATCTGAAAAATCAAACCTTAATTTCAAAGATAACCAAAGAAGATGAGCTTCAGTGAGGGTAAAGTGCTCTAGAAACCATCATAAGAAGCATCTTAAGGAGTGTTTGTAAAGGATCTAGGAGAGTACTGTAATGCTGTGTTGATCACAGCATCAACAGGAATATAATAAACAAGATATACGTTCAGAAAACCGGGTGCAGTCAGCCTGTGGTTTGTGGCTCTGAGCAGCGTCCGCTCGCACAGAGTGACACAGAAAGCAGCTCTGGTAAATGGTCCCAACGGGGAGTTTTTAGCAGCTGTGTCCCAATTCTATTCTACATAATAATTTTATCTGGGTTTTCAGTTTGCAGGGCAACTCACACTGGGAGACTGACAAAAGTTAGTCACTCAGAGATGTCACTCTGGAATTACTCGATTCGTGCAAAGCAGACTATTGTCCCAGAATTCAATGTGCAACAGAAATAGGAGATGGGGGGGGGTAGCTAAAATTAAAAGCAATTATGGATGTTGGAGGACAAAAGAACAATAGATGATTTGGTTGGATTGAAATCGTTTTTTTGCAGATATTTTTAATGAAGCAGTTTTCTAAAATTGCTCAAATTAAAACTTCTTCCTCTCTAAGAGCTGAAAGACAATTAGCAAACAGTGCATATTTGTAGACATTGTGGAGTAAAGAGGTATTACAATGGGACACCATGCACTGATTCAGGAAATGCAGTATATAACATAAGGAAGTGGGCGTGTCCCTTTAAGTTGTTGTGTTTTTAAAACCTATTTTGGGCAATTTCAACCTTTAGAGTAGAGGAATTTTAAGCAAGCTTGTACACTTCAGCAGATCCTAAGTCCTCGTCTCTATACAATTTTCTTTTTAAGGGTTAGGGCCCTAACAAACCAAGCTGACAGTCAACCATTGGCCGGTTTCAGGCTGTTTCTGAGCACCACTCCCCCTAGTTGTGGCACTCTTTGGGTTGATAAAGCCCTTTGAGTCGCAGGTGGAGCCCGTCTGTGCGAGCAATCAATCTGATTGGCTGTTCAGCTTAAGCAAATAAGTGCATGAGAAGAGAACAGGTATGCAAGTGAAGGACAACATTATGAAATTGCATGTGAATTAGCTGACCCTTATAGCAAATTGGGGTTAAAAAGTCTTGCCAGAAAACAAAGCCTCTAGAAAGTACGCCTGGTATTGAAGCACATTTTTCATAGTGGTTCCAAACGGTGGTACTTCACCTCCTGTATCAGTCCAGACCCTTACTGAATAGACCTTATTTAAATCATTAGTGCCTAAAAGCTAAAAGGAGAGGTATTTTCCCTCTCCTTGCGTTTGCCTCAGTAGAGATCAGCCGTGATGCTGCGGATTGGAAGATAGGGATACTTTTGCTCTCTTGAGTCCGGCCTTTTTGGCTTCATGCGCCACTGAGCAACTTCCATAGGGTTGCACACTGAATCCCCTCTCATTTTTCATCATCCCATTCCTCAGATATATTCAAAACGACATGACTAAGTAAGTGGTGAGGAAAAGAGGGGTGAATATTGGTCAGTTACAGCATGTTATAATGCAGACTGCGGTCACCTGCTAGTGCGGGGAGTCATTTCCTCATGTGCTGATTGGTTTTTTTGTTTGACGTCCATGCGGGGTCTTTTTTTCTAAGTTCCTGATTAAAATGCATGCAAAATGTTCGGTGTGTCTGGGCCTTTAAGAATAGTTTGGTGGTCAAAGTGGAAATGGGTTCAGGTAAAGGTGAGGCTGACTTTAAGGCTTAAGTGGGTTAGGCTGCATATGTGTCCTTTCCTGCATGTGTACTCTACTCTGTGGATGCTAGGGGCTTTTCAGTCGATAAGTGCATGCTTACAGTGTGCAGTAGGTGTGTGTTTGTGTGTCTCAGTGTGTGTGTGTGTGTGTGTGTGTGTGCCTGGTTGAGCTCTAGTGACATTAGTGCCAGACTTTGACACGAGAACTTGTCCACATCCATCAGGATCAGCACCATCATCTCTCGACCCCTGCACCACCCTCTTTTCCTCTCCTCTCGTCTCCCCTCCTCTCCCCTCCTCTCCTCGTTTCCTCTCCTCGTTTCCTCTCCTCTCCTCGAGTTGTGCTCTTGAGATACTGTCTCTTCCACTCACATTTTGGAGATGTGCAAAGGTGAACAAACACACACTCACACACACACTCTCCTTCACTCTCTCCATCACTCATCCACATGCTCGTGTTTTCTCTAAGTAACAAGCTGACAACAGACAAACGCATGTCAGGCAGAACTCCTGCACAGCATGTCATCTCCTGACAGATTCTGGATCCGACCTATGGCCCAGCGTACTGCAGCGGGAGGGGTGGGAAATCTCCTACACATGCCCTCCGTGAAGCAAAGCATTGTGGGGCTGCATCCTGACATACTTTCCTCTGCTTCTTGCCAAGCACACACAGCCCGCAGACACACACACACGTCTTATAAACCCTTATGCACGATAACAATATTAATACATGCAGATCGGCGACTGTGATTAGAAATCATTTAGAATATCTGCTTAATTAATCGATTCAATTACAACACGTTTCTTTCTGCAGGTTTCATTATTTTCCGCCGGTGTGTTGCAGCCTGCAGGTGTTAGCTCCGATTCAGTTTTCATGACTCAGTTTCCATACAACACAAATAATGACTAAGCAGTGTGATTCATATTTATTCCTGCTGGTTCTATGGAAGCAATGTCAAACGCTTGTTTTTCATTCAAAATGTTGCTGCTATTTATATGTCCTGTGTGATTTTATGCCATTTAATCCCTCTTTTCTCCTGCATTGAAAGCAAACACAACACTCACTTTCTGCACATTTTCTAGGATTATTTTCGGATACACTTTGATATTATTTACTCTCGTTGCAGATGTGGGGGTTTTTCTTGTGCACATTACAATCTAGCACAGGGCTCCTTTTATACTACATTTAATTAGTATTTAATGTCTCTACTGTGACATGTCTCCATGCTTTGAAGGTCCCTTGTTATGCAAAATGCACTTTTGAATGTGGTGAATACATACATATGTCCCCCCTGTGTGTTTAGAGCCTCAGAAAGTGTCCGAAAAAAAGGTTGCCTCTCTTTCCCGTCGCTCAAAAATTGGCGAGTAATGTTTTGGGTTCATACGTGATGTAAAATTAATCTTTGACGTCATGTGTTGGTTGTACAGCATTAGCAACAACCGACCACGGTAAGCCCCGCCCACCCTCTTACCTGAGCGCCAAAAAAGGACGTGGCCAGCAGCAGCTCATTAGCATTTAAAGCTACAGACACAGAATCAGCACTTTTGGAACAGAGGGGTTTATGGGATGCTACAATGACATTTTGAGCAAAAAACTCCCTCTGGAACACAAGGATTTTAGCCTTTGCAGACCATTTACATGCATTAAAACCTATATAACACACTACAGAAAAGGGGAAACCCCAAAAAGCAGAACAGGGCCTCTTTTAATATTGTTTCACCTTTAGTTACAAACACATTAACACCTATTTTAAGAGGTTTACATATAAAACACACGCACAACAAAGGGGATTGTATGTCTCTGAAAAATGATGTGGGTACAATAAAGGGAAGCACACTCAAGGTACATCAGCGCTTCAACAGGCTCTTTCCTGGCATTCAGGTTTGATTTAATTGTCAGTAAAATGAAAAAAGGCAGCCTAATGAGACAATTACAGGGCCTCTAATTGGAGACGTTGAAAAGGCCTTTAGCTGAGAGTCGGCGTGACAGTGACCTTGAGCAGATTTTGAATCCGGAGAGCATGAAATATTCATGAATACTAAAGAGAGGAGGCGGCGCACGAGGGAGCTGCCGCATGTAAGTTTGTGTGTGAGACATCCGTGTGTGTGGGTGCCTCCTCGCTTTAGGATACATGAATTACATGTGTGCATACGTGTGTAATCAAGCTCCTGGAAACACACACAAACCGAGAGAGCGGCTTGTTGTTAGTCAGAGCGGGATACAGACATGTTCTGGGCTCGGGGCGACGCTGGCATTTCAGAGGGAAGTGCACTACAGTGAGAACATACAGGAGGGGGCTGGTGGAGCTGCCAGGTAGTATAGCTGCACAGCTGCTCAATATCGCAGCCTTTCTGTCCTTTGTTTACCCCTCTAGAGGTGGAGAAGTACTCAGATCTTTTACTTGAGTAAAGTAGAAGTACTCAGATCTTGTACTTGAGTAAAGTAGAAGTACTCAGATCTTTTACTTGAGTAAAAGTAGAAGTACTCAGATCTTGTACTTGAGTAAAGTAGAAGTACTCAGATCTTGTACTTGAGTAAAGTAGAAGTACTCAGATCTTTTACTTGAGTAAAAGTAGAAGTACTCAGATCTTGTCATTGAGTAAAGTAGAAGTACTCAGTTCTTGAGTAAAGTAGAAGTACTCAGATCTTGTCCTTGAGTAAAGTAGAAGTACTCAGATCTTGTTCTTGAGTAAAGTAGAAGTACTCAGATCTTGTACTTGAGTAAAGTAGAAGTACTCAGGTCTTGTACTTGAGTAAAGTAGAAGTACTCAGGTCTTGTACTTGAGTAAAGTAGAAGTACCAGAGTGTAGGAATACTCTGTCACAGTAAAAGTATTCTAAATGTTCCTCCAGTGAAAGTAGAAAGTACTCTCCTCTAAATGTACTTAAAGTAGCGACAGTAAAAGTAGTCATTGTCTGATTGGTCCATTTCAGAATAATATCTCTGATATGTTTTATAATGATTGATCATTAAAGTGTTCTCAGAGCTGGTAAAGGTGCAGCTAGTTTGAATGGCTTTGTATACTGCAGGGTAGCTGGATTTACTGCAGGTGAACTAAAGTCTGAGTTAAGGTCTGGTTATATTTACCATCATTAATCCTAATCTGCCTAGCAACTAAAGGTAATAAATAAATGAAGTGGAGTAGAAGTACAGAGTAGCACACAATTCTACTTGAGTAAATGCACTTTTAAACCTCTCTGTTTCTTCTTTCTTTAGCTTATCATTTATGTTAATATATATCAGTCCTCATCTCCCTCTTTCACTCATGTTGAAATTCACCGCTGAGTTCAGCCGGCGGGGAAAGAATCCCAAAGGTAGGCATGAAAAATTCCCGTGTCTTTGTGAACGTCTTAAAACTTTCCCTCCATTTTTCCTTTAAGTAAAACTCAATAATACATCCTGCAGGAGTGGGTAATGCAGGCAGAGTTTGGGAGGGATCATTTGCATACATTTGCATCCTATTAACACATCAAACCTGTGACTTGAAAGGGGTGCCTTGATTAGGAACAGCAGCACATTACTGAAAGTCTGCTTCCTCACTCCTCTCTTCCCCTCGTCCTCCTCAGCTAGCTCTAACTCTGACCGTACAGTTCACTTCTTGTGTGTGTTTTGTGCCCCATTATAGAGCGTTATAGTGGAATATTCCTCGTCCTTTGATGTGCCAAACACTTCCTGTAACCCCGTCTCTTTCTCTTGCTTCCGTCTCTCAGCGTAAGGTCACGGCTCTCCTCTCTGTTTCCTCGGGGTATCACTGACAGCTTTGGCAGAACTGTCAAATATTTGATTCCATGTGTGCACGTGTATTACGTCTCAATGCACGCCTAACAATACACCTGACTGCATTTATCATGAGGGTCCTTGAGAGGATGTGGAGGTGTGGAATATAAATGTGCATGCTGATTACTAATTGATGTCATTATGTACATCCTGATAGATCCAAAAGCAGAGCAGGAGAGACATTATCTTTACTCATACTGCTTTTATAAGAGCCCAGTGGAGATTTGACATTAACATCTGCTCTGTTCCTTTGGCTCGATACATAAAAAGGTGTAATAAACTGTTTGGTTAGCAAACACATGGCTATTGCAGGTGAAAGATAGCATTATTATTGTTGGAGTTGTGTTTCTACACCTATATATAATCTGGTTGGTGCGAGGCTAATAGCGTCCAATGATTTTAAACCAAAATAATAGTCAAAAAGAGGCTAAGAGGCATAATGACATCACTATGGAACACTAGCGCTTCTTTTGGCTCCACACAGTGCACGTGATAGACTAAGGGGCGGGACATCTGTAAGCCTTGGACCAATCACACAGAGGTAACAGTTTGCACAACATCATGCACCAGATACATCTTTGAAACACTTTAATTGAAATACATTGAAGAAGTCTCATGGTTATGGTGTAGCTAACTGCTGTGAACTTGAAGGAGGCCCTTTTTTAACCCTGTCATATTTCCGGCAGTAGGACAAAAATGGACGTGAAGAAGAGGTAAAGCCCAATCATAAGTTATACTTCAACCATCATTAGAGTTTCTGTTCTGTTTGGAAACAGCTTCCTAAACTGAAAGAGTCATTTGTCAAATTCAGATTCATCACCTACCCTTTAACTTGTCTTGTGTGTATTTAGTCTTGGGTTCTCTGTCGGGTTCTCGTTGTCCTTTCCTTGTTGTTGGTTCCTGGTCTATGGTCTGGATTTCCCTCATCTGTCCTCCAGTTTCTTCTACTTTTCCCTTTCGCCTGGTCCTGTAGCTTTTGTGGTTATTTAATAACAGCTTTTACTTTAATAAAGCTCCCTATACCTGTCCCCCCTGTTTAATACTGCTTTGGGCCCTGCCTTCCTCACCCCACCGTGACACTTCTCTTTAGTCGCTACTTATGGTGTTGTGCAACACATGTATGCATGCAATGTCTTCTGGGAAATCATATATAAATATAGCAATAGGACGAATAATTACAATGCCTAAAACTCTTTAAAGGATCGGACAGCTTCAGGTTGTTATTAATAAAACTCTCTAACAACCTGCAGTTTGCATCTTCAGGGTTCAACAGCCACCGGCAGCGAGGGTCGACCACAGGGAAACGTCCCCGTGATTAATGGTCGTAATTAGTCCAAGTAATATTATTCATTACCATGTTGAGTAAGAAAATAATTCAAAGCTTTTAAGGAGTGTCTCCTGCAGTGCACGTAGCACTTTGTTATTGCCTGTCACTTTCTGTCAAAATCACACCGTGTGTTTTTTTACACTTCCATTAATCTGCAGAACCGCTTCAAGTCATACACAATCTCATGACGGCTTTACACACGTTCCAAAAATGAGCATATTTACTAAATTATGTTCGTCATAAGGAGATTAAGCATCCTTCACATCACACACACACACACACACACACACACACACACACACACACACACACACACACACACACACACACACACACACACACACACACACACACACACACACACACACACACACACACCCTTTGTTTGCCAAAGTAATTGGGTACCAAACTTAGTGAGCTAACGCAATTGCACAATTAAAGTTGTTAAATCTTGTTAATTAAAACAACAAAGACGTCAATACGAGTCAATTACGGGGGCAGAAGTTGGGAGAGCCTAGGGAAGTGATGTTTAGAAGTTGGATGAGGAAACTCACAATTACAGGGAATCACTAATCAGATATTACATGTAATGCACACACATAGCACAGTTAGCCTACCTATCAGAATTAAAGAGCAAAAGTGGATATTAAAGCTGGTTTGGTTCTCAAAAACACGGCTTTTTCATCTAAAAGATAGCAAGATTAGCATTGGAGTTGTGTTTCTCCACCTATATATGATCTGGTTGGTGCTATGCTAATAGCTTGCAATGGATTCATCAGAAAAATGTGATTTTAAACAAAAGTTATTGTCAAAAAGAGGCTTGTGTTTCTATTGGCTAGCGCTCCAACACATTGTACTTGATAGGCTTAGGGGCGGGACATCGCTAAGTGGTAGACCAATCACAACAGAGCCGGCTAGCTGACCAATCAGAGCAGACTGGGCTCTGCTTTTATGTATGAGCAAAAATAAAGAACATTTAAGCATGGAAACATGTCACAGTAGAGACACTTAATACAAATACGAACCTGGAAATAAGCAACACATTTCTTATAAATGTTTAGAAAACAAAGAGATGACAGCTGATTCCCCAGACCTTCCTTCTAACACCCCCCTGATTGAGCTGCCATGAGATCGTTGTGTGCTAATTAAACCTCACAGTGACACGCTGACGATCGGCCACCATCGCTCACACTATTAACTTCCCTCAGTCACCCAAAACAGCCGCCTCTCACCGCCCCTTTCCTGGTCTGTATTCATCTTCCTGCCTCCTTGACTCCCGCCCAGCTCCCCGGCTCGCTGAGTGCTCCTCTCGCCGTCTTGGAGGACTCACTTGCTGAAACGACGCCTTCCACGGCAACGATACGCGGCCTCTTATCTGTTTAATTTTCTCCCACCTCGAGAGCATGCCACCGCATCAGCCTTGTTTATTACCGTCGGAGACACAAGTCGAACTCCCACCGGTGAGCCATTATTATCGCACAGATGGAGATGAGGGTTGAGACGGAGCAGAGAGGAAGAGAGAGAGGAAAAGGGAGGGCGGAAAAATCAGGAATGGAAGTGAGAGAACAAACCCCGGTGTTTTCCATTTTAACTGTAGGATAGATCACATTTCTTTTACTGTGATGACAACACCTTGCTGTTTACAGGAACACACACACACACGTTCTGCACATATTCATCATGCTTTATGGGGAGCATTTGCCACACACCGTTCCTCCAAGGCTTTTTTCTGTCAAGGTAGATCCCTGCTGTGAGAGAAGCAATAATGCACACAACGCAATGACCCCCAACACATGCCTTGTTCTGCTCACTGCTGGGATGTCTCTTGGGGTGACAGACAGGCTCTAACATGCATGTGTTTCTGTGAGAGAGGATGCATATGTCCTCCAAAATACCCAGAGGTGAGACATTGCGGAGTGACATTTTTCCCAGGCTAGATTGACTGAAATGTACAAAATATTTGGTTTTCAATGATTTAAACTCGACTAATATGGTTATGGGTTCCTTTGACGAAGATAATATTGGACTTTGAGTTAAATATTACAGGAAAAGGTTGACTAAATGTGTCAAAACATGAGTATTTGACACATGACTACCCTGGGATGAAGTCAATCGCCACCAGATGCCTCAGGTACCTGCAGCCCTCTTAATTTGAATCTCCTTGTTTACTCACAGCTTAGATGTGCGTTATTGCTGCTATGTTTTGCAATTTCACGCATGTCTCTTGTTAATTGGCTCGCCAGCGTGTGTGTGTGTGTGTGTGTGTGTGTGTGTGTGTGTGTGTGTGTGTGTGTGTGTGTGTGTGAGAGAGAGAGGGGGGGGGAGGTGATGTTCTGTATTCCACTCTCAGCATCTGTAAGGCCTGAGTCAATCTGACGGCACTGGTCCGTGGCCGAATGCTTTGGGAAAATCTCGAGGTCACCCCGGAAAGGGAATGGTTGAGAGTCACGAGAGCCGGGAGGGAGGAAGAGGAGGACTGGGGGAGTTAAACCCCAGAAGGAAGTGCTGCACATCCTTCCTTCTTCCTTACCTGTTCTCTATCTAAACCAAGGAACCACTTTACCCAACAGTAGCATTCAAATATATTAAAAACTTCTCCTCTATCGTTCTGGTGTAATTATTGAAATCTGTCACACTTAGTTTATGCTGTCCTGTTTATTCTATATCTTTGAAACACATCTATTTGTTTTATGTCTTCCATTAATAGGCCATCATACGTCTTTGTGTTGGAAATATCTTAGAGTTTAAGAGATGTTTCTTTGATTATCCCCATTCTTCTTGCAATTAAAATCATTAAACGTCTCCAGCTCTTTCAGTTTCTTTGAGTTGCCAGGAGACAACATTTTCTAAACTATGATGCTCTTAGGCTATGCTCCCTATCAGAGGAGGAAGACTTAATGAAACAGTTGGGTGATGCTAAAGAAAAGGAGTAGATAAACAGCAAAGCAAAAGGTTAGAGTAGCGCATGATTCACAATTCACTTCAACATGCTATCCCTGAAGGTGGATTTTACCATTTATTATGTGTGTCATATTACTGTTCCTGTGTTTCAGACCCAGGTCTCGTTGGTGGAGGCTTTGCACGGATGGCTTTTCCAAACCTCAAACAGTCAAGTGAGATTGGCTTTCTATCGCTCTGGAACATCCAGGCAGAAGGCAAAGAGATGGGTTTACATGTAGCTAGCTTACATTGCTATCTAGAAGGAAAGACCCTTTCTAAACAGGAGGAAATAAATATGATTCATGCCTTAAATCAAATCCTTTGCACCTCCATAGGACAGAATAAGAGTGGCCGTGCAGAAGAGGTGAAGCTAAATCCCTTCCAGAGAACCTCCAGTCGTAAGTCAACAGAGGAATCAGGATAATTCAGTACGGGGATTATATTCTAAAATAGACTTTATTTGAAGTATAAAAACACATCATCAGGGTGTCTGTTCTTTTTGGAAACAGCTTGCTGAACTGAGGGAGTAATTAGTCAAATTCAGCTTCATAATATACTTTTTAACTGAGCGCCTTGGCCTCTCGCCATGTTCAGAAATATTATCTTAGCCCACTGACTAATTAACTGGTTAGCTGAGCACTAATGATTGAGCGCCTGACTATGTTGCCCAAAGCAGCAGCACTAGTGTGTGTCCATGTGTGTGTGTGTGTGTGTGCTAATATGAGTATGTGCCTGTGTGTGTGTGTGTGTGTGAGAGAGAGAAAGAGAGAGAGAGAGAGAGAGAGAAAGAGAGAGAGAGAGAGAGAGAGAGAGAGAGAGAGAGAGAGAGAGAGAGAGAGAGAGAGAGAGAGAGAGAGAGAGAGAGAGAGAGAGAGAGAGAGAGAGAGCTTATGACTCACGTCGAATCCCTTCCCTTTCTGCATCTGTCCCCGTTGGTCGACAAGCATCACACAACGTCAGCGTTAAACCGCGCTCTCGGGGACAATCAGGCGCTTGTTTTAAGACCGGTTGGGAGTGGCACTTGATGCTTGACTTATGAATCTTTGGAGGAAATCATTGCAAAATGGATCAAGTTCCAATCTCGCAAATAAAAAATGATGAATTCAGTGACAAATGACGCCACAAACCGGCTTAATTCGACCCCTCGTTAAACGACTTTTTACAGCCTGATTTGTCTCCATCTGTTGTGAACACAAACTGAATCAGATTATGTATTGATCCGGAGCCTCGGGTGGAGTTTGTCATTCTTCTGTTAATGAAGATGAATTACTGTCTAACAGCATGTCAATTGATGTACATAAATCCCCTCTTTTTTATTTCATGCTCAATTTAAGAATCCAGCAGTGGCTCAGTCAGTAGGGGCTTGGACTGGGAATCGTAGGGTCGCCGGTTCAAGTCCCCGAACAGACTTGGAAAGTGGACTGCTACTTGGAGAGGTCCCAGTTCACCTCCTAGGCCCTGCTGTGGTGCCCTTGAGCAAGGCACCGGACACCTCCAATCCCCCCTCCCCATTGCTCCCCGGGCGCTGCACGATAGCTGCCCACTGCTCCTAGTACTAGGATGGGTTAAATGCAGAGGACTAATTTCACTGTGTGTGCTCTGCTGTGTGCATGCATGTGACTAATAAAGAGGGTTTCATCCTCCGATTCTAGAAGTACAGCATCTACTTTTCTAGCCTTTAGTCCAAAAAGCCAAACGTCTCCACTCAAACTATTTAAAATAATGGGTTTTATTCCTAAAGTCACTGAAGTGTTACCAATCTCCATGGTCCGATGCATAAAATGACACCCCTTTAAAGTCTAAATGTGATTCTTTTCACAGAACAGGACTTTACAGCATGATCTCACCAGCTGTTTCTCAGAATAAGAGCCCATGTCATATTATTTGATGGTCCTTATCTTTCCTTTTGAGAGCTTATCGCCCCACGATAAAGCAGTGGAGATTTGCACCTCTGTACACACACACACATTAAGATTCACAGACTGTGTGTTCAAGGCCGACTCGGCAAACTCTGTCCACAGATTATATTGTCATAGCAACAGAAGCAAGCATGGGAGGAGGGCAGCATCCCTCCCCCGTCTCCGACTCCTCACCCGCCTACACCTCGGTCTTCCTCTCCTGCTTCCTCTGCTCGCTTTCAACTATCATCACTTTGGAAAATAAACGAAAAACCAGAAGAACAGACGTCTGTGTTTTGTGGACTTTGCTTGACTTTGGAGTGAATACTATTCTGGATACTATTCTGAAATCTGCAGACTAAAGTCAGTAACTCTCTCAGTGCATTGGTTTAGCAAACTTTCAACAGGAATATTGCTTTAGTGTTATGTAAACAAGATACATGGTCTGAAATAGGGTAGGGAAATAGAGAAACGTGGTAAGCCTGGTCTCCCGTATCTTCTTAATCAAGACTTTCCAGGCCTTTAAATGCCCGACATAGTATAGTGTGCAACAAGATAGCAGGAGTTACAGAAGCTCACAGAGAAGAATACCCAAACAACTTGCACAAACTACATCAATTGAAGCACGTTCAACGAGGATTCATGTCATTTACAAAACCTTTCTAGCCCTGATTTCTTTACCCAATTCTATTGGTCATGGTGACAAAATGCACTCGAACTGTATGACGCTATGCATCTACAGCTGCTCCACAGGATACCCATTGTACCATGAGACTGTTTAAGAGCATTTCAGGGACTAAATAGATCTAAAACAAGTATGGTTTCAAACTTAAAGTTGAAAATAAGGGAGACATTAGATTACTGACCCTGCAGAACGCAAGTGGATTTTATAGCAACCTGTTTTCTGTTCTTGGGCTAACTCTAACCCTAACCCTCCTGTCACAGGAAGTCCATATCTCAGGAACGAAGGGTGGGACCGACTCGGGACCAAGACCAGCGTGTCGGGCGCCCATGATAACTCCTCAGTAGGACCAACTCCCATTTCTCTAGAAGCTCCTGTTCCACTCTTTAATCAAAATGTGCGATCGTGGCTGACATCCCTAACCCTAATGCTAAGGCTAACACGAACCCAAACCCTAACCCTAGACATCAACAACAGATTTCACCTCTAACTGTACTTCTTCTGGTTTGTTGTGTTCATTGTTTCCATGCATGTGCATCATTGTGTTAAGTCGTGAACTTTTCCACACATTCTTACTTGCATTGCTGAGCAAAAGAGAAAAACAGCCCTGATCATCATTCACACACATACTGTCCAGGCTCTGAGCATGCATGCGGATGTACACTCGTACCCCGGGGGAGGAAAAACCGTCTCTTTGATAAACCGGTTGGGTGGAAGTCCTGCGGTTATACTTTTGGAAGAAGTTGTGCTGGGACTTAATTAGTAAAAAGGCCCCACATTTGAACAGACTAAGTGCCCATGAGCTCTACTCTCAAATCTGGGACAACCAAGGCACACAAACATGAAATGGCCATGCATACTCTCTCACATTAAGCTGCAGAAACCACCACATATAGAGGGGTGTTTTCATAAAGGGACAGGTCCTTTAGATATCTACCAACAGGATATAGAGCTCACAGGATTACTGCACAGTATCAGAGTCTGTGTGCTGTTATCTTCCTGTTTAATCCACCTCTCAGCTGTTGATCCTTATGGTAGCTATGCTCCAAACAAACAGTGAATTAACTAATGCGATAAATCACAAATCTGAATAAATACGATGCTTCCAGCTCAGCTTCAGGGACAGAATGACAATAGTAAAAAGGTGCATCTATCTTTGTGGAGAAACTCTGACTGTTTGAAATCGGTATCAGAGGCGGGTTATGCTTTCCCAAAACGCACTTACCGTGCTCCAGCCATCCTTCAATTCCCCTTTAAATGAAAGGGGAATTGAAGGATGGCTGGACTTTGCGTGTTTTAGCATGACTTTCAACACAAATACCAAAAAAAGCAGGCCAAAGAAGAATAATAAACAACAATCCTTTGTGTCAGCAGACAGCAAAAACACACACATTCAAACAGCATTAAATCCAAGGAGTTTATAAGTGTTACCACTCACAAAAACAGTATGCCAGTCACTTACTTGCAGTGCTTGTGAGGCCCGCTGAGCGTCTCGATGACGAAGCATTCGCCGCCGTTCAGGCAGTACGCCAGGTCCTTCTCGTGGCATGGTTTGAAATGCTCCGAGTGCAGCGGAGGCACGGTTGGAGATGCTGCAGGACAAACAAAGAAGCTCCTGTTAATGACAATGAACCTGCAGATACTTGTTTATTTTGTGAATGCACCCCCTCCCCAACAATCCTGCTCGGGGACAGCCTTAATTCATCTCTCTGTCGTCCGGCAGCTTATTACTTCTCCAACTTGATCGTATGATAAATTGCTGCTGAAAAAAAAGACCCTCCTCATCGAGTCAGTTTTCCAGCAGAGGCTACTCACTCTCCGCCGAGTATCCATAACAAGCCACCGCCTCATAACACTGGATAATATCAACACACCATTGTTTGTTTAGACCCGGCTGTGTCACAGGCAAAAGATGGATGGAGGACGGGTAATAATCTGTCCTGCTGTGATTAATACCCCGCGGTCACGGTTGGATAGCTTGACTTTTCCCAGCAATTCATCACAACATGCATGGCTTGTTGTACACACTTCTGCTCGGCGCACCTTTAATGGATGATCTTATCAGTGGAATTAATAAGTGGGGAATGGAAATGCTGGTTAAAAACAGTGAAAAGCTTGGTGCAATTAATGGATTTTTGGTGCTTTTTGAGCATAATTTTTAGAACAAAGATGAAAAAATTAAGGGGATTTGGGAGTTCATCCATCAGCTGTGAAAGCCTGGGATGAGGTTGGCTCTCGGACGTGTTGAGAAATCAGATCTGCACCACAGATGATGTTCTTATTAATACCGGTCCAGACTGCTGACGGGTTTCTTCTGCTGAATAATGTGTCTGCTAAGGGCTCCCATTAGCCCATCTACAGCTATGGGTTTTTTTTTTTAAGTACTGTGATGAACAGTGATGAGCCACAACTTTATGCTCCAGAGATTAGAAATCAGTTGTGCTCACAGGATGCTGTTATTAGCACTCACACACTGATTACTGAGTGAGGCTGTTTTCCTTTAATGGTGCATGGAAGACGGATCCAAATGAACTCAAGATTTCTCAATCAAGACAAAATGAGAAATTAATAATAGGCAGAGTTCGGAGGGGGGTCGAAAACGTATTTGTCCTCAGATCCCTCAATCAGCAGAATGAGGTGTGTGTGTGTGTGTTTGATTATACGATGCTAGGTGGTGATAGAGCTCCAGGGATCTTGAACAACCCTCGGTAATTGGCTGTTGAGGGACTGGTCTCTGTGTGAGATGGAAAGTCGGGTCAGCAGCAGTGAGACACGGTTTTATCAGAGGAGGATGTAAACACTATAATCAACGTGTTAGCTTGTAAGCATGGCTTATAAAGATCTAAAAACGCCCGGGTTCTGACCAAACCAAAAGGAAATGAGTAGGTGTATTCTCTTACTAAGCCTGCCTCGCTTTGGAAACGGCTTTGACCTAAATTGGAGAGACTACCTCAGTTAAAAGTAAACATCTTTTTTGCATCAGCCTTCAATATTTCTTGCCCTAAATACTAAATTATGATCACCCGACTTCTACCCATATTTGTTTTAGTACTTTTTGCCAATGCTGCTGCTGGCATCTTGCAATTTAGTTATCTAAATAGTCATCTCTTGTATATATCATACTCTATTTACATGCATATAGACCTCTTTTTGCACTAGTTTTATTTGTGTTTACTTGCACATCTTGCACAATTGTATTATTCTGTTCTTTCTTGCTCTATTTTTATTGGTTTTATTGGTTTTATATCTTATATATATTCATGTTGCATTGTCGGAGGAGCCAACATGTTTTGTATAACCATATACAATTTTCTGGCAACAGGGTTGGAAGTGGACAGCTCCCCCATGTCATTTCTGTTTCTGTTCTCAGGGTAAGAACATAGGTCCCTAAAACACCAGTGAAAAAACAAAACCATGATGAATAACTCAACAATGCAAAAGTTAACACCCAACTTAACCTTTCTAATGCCTAACTTTACAGTAAACATTCATTCAGAGCAACATAATGAGATTAAAGTCAATTTGGAGAAGGCATTGTCTCCGAGAGAAAAGCTGTCGGCTGGAAGGAGAAGCAGAGGAAACTTATAATGGAGAGAGAGGGACATCGAGATGTAACAATGCCATGTGGTGTGTCGTGACATGATATATTTGGCTTGCAGATCCACACATTCTGCAAACAGAGACACGCAGACAAAGGCCAGGATTACAAAGCTCTGCTGTGTCTTTACACCACTAGATTTTTCTCTGCAAACATAAATGATTTCCTAGCAGACACGATTTCACGCTTGGACTGGGCTGTGTTGTGTCGTTAGCCTTGGCGATAAGCGACAGAAGCACCATTCCTCGTCCTCTGCCTTTTGTTTCCGTGTTGACAGAGTTGTCACGCTGCACTGTAGGTTGTTTAGCTTAACACTTGTCACCTGTCAGCTCAGACGCAGCACGCTCTCAAAGAACAGTGTCATTTTAAAAAGGGAATGCCAGAGTGAACAAAATCCTTTTCAGCTTGTCGAAAATATCCCTGCAACTTTGGAAACACTGCTCACAGACGGCAGACGTCAATCACTGCCAAAGAAAACAGTCCAATTTACTTCCCCCTGCTGTGAGGAGAGAGAGAGAGGCACAGCGAGGATCAATAACACTATCCCCCACTTCAATGCAACTTTTCCTTTTCCCACCTCCTTCTCTCGGCTTACAGGAACAAAACGAGTCAGGAATCTGCTTGGTTTGCCACTTATTGTAGTGGAGACAAGGTGGTAGTCATTCATGTAACCCTTAATAATTCATAATTAACAAAAGTGGATCCTTTTTGCACCTCTAAGAGAAACACAGAAGTCTTTGGATCCCTTTCAAACAAGCTGATGTGCTAAGGAGATCAACACTGAGATGAATCCAATCACGAGTGAGTGCAGCTGATGCAGTATTCATGATTTAATTATCCTTCTTCTGCTTTGGAAATCCACATGAGCAGGGGGATATATACCGGCTGAGTTTGAACATTTACCTTGGTCTCCTGCAGCCATCTGAAGGGCCCAAGCTGACCTATGGATGATCCCGACTCGGCCGTTATAGCTGGTTTTTGATCCCACCTTGACTACGTATAGGGTTGGCACTGCCCCTGAGAACCATGTGTGGAAACCAAAGTGTGTTTCCATACAGATTACTAAATGTTTTTGGGAGGAAAGGAGGACTTGGGCGTTAGGTTACAGTATACGGGGTTCTTACAACTTGTTTTGACCCTTCAGAATCCTCCTTGTTTCTATGCTAAGGCACATTTGATTTACTACTACTTAACCCATTCAATTACCATCTCTGTTGCCTGGTCCCAGTAAATCTACAATGTCCCAGTAAACCTACAATGAAGTCCTTTGTTTGCTGGATGCGAGTGGTCGTGGTTAAACGCACCAGAGGTTTGCAGAGCAAGCATCGTCAGTATGACAGAAGCATTATTACTTTTCTACCCTAATTCCACTTGTCTAAAAGGAAATGATATGCACATACACACTACTATTCCCTGCCATGTGTCATAGTTTAGTCAGTATAAAAATAACTCTTTTCACCAGAGAGTCCAGATCTGCCTCACAATGGGTCCCGAGGCATCTGGTCAGCAAATACTTTATCAAGCAAGGCAAATATTTCCCTTTGAAAATGATCCGGGAGGAGACACTTCCAGAATATTACTGCATGATTTGCAGTCCCTTTCCACCACGGCTCTTTCAACACGCAGTCGTTTGCCTCCTGATCCCTTTAGGAAATTAAACCTCCTTCTCTTGCATTTGTAACTTTCATAATGGACTTATGAGAAGATATTTTCACAGATTTTCTTTAGGCAGATACTATTTTCAGCTCCATTTCCCACCATTCCCATCAACCCAGGAAGAATTATCTGTGGTATTGGACAATGGTCTACCTTTCCTCCTGATTATTTCCTCGTTGAATTGAGCTTCAAACCTTAGCAGTAGCTTTTTTTAAACCTCTGTCTGTCCTCTTTCATCTGCAATTTGTTCAAATAAAAAGATAAAGCTCTTCTTTGCTAGCATTGCAATCTTTCAAGGGACAGTCCAGCAAAATGTGCTTCAGTTAAAAGTTATATTTTATAAAGATCTATCAAGCAAAACCCTGATTAGGCAAAAATCTATAAAACATGTTGATGCAATCAACAAGTGTCATTGACACTGAAGGGCGAAGTTGTATTGATTTGATGTCTGATGCACTGTGGAAAATCTTACAATATTCCTCCTATGATTATCACAGCTTTTAATCCTCTCTTCCGTACCCCCCCCCCCCCCTTCCTCCCTACATGTATGTGTCCTGGACACACAGATGTGTTTGAGGGGGTGAAAGCCTGACAGTCCCGTGGGCAGCCCGTTAATGGCGTCCTTCACGGATGACATTCCCCCAGAGTGGCAGATCGACAGGCAGCCAGACGGCCGGTCTGCTAGCCATGCTAACTGATAGTGCTGCTCTGTGGCAGGCTATGCCGGGCCTGCCTCGTTATTGATCGGCCTTAAGAGCAGGAATAAAGACCAGAGGGGGGGGGAGTGCAGAAGAAAGGATGCAGGAGAAAAAGGGACATGTTGTTTTCTGGTCCAGAAGGAAGGCTTGTTAATGCAGGTGTTTAAGATGTAAGAAGTAGTTCAGAGAGATTACAAACAGAGGAGAGAGACATTTTTTTCTAAGTGGAAGTTGTTGAATTTAATCGAACATGGCAGCATTTATCAGACCACAGTCCTGAGAGATGTGTCGGTGCTTTGATATTTTTACAGGGAACACAACTGCAGGACGAACATCGCCATTTATAAAGAGTCCGTAATATGCTTTTTGGGGTTCTTCCCTTTCCTGTAATGTGTTCTATAGGCTTTAGTGCATGTAAATGGTCTGCAAAGGCAAATATCCATGTGTTCCCTCCACACTCCCCCCCCCCTGCCTGAAACGCCTCCATTGGACTCCTTTGTTTACTTCCTAAACATACTGACATCATTATGCAACACCTGTGATTCTATTGGCTAGCGCTCCAACAAATTGTATGTGATATAGGCTAAGGGGCGGGACCAATCACAACCGAGCCGGCCAGCTAACCAATCACAGCAGACTGGGCTCTGGTTTCAGACAGAGGGGGAAAGAGGTTGAAAATAAAGAGCTTTTTCAACATTAAAGCATGGAGGCATGTCACAGAGGAACACAATGCTAACATGAACCTGAAAATGAGCATCATTTATCCTCTTTATAACAAAACTGTGACAAAAGTAGTTGCACCATAATGCATATGACATTGCAGACTCAAATGCGTACGGCATCTTGAATTCTGAGGAGTAAAAGAACTCAAACAGCCTCCAAAATGTTCGGGACCGTAGCGCAAACCTAGATCATCCACGCACAATTTGGAAAACCATTTCTTTTGGACCTCATCATTTCTTTCTTCTCCAAACTTCCTCCCATGAATGTCCACTTAAATGTTTTTGACTCAACACATTACACAGTTTCATAGCATCAGCTGACCCCACATGACAGATGCAGTTAAAGTAGGTTGGCTAGTAATGAAGTGTGAACGGAGGGAAGTGTTCTCGCTGATTAACCCACTGCTCTGCTGTGGGGATGCTCTCTCTCTCAGACTCTGTTTGAGGAGGTTTGTCATGGACTCCTGATGGAGGTAATTGAGGGAGACAAATGATTTATATGAAATTATTGGAGGTGACATGTCCTCGTAAAAATTACAACTATGCCGCTAATGAATGGTCTTTTAATGGACCAAACCAGGGAGCCCATTGGTGCAGGACTTCTGTGGGAGAAGATCACATACATTTAAGTTGCCCCATTCTATCAAGCCTTTCATTATGGACGCTTAAAACATGTTTTGCTGCCAAATGCATCTCTTCAGCCGGGGTGCAGTCTTGCTAGCACACGGCATAAGATATCTGATGATGCATACTGGAGTATTTAAGGAACAAACCATCCAAAAGGTGTTAGAAACAAATAGGAATGAATGCATGAAGCCTCAGATGGTTTCTATTCCCCAAACAGATGTTTTATCCAAGGAATTGCTTACATTTTTTCACATCCAGAGTCTATAAATACAACAAAACACTGAGATACAATTCCTCTACTTCATATTTGATATAAAAGAGAAGGGATTTTCACTTTTTTCAGGACTAAAATGTACATTTTATGGTATAGATCTAGCACCAGGGGGGAAATCCATTTAAATTTGGAAGCCCAACGGTTGCTGCTTCCACAATCACTGCATTAAAAAGATTGCTGCTACAAAACATTCCATGATCAACCTTAAGAAGCGTACTTTGGTTTATTACTCTTCCTTGTTTCACACACATTTGCCCTTGGTTATGAAGAAATGACTCCACTTTTACGGTCAATCATTGGAAATAAACAATACTTCCAGGTGTGTATGTCATGTTAAAACACCTGTGCCGAAGCTTTCTGCTCAAGATGCTCATTAGCGCTTCACAATGCGCCGCTGTCCTATTTACCAGCTCCTACTCTCCAGAGTGGCGGCAATTTTATCACATTTGCTGCTTGAATTGGTACAGTGCATATGCTAAGCTTTCTGCAACTTCAGTAGTTCTTCTCCTGTCTTTGAAGCTTATTGCTGTGGTGCAAAGAGCATCAAATGACGTGAGGCCATGCACCGTCGCCAGAGTGCATTGGTTTGTATATTAAAGTAAATCTTGTGTGGCATTAAAGGAGCCCCATTATGCATTTTGGGGTTTTCCCTTTCTATATTTCCTGCAGGCTCTGAATACATGTACTGTAATCAGACAGGAACATTTAATATCTATGTGAGAGATAGAAGGAGGTTGGGAAAACTATATTTGTCTTCAAAGAATTTCCTTTCCTTTCAAGAAGGATGATGTTGTGTTTCCTCGGCGAACCGAAATAGGAAAGCGAACCCTGAAGCGTCTTTTCTTTAGCATTTAAAGAACCCTACTTGCTTTTATCATGGCTGCCAGTTAGATACTTCTGGGTCACTTCACTCAGTCTGGAGCCTCCCTAATCTGAAAGACTTCTCGTACCGTACCCGAGGCATGCTCAGCAAACAACCCCTCAGTAAATAAAAGGTCAACAACATATATTACTTCTCTGCCGGCCCGTCTCTATACCATCCCGTTCTGCCTTCCAGGATCTGTTGTTTCTCTCCTCTCTGCAGCCCAACATGCAGCAGCAGGGTCACTAGCAATTTCCTTTTTTCAAAGCAAGAGCACTTTCCTATCAGAACAAACAACTGAAACACATGCTATAATATCTATGGGTGCAACACATGCATGCCATACCCCCCTGCACCTTTACATCCATCCACACATCTATCTGTTTATATATATCGTAATATTGAAAGGCATTTACATTTGTAAGCATGTGGAAGAAAGAAGCACCTCTCTGCACATAAAATCAACCAAAGCCTTTATTTTTTCTTGTGCATTTTAATATTTTTAACCCTGCATATCAGTAACTGTGCACAAAACTACCTCTTCTAGTATATGCACAGCTCTAGGCTTTGCATCCCAATACTGCGCATATTTATTCTGTCCTGAGTTTTTTTGTATTTTAATATTTAATGTAATATATTTTTTAAATACTTTGCATTTGTTATTTTTCTTGGTGCTTTTCTTTCAATGTCTCTTCATTACTGTGTTTATGTCTGGAGCACACACACCAAAGCTAACTCCTCGTATGTGTAAACCTACTTGTCAATTAATCTGTTTCCAAGTCTGATTAATTAACAGCAGCATATATAGCAGCCCTGTAGTAAGAGAGATATTACTAAATACAAATGGACTTCATGACTCGTTTCTTCACTGTTTGACGTGTTAACATTGACTTTTAAACTTCAATAGTTGGTGAAGTTGCGGAGTACTCTGGCTCACATTCCAGTTATTAAGAAAATACATACTTTTAGATAACAATCCTGAACCTAGGACAGACCTAAAGTGTGTTTCCGGCCTCCTTGGTGCACGGGTTAAGATAGTTGATCGCAACATCTTCCTGTCAACTCCTACGTCAGTGGAGGAGTGTGTTATGAGTGGGCGGGGGGTTGGTGTGTGTGCTTCTCCCTCCCGGATTCATGCAAGCATTAATGTTTCCAGAACTCACGTCTAAATACCTCCTACACTGAAGTGAATTAAAAGGCAAACAAACAAAAGGACCATAATGCATCCCCTAAAGCTACCATTACAGTGATGTGGCATTCATGCTTTTATTTGATATATTTTAAATATGATTAGCCGGTTCTGTTCCTGCAGCCTGAGTCAGAGAAGCGTGTAGCTGTGACTTCAGTGCAGTGAGAGTATCATTATTGCACAGCATGATCTAATAAAGATAACCCCTCTCCTCTCTGTTGCTCAGCCCCGTTCTTACAGCTGTCCAATAAACATCCAGCAAATCACCTTCACAGATACCAAGGCTCCTTTCAGATAAGCACACCGGACCCTGATCTGCTGTAAAGCCAATCACAGGAAGCAAATAAATGTAAGAAAACAGGGAATAGGCATTCTGGGCCATCGGAGGATAGCATCTATTGATACAGCATCAGCCGTCATTATTTATCAGTGTTTCCTGGTTATCTGTCAGTCGTGTTCATCCAAAATTGATTGACTATGTGCAAAACTCAAATTCCCTTACAGAGAAAAGCTCCAGGCAGAAACGGAGGAGCATTATTTTAAAACAAAGTTTATTCATTCATGTGTTTGTAGGACTTAAGAGAAGAACTGACCAATAACCTTTACTGATCATTGGGGTTTGGAGGTGGTTTCTACAACTGTAGGTCATTTAAATATGAAATATCTGGAGGCTAATGTCAAGTTTACAAAGGGATGGATACAGGATCGTCAAATCTACTGGTTTATTGACAACTATTGAGCTATTCAGAAGGAGGGAAACGGCTAATGCTAACTGAGTGCTAACAAGAAGTCAGCATATCATGCATTATGAATCTCCCAGTACATGCACGTATACTGTATTTTGAATCATGCAGTGCACAGGGGCGTGTTGCTGTAGTTCAGGAGTAGACAATCAGCAGATGGGGAACATCCAACACTATTAGGCGTCTCTTGCTTACGTTTAAAACTTAAAAAGAAAAAAAGTCGACTTGTTTTCCAGGTAAACTCAACGGGGCATGGTGGCTAGTATCCTCTGAAGATGAAGTTACATTCCCATTCCCTATTGTCCAGCAGCTGGAAGTAGAAAGACATCTACATTTCCCTGCATTTGAGTAATGTTGCTTAAGTTGAAGAGAGAGGAATTGCCATAACAGAGAAAGCAGACTTGCAGGAAGGGAGATAGTTGTGTGTCCGCTCTCAGAATAGAGGATTTATTCCCACATGTTGCCGGGAGACGTGTCTCTATATGCAGATCAATGTGAGACAGACAGTGTGGCCGCGCTAGTCAATAGAGCGAGGGATGAGTGGGCGATAAAAGGAAAGCAAATAGGGAGGGGGGGTGGAGAAGGGGAAGGGAGCGAAGATGAAGGAGAGGAGATGGGAATCATGGGAATACCCCCCCCGTCCTGTTGAATAAAGGAGCTGTGGCTGTCCAATTCAATCCTGTGTGTGTGTGTGTGTGTGTGTGTGTGTGTGTGTGTGTGTGTGTGTGTGTGTGTGTGTGTGTGTGTGTGTGTGTGTGTGTGTGATTGGGACCCAGGGGTGTTGCAGAGAGGCAGCAGAGTTAAGCAATGGCAGCCACTGCATTGCAGATACTTGGCCCGGTGTGGCATGGCACAGATATAGGTGTGTGTCTATGTTTGTTTGTGTGTGTGTGTGTGTGTGTGGGTGTGTGTGACCCTCTGTACTCCGACTGTACTGCCAAACAAAATGTCACTGTGTCAAGATAGCTACCTGGTCAACAAGGTGCTAATCACGGGAAATCTGACACTACAGCTCTCTTAGTCCCACTTGTTCCTCACACACACACACACACACACACACACACACACACACACACACACACACACACACACGCACACCTGCTTTCTGCAGATATGCTCACCAACACTGCTAATCTGTGTGTGTGTCAGTCAGCCCAGCCTGGCGCACACTGCACAAAGCGTATTCGTGGGGGCACCTCCAGGGTTCGCCAAATAAATAGCGCTAAGTATCAGGCCTCGTCCCCCCCCACCCCCCCGGCCATCTGGCTGTGTAGTGGAGAAATTCATTACTCTCCAGGTGATAGCTGCAGCTCTCCCTCCCTCCCTCCCTCCCCCCTCCTCCTCTCTCTCTGGATGGGCTTTGTATCCCTGCAGGCTCCATCCTGACACTGGAGATTATAATCACAGACCCTGCTCAGCTCATACTGATACTGTGCGTCCTGCTAGAATTAGAACGAGCTATTCCACTGCAGCAGCTGAGTGCTATTACTGCTGCTGGATCCCCTCTCTCTACATCAGAGAGGAGACAGTAACTGTAATGGGATTCTTCAATGTTATTACTGGCTGTAACTTCAATGGTTTCATATGTTCACTTTCTTTCATGGAAATGCTGCTACTTGTTTCTCACAGAGGATGCAAACTCATGTTATCTACATGTGCTGCCTCTTTGTTTATTATATAAGTCTACTAGCAACGCTGTCCAATGTCTCAGTGGTTGGACTAGTCGAATTTAGTTTGAGTCTTCTTAAAGAGGTCCTATTTTGCTTTTTGGAGCTTTTCCTTTTCCTGTAGTGTGTTATGTTGGTTTTAGTGCATAAATATGGGCTACGAAGGTTAAAATACCCACACACACCTCCATACTGATATACACCTGAACATCAGCAGGAGAGGACTCTTTAAAGTAGAGACTCTACATACTGATATACACCTGAACATCAGCAGGAGAGGACTCTTTAAAGTAGAGACTCTACATACTGATATACACCTGAACATCAGCAGGAGAGGACTCTTTAAAGTAGAGACTCTACATACTGATATACACCTGAACATCAGCAGGAGAGGACTCTTTAAAGTAGAGACACTACACTACATACTGATATACACCTGAACATCAGCAGGAGAGGACTCTTTAAAGTAGAGACTACATACTGATATACACCTGAACATCAGCAGGAGAGGACTCTTTAAAGTAGAGACTCTACATACTGATATACACCTGAACATCAGCAGGAGAGGACTCTTTAAAGTAGAGACTCTACATACTGATATACACCTGAACATCAGCAGGAGAGGACTCTTTAAAGTAGAGACACTACATACTGATATACACCTGAACATCAGCAGGAGAGGACTCTTTAAAGTAGAGACTCTACATACTGATATACACCTGAACATCAGCAGGAGAGGACTCTTTAAAGTAGAGGACCCCTTTAAGCTCTTTCAACAGTTTAACATTGTGCGTACAGCGTACTGAACTAATACTTCTTTTCGGTGCTTTATAAATTATTATAACTAACCCATTTGCCTGGTACTTTTGCAGCTCCCTACACAAGTGTTTCTAACAGCAGGATTGGATCACAGGGACTGTATTCAGGTCAAGTGACTCTCTCCATGACTTGATTCTGCACATGAAGCCACTTCTGTGTCGTGCATCATTCGGGAAAAACAATTCCTCTCTGGCTCTCCTGTGCCTCCCACCCTGAGACGTTTAAAGGCTCCGTGCAAAGAAGCCAATGCAGGAAGGTTGTGTTCCTCTCCTTTACGACCAGAGGTTTGTGACCTTCTATGCGCCTCCTGAGCTGTGTCGTGCTTTTTGCTAATTTAGCTCGTCCATATAACATTGAAGATATAATCGCCTGCAGTAATAACGTGGGGACTTAATGGATACCACTGTAATTATCCCTGTTTGTCATGCTTCTCTGCTGTGGCCACTGCCATCTCCTCCCATGTCAACAAAGCACTTTAGTTAATTGTTACGCTCTGCAGTCTTTCATGGCTATCTCTTATTATATACAGTAGCTGCCGTGGCCTTAAAAAAAGGGTCATTTCTGCATTATCTAGGGATACAAAGCTAAACATATGACAGAATTTATTCGGAAAACCAGTAGCGAAGTGTAATTGCAGCACTCCATCACTCTATTTTCTAGCAGCTCAGTCACATTACAGCAATATCTCTTCATCTTGTCACCCGGCTGCATAAGATGCCGTGCTTGTTCCTATAATCAGACTATATATATGCTGGCACCGACCCCACCACTGTTGTATCTGGCAGCTTAATCTCAATAATGTTTACATTTATTTAGTGAACTCTTTACAGCATGTAGCCACATTTCACAGTCTCTGGCCATGGCACCAGGTGGTAAAACACTTAGTTTACTGCCGGTGTCTGAACCAACCAGCCCTGCCACTTCCGCATCTGTTGTGTCTCTATCTGTCAGAGTAAATGCCGTAAGAGGTAACACCATTTATATAATATACATCTGTTCAAGCAGTTATTTTCTAACAGTCTCATGAATGATAGGTTGCAGGTTTCTGATCAGAGAGGACTTCTGATGGCTGTTTTATTTACTAAACATCAACTACTTTTTTCCATTCATAGCCTATACGTTGCTATACTTCTGTAAAATATAATACGATTGGTGGAAAAGCATATGAAGAGCCAATTTAGGAATGCATTTCTTTAGTCTATCCTCTGGGAGCTGTACAGTATATGTTTGGGTTTCTGGTGAATCGAGCTAGACTTTTTAAGGCGCTGCTAATTGCTTACAGTTCAATTAGCAACTTTAGCTGTGAGAATGGAGCTGAAGATAAGAGACGACATACTGTAGACGTCTGGATTAGCTAGTTTGAAAGCTAATATTGACCTCATGAACACCTATATTTAAACAGTCTGAAACCTGGTTGGATTTTCTTTAAGCTCAGAGACAGATTTATTAGGATTATCGATCAACTTTATTTTGATTCAACTTTATTTATTTACTGGAGATTTTAATGAAGGTTAATGCTAGGACTCTTTGAGAGGATTCACACAAAATTACATTTCTGATCCTCTGATGAAGCGTTGCTACGGGAAAACAAAGGTATAGAGTAGTGCTACGTGCAAAACAAAGGATGATTCTTACCACCAAAGTCTTACATCACTGTACCTCTACATCAGCAACTGATCAGGAGCTTCCTAAGCAAACCTTTAGCAACCGTCAGTCAAAAGTCACTCTGAGAATGAAAAGCTTTGGATTGCAAACTTTTCTTTTAAAGCCGTCAAGATTCTCCATTTCGGATGAGTTTCCCCGACTTCACCAGGATGTACTACCTCTTTCAGTGTTTCACTTGAACTTCAGAGCCCGACATGCATCTCCTATTTTAAAACTCCACATTTTCCTCCTGGTAATCATGCTTTTTATCGAGTGTTTCTCAGGCTCATTATGCAGACCTCTAGCCAGAGTTAGAAGAACATTTTTATGGAGCTAAACAGCATTTTGAATCTGCAATCTACAAACAGCGACATATTTGCCCCCCTTCCCCCCACAACACACACACACACACAGGTGATCAGCTGCAGGAACGCCGAGTGATTTTCGTAATTAAGTCGAGGAGAAGCTTTTACTTTTGGGACAGACTTGATTGTCCTCGCTCTGTGACACCATGACTCTGGGCTTCTAATCACATCAAACCCAAAGAGAGGGAGAGCAGTAAGGCTTCCTGCAGCGAGGAGAGGGAGTCAGAGTTACTTTCAATGTGTGGAGAGTCTTTAATATATACAGTAATCAGATCACGCAATTACATTAGCGGCACATGTTGCACTGCAGAGCCCATGTGAGGGAAGCCGACGCAGAGATGCCCCTCATCCCATAAAATAATGACTTATCTAAGAGTTTCGAAAATTGTGCTTTTGTGTATTTTAATTGCTCTTTTCTGCTTTGAAACAGTTCCTTTAGCTTAATTCAATCAAACAATTAACACCCAATTACAATCGTGCATCTCCTTACAACACTTGACTTCTTTTAATGCTCTGATTGAATTATTATTACTCTAATTTCATTATATTCTTCACACTTGCGTTCAGAATAACTTCAAAACAAACACACTAGGCTGCAGCGGTTATGGCTAAGGTGTTACGATAATACAATTGTAATGGTCAGATCAAGTCTGGACTTTGACTCTGCTCCATTTGCAACATCAACATGGACAAATATCAAGACATCATACATGGAAAAACAAACATTAACATCACGATCACTGAGAGAAAAGATGCTCAAAGACCCTTCAGCGTGCATCAGTTGGGATTGACTGGTGCACAAAAGAGAGCTTCAGCCTGACTTCATTGAATCGCGGGACCCTGTAATCCGGTTAGATGGTGTTCAGAACATGGTTTGGGTCAGAGATGATGTTAGCAAACATATAGAGCATCAACATTAGCTTTCCTGTGAAGCTTTATGTCCATCTCATGAATGCATATCAACAGCAGTCTGGGTCAACTAAAAGTACACAAACTATACTGCAAGTGCAATGCATCCCATACAGAATGCATCTTTTCACAGGATGGTCTTATTATATTCTCCTGTTGTAAGAGCATTTGTTTTTCGATTGCAGTTTGTACATGTGAGCCTAATTAAGATCCTGTGTAGATTAGGTGTGCCATAGTGCTTTATACCAGATCAGCAGATCATGTACAAAGCATCTGTGAGGGTTAAAACAAAAGTAGTGGTGTAAAGTAGGATGTTTGCCTCTGATATGCAGTGGATTAGAAGTAGAACGTAGATGTACATGTACATATTCAAGTGAAGTACAAATATGTTAAAATTACTTAAGAAAAATGCTTCAAATGAATATATTTTGTCACTGTCCACGACCACAACAAGCTTAACGCACAGAACCTGAAAGCACCAGCTGCTGAAGTCATGATAACTTTAAGAAAATGGCGAGTACAGTTTCCATCCAACAGGTGTTCAGTTGTCACTAAGCAACAGCCAGAAGCATGAGCAGCACTTCGCTGCACAGATGTGTGGTACCGTTAACATCGAGGCTCCCAGAGGACTCGGAGGATTAGTTCTGTTCCACTCAGAGCAGCCGGGCGCACCGAGGGGTCAGTACGACTCATAAAGAGAGGATCCCAGAGATATCAGCACCGCCACTTTACACCACGATAAATCGCTCTGAGTTCAGTCTCCTGCAGAGGCGTCACACTTCATTGTGAGCCACATCTGCATGGATATTAAAAGCCTTAATTTGGAGTAAATCGGCAGTAAATAAACAATATTCATAACAGCTGTTAGAGTTTCCTCCTGGGCTCGCCTCAACACAATGCGAGGCGAGTGTAAAAACAAACATGACAGCGAGTAAATCTGTTTTCCATGGGGTCCAAATTCTATAAAGCGCATAACATCCAAGTCTCAAACATAGTGGCATAATGCTGCAGCCTGAGGGCCGAATAAAAGATATTCAAGCAGTGAAATAAACATCTACAGCGCGCCGTTCTCCACCACCTGCCACGGCTGCAGGAAAAGTTAGGAGAACTTTGATCTTCTACTTTCTTCTTGTTTCTCAATCCCCTGCTTTCCCTCTTTCCTGTTTCTCTCTCTCTCTCTCTCTCTCTCTCTCTCCATTCACTCTTTACATTTACTCTTCTTCCTGGGCTTTAACAGAATTATAAATCAAAAGGCAGCGGTGCCCAGAGCACTCTCTCTCTCTCTCACTCAATACAAACAACTTCATTGCCAGAGAAGAAGCGCCGTGACGCACAAGCCCGTGCACGAGCGTGCAAAACCCACACAAGACACGTGTTGTTTTTTTGCTTTCTAAGGCTGCAACGACTCTCAGCGCAGGAGAGGAGAACAACCCCGGCAAGGCATCGTAAGAGGCGAGCCGCTGACAAGTGAGTATTGTTCTGCAGGAATCTTATTTATAAATTCACACTTAAAATCTCTTCTCTCGCTTGGAAATGTCTTCATAAGAGCGAGGTCAAACCGGCCGGACAGAACACTTCATGTGTAATTGGGCGGAAAATTCTCCCATTGCAGCGATAATAGCCACTGAGAGGCGAGTCTGCTTATTATTGAGCAGCATGCGACGCATTGAAAACTGTTGCTGTCAGAAAAAGTTATTTTAATGAAAAAGAAAAATGACTGCTCTTGAAGTTTAGCATTCAGCATGTTCCTGCAATCATCAGGGGTCATTGTTAATGTTCAAAAAGTTCCCACTGTAGTAACACTGGATGCAAATGGACAGTTTAGTTGTTTATTTCACTGGTAAACAAATGTTCTAAAGCCAAGTTTCTTTAGCGTCCGTCAAAAGGAACCTACAGCATCTAAGACACTCAGTTTCCGTACTCTACTTTAATCAACCATCAATCAATCTATCACATTTATGGAAGACAACCTTTATCATAGCATAACTAATAAAACACAGACGTAAACATGAGTACACACAGCTCATATGCACCAATAAACAAATCCTAGGCATAAGCACTATGAGCCAGATAAGCAGTCAAACGCTAGAGATGTTTTTCGCCTGGATTGAAAGCATCCGATCTTGAAATCACATTTTGATCAGGTAAATAAAAAACGATATGGTGATACTTTAGATCAAGTCTGAGATTTCAGCTCTATTTGCAAAATCAATACGGACAAATATTAAGATGAGAAGGAAACCTCACGACCGTACCGTACCATACGAGCGTACAGCAAGAAAGTAGGCGTTGTGCAAAAAACCTGAGGAAATATATTCAAGGTTGGAGAAGAACACTCTTTTACATGACTGATCCAACAACCATGTCTTACTTGAGAGAAGACGGGAGCCTCCACTACCCCTCCACACTCTAGTAGAAATGTAAAGAACAGCATTCCTTCTGTTTCATTTAGAGACTATCCAAAGCGACTTACAATAAGTGCAATAAACCGTAAAGAAACAAACCCAGAAAACAAGAACGAGCAGATATATTCTCCTTAAATGAGACAAACAAGTGAAAGTCTGCATTAGTTTCAAGTGGGATCAAGTCTTAAAGGGCTCCTTTTTTTCCTTTTAATGGCCAAGATACAAGCCAAACAGGTGGGTTTTCAGACCCTAACCCAAACCGGACTTGTTTATGACCAGATTACTAACCAAGTATGTGACGTTTGCATCACGTTAAGCCTTCAGTTTACCGAGGCAACCCCCCTCGTTCAAATTAAAACTGAGTATTTCCAGTAAACAACAAAGCTTCCGACAGAGACAGATCCTCTGTTGTGTCCTCGATGTGTTCCAGGAGAACAACAGAGAGCTGATTCTCCAGACATTGCAAACTCCTTTGCCGTACAGTTTGTTCTACATCCACAGCCAATCCAAATGGTTGTTAATGAGGTTTGGGAGTTTGGGGGAAACTGCTGAGTCACGTTCTCCTCTTCACTTCTGCTGATTTCTTTGTTATGTAGACTTCTAGAAGTAAAACCACCGAGCCCTCAGGATGGAGTCTGTCAGGGCGAGGCTGACAAAGCAAAAGCCTTTCTGAAAAGCAAGATGACATCAGTGTGTGCATTTCTCCCTCTGTGCACCTCGTTCCTTGTTATTTATCTTCTTGCTTTTCCATCTGACAGTCCCTTTATGTCTCTGTTCGACTTCTTTTGCTTGTCACTTTGTCAATACATCTTCTGTTTCACCAGTCACTGTGGATTCAATCTGCATTTAAAGTCTATCTAAAGTCTATTGCAGAACATATTTACCACGATAAAATGCTTAAAGTCTCGTCTATAATCTCTCCCATTGGACGCATTGTCTTCAAAATAACACCCATAATGCACTGTACACCAACATAAGGCTCTATGAACGCGCGCGCACGCACGCACGCACGCACGCACGCACGCACGCACACTCCAGCAGTGGCTCAGTCCGTAGGGGCTTGGACTGGGAATCGTAGGGTCGCCGGTTTAAGTCCCCGAACAGACTTGAAATATGGAAGGTGGACTGCTACTTGGAGAGGTCCCAGTTCACCTCCTAGGCCCTGCTGTGGTGCCCTTGAGCAAGGCACCGGACACCTCCAATCCCCCCTCCCCATTGCTCCCCGGGCGCTGCACGTTAGCTGGCCACTGCTCCTAGAACTAGGATGGGTTAAATGCAGAGGACCAATTTCACTGTGTGTGCTCTGCTGTGTGCATGTATGTGAGAAAAAAAGAGGGTTTCATCCTCCGATTCTATCTAGCTACACACACACACACACACACATACACACATACACACACACACACCTTGCTTTCTCTCCTCGCCCACAAAGGGAGGTGCCAGGTGGAGGAGATCCATCACAGTGACAGAGGCGCTGCAGCCAGCAGGACCGCCATGTGAGCCCCCGTCTCGCCTTTGGAGACGACCTTGTCAGTCAGTCATTCACTCAGGCGCTATTAACATATGGTGATCACGCAGAGCACATCCATACTGTTCTTTAGGAGGAGAGACAGGCAGGCTTTGGAGTTTGGTTGCTGACACTGTGAACCCAGAGATGTTGAGTTCCCCAAAGATGTATGTTAGACATGTATAGTACGAGTCTCCAGCACATAGAAACTGCTAACTTTGCACTATTGGGAGTGCTAATGATTAGTTTTTGAGGTTTATTGAGGATCTTGAATCAATATCTGACATTTTATACTGTTGAATCAATGCCTGAAACTTTATAATTAACCCTACATTTTTCAAATCAGCCAACCAGGAGTACGAATATGGTCACTTTCTTGTTAGAACTGCCATTTTTGATCCTGGAAATGACAGAAATGGAATGAGCATCCTCAGGGACCTCCAAAAACACTCCAAAAGTGTCCAAATCGGCCAGGCCATTGTCTGCTAATGCTAATTAATGCAACTTATGCTAATTAATGCAACTTATGCTAATTGTGCAAATATCCAAACAGCAAGTTAGCATCATGCAGTTTCTATGTGCTGGAGACCCTTACTATACATTTATACCATCACACTTCACTCAACGCATCCTGGGTTCACTATGCTTTCAACTAGACTAGTTGATCACACGGATCAGATCCATATCGACAAAGACAAACAGGCTTTGAACTTAGTCCAATCCGAAACCATCCATGTGATTATTGAATGCTTAGAGCTACCAACTTTAATAAAGAGTGAGTTTAAAGTCCAGGTCAAACCACTTCAGGACGAGCACGTGAGCCACAAGAAGTCTTAAAGAGAGTCTTAGATTTAGCATTTCACGGGTTGTATCGTCTCCTCTTTGAAAGTGTTTTTGGTTAGTAGCTGGAAAAGATATAAAGTGTGTCAGTTATTACTCCACCTGTGAATGTGTAAGGCTTCTATGTGTCATAAGAAAAGGTGGTTGCGAACAAGTGCCTAATAACCTGTCATCACGTCAACACAAGTCTGTCTTTACCGTTGTTGATGCTCAGCAATATCCTTTAAAGTGGAGCTAAATAAAAACTGTTAAGTATCATAAACCTGTGTCTGCCACAAAGCCTATTTTCTGCAGTATGCTGAAATCCAATGGAAAAATCCACATGGTTTTGTTGAGTAGCCCTTGCGATGCTAACTGCTAACGAGTGGATAAAATACACCATCACTGCACCACTCTGCACAAGTTATATAACAAACATATTATTGGCGTGCTATCTTGGTTGGTACATGCACAATGGAGCGTTTTATTTTAGATAACCAGTAAATAATTGACCTGCTCTGGCTCTGCAAAAGGTCAACGAGGTAGTTCAACATGCAGGCAGCACGGAGGAAGCCTCAGAGCTGCAGCACATCGACACCGAGCAGGTTGAGAGACTTTCTCCCCTCCGACCTGAGGCGACGGGTGTCTCAGTGATTTGTCATTCTCACAGATGGCGTGAAGACTACACTGATCTGCCGGGATGAAGGGAACATGGAGGCTGTATTAAACTCACGCTGCATTCCATTTCACTACAGCACAAGGCCGAGGACCAATGATTGAAGTTCAGTGAATGTTTATTCATGATTCTTGCAGTTACAGGGCTGGGAGCAGAGGCAGAGGAAGACGTACGGTCGTTCTGGTTTTCACCGTCTTAACTAAATTGACACAAAAGGCTGAAGCTCAGTGCAACGATATTCAATTGAAATGTTACACTTGGGCTTAAAGGGACCCTATTCTGCTTTTTGTAATGTGTCCTGTGTTTTTTTTTAATGCATGTAAATGACCTTCAAAGGCTACATTTCCAGAGGGAGCTTCTCTCCCAGCAGAGTAATACTTTTTGAACATTAAAACATGGAAACGTGTCCAAGCAGAGATACTGCAGACTAATATGAACCTGAAAATAGGGCCCATTGGGTTGTAAGACAAATAAAATGAACCAAGTTGACACGAAAGACTGAAGGTAAGTGCAACCAAATCCTAAAAATGATATGTTAAGGACTTAAAACCCACTGTGAAAGGTGTTCAGCAACTACCATTTATTAATGAAGCAATACATAGAGCATTAGTTAGATTCAATTAGAAAAGAGACACGTCTTTATAGTCGTAAACATTTCAAAATAAATGGCACCTTTAAAGACGGCCTATTATGCTTTTTGTTCTCTCTCTCCTATAGTCTGTTCTGTAGGTTTCAGTGCATGTAAATGGTCTGCAAAGGCTAGAAATCCTGTGTTTCCTCAAGAGGGAGTTTCTCTTCCGCAGCAACTTGCTACACCCTAAAGCAAAAGGTGATGAATACAGTGAGAACTTTATTCATTTTCTCATAGACTTCCAGACAATCTGACCTATCTTTGTGACCATAGGAGTGGCTGCCCTGCTGGGTGTTAGAAATAATACAGGTTTAAAGCATTTAACGCTTAAAAAAGAGCATTTGTTGAGGGGGTTTATTTCTGTGTCATAGTGCATATGATGGACAATCCAATCCACAATCCAATTGGAAAAAAGCTTGGCCTCAGGACAAGGGTCAGTCACACAGGAAACGTAGGTGGCCAGGAAGGACTTAAAGGACAAAGGTTTTCTGGACTGCTGAAACAAATCGAATCCTGCATGAACAAATGATCCCACACCGATGTCTCTATTTGAATCATACACACACATGTCCCGATCAATTGACACTACATTGTTCAGCTTGCATGAGAGGTTCTGCAGGAGGTATCCATATTAAAATCCATTCAGGTGTGTGTCATTTGCATGCTATGAAAGCACCTCCACTGTCTGAAGATTATGTATATGCTGACGGCAAGGAGAGGAAGATTTCAGGGGCCACTGCTCGCCGGTGTGGAAAATCACTGGAAGAAATTACGCATCGGGAGGCAAAACAAACACACGGGCATCAATGCATTACATTTCTATGAGGGATGTTTTCCCTCTGTCTCTCGATTGGTTAAATGTCTTTGTTTCCCCTGCATTTTAGACATTTCTACATCTAAAAGTTCCCATCTTTATCTTTCTGTTGTCTGTCTGTGTCTCTCAGGATCTCCCTCTTCAATCTTCCCAAATGAATAAGAGATGAAGACGATGATAACTACTAGTAGAGGGGAACGCGCTGATGGATGGATCACAGATAAATGGAACACTCACTTAATAATGGCAAGAAAAGCCTCACAAAAAGTACAGAAGACTTGTTTGGTTTCTAAATGTTTTCCTAATCATTAATCCTGATCGAAAGATATGACTAACATTTGAAATACAACAGTGAAGAAGGAGTTTACTTCCTCTCTATTTCTGTAAATGAATAGCAGTTTTTATATTTGCATCGTTCCTCAAGCTGCAGCGCGTTTTCTCCCCTAATGGAACGTGTTTGCACCTGTTGGCCAACGTAGAATCTAACCAGTAAAGACAAAAACAGGACAATCGTACGGGTTAGTTGCTCTGTAGTCACCAATGTTTCACTTGCTGATAAACAGGAAACTCCTCCACACATGCAAACTGACATACAGATGTGTTCCCATGTTGTACAGTATTCTCTGTTATTGCATTTAGTTGCTATTGTCCTTCTGCAGACAGCGTACTTGAATGTAAGAGTTCATGGAGGTCGAACCCGCCCTCTTTGTGGTTGTAGCCATGCTAATGTAATGTTGCATCCTCAATATATTAGTTATTAAACCAAGTTAAACGTGGACTTGTGAACATCAAACAATGCTTACAAAATGATTGTGCACAATTGGAGATTTCTTCCTCGATATTTCCCAGTATTTGCGGGTTTTCATGGAAGCAGATCCATTGAGTGAAAGCCCTTTTATGATGTAGGCATCTGAGCGGAAACTGAAGTCTATGATTACTAATCTAGGAGGAAAAGTTCAATAATTCCAGTTAATTCACTGAGGAATGACACAGTAAAATATAGCAAAGCTATTGAAAGTGAACTGAGTGTCCCAGTGTGAACACATTGTTCCAGGTGGTGCCATCTTCCAGAGCTGCTTCATCATTGGCTGATGATAATAAGAGATCCTTAATGAGCTCTTTGTGCAGCCGTCTGAGAGGCACATGATCCACAGACACTCAAACTCTGCCATAGACAGTACACACACATGCAAGGAGACTCAATGCATGTACAGTATGAACACACACACACACACACACACACACACACACACACACACACACACACACACACACACACACACACACACACACACACACACACACACACACACACACACACACACACACACACACACACACACAAAGGAAACATATCTGATATGATGAAATTGAATATTCTCCACCATGCTGTCTCGTGCAGAACATGAGAAGCTTTATCTCTATCTCTGCCATCTCACAGTTCTCATATTTCTCACTGGTGGTACAGTCACACACACACACACACACACACACATTCCCTCCATACAGCAGCAAAGGCACATGTTGCCGCTGTTTAAAGGAGAAAAGCTCATTGGATTTTTTGTTGTATCATTTAGTTTCAGAGTGGAGGCTTTTCCTTAACAGGCATACTTGATTTCCTCTACACACACACAACCTCTGGCTGTGACAAATAATATTTATTTTAGAACAATAAAGGAAGAGCAAATAGAGACATGATGCAGCAGTGAGAGAAACGCCTCTGCGACAGACCCCGAAAGCCACACACGTGACTGATGAAGCCGGCGTGTTCAGGGCAGCAGAAGAAAAGACAGAAGGTGGGGGGGAAAGGTGGGATTGAATCATGTTGTTCTCTTCTCAGAAGTCAAAGGCCCTGAGCAGGCCAGAGACGCCAGTCAATGGGAAATGGATCTGAAATTAATTGCGTCTGTCTGAAGCTTTTCTCGCAGGATCCGGCCGGCCTCTGAAAGGCTCTGCGTGGAAGTGTGTCAGTCGTCAGAATCAATGCTCCGTGCCCTGTGTATTTGCCATTCAGTTTGTCACTCAGCCGTTTGATAAACAGTTAATCACGGAAAGACCATTCCTCATGCGTTCGCAGGAGCAGTAAAGCTGTATCTGTGACACACCATTAGCTTATTAGTGAAAGAAGAGGGGGATTATGGGTCGACAGGTGCAGGATGTTTAGCTTGTATTATATTTGAGACCTGGAATAAGTTACTGCAACACTATACTAGCTACTGCAGGACACAGTGCCCCATGCACGAGCACAAACAATCCACTCTTTCAACAAGACGACTTCAGGCCGACGTACAGTGTGCATTAAAAATGAGGCTTTGGGGCGTTTGCTGCTGACTCCGTTCTGTATATTACAAAAGCAGATCTTTAAAGCGTAAAAGCCCCGGAGAAAGAGAGAGAAACACTGATACATTATTCATCTGTGTTGTCCTCATACACCAGTGAGATCTAGAGAGCATGGCGCGCGTTGCTCCAGCAAACAAAGCGAACACAAGTATCTTCTGTGCAGGATACCATTTCATATTCCGTGTTTGATGTAGTAACCCTTATGTTGTAGTAAATGTTTCCAGTTTGCATGCTGGGTAGTCCTCTATGGTGTGCCGTTTCCTTTCCTCAAAACAATATGTTTTTATTGTATAATTTCAACCCAGTGTAGAGCTTAACACTGCAATTAGCTGCCAATTATCAACTCAGCAGGCTAAAGGAACTCAAAGGAATGAACCTGCAGTCAACGGATCAAACTGGATTTTATAATAGCAGCTCCTACCATTCATCATCCGCTTCCAGTGTGTTGATTCAGCAGGAGATGTTCTCTTCCATTTCTGTGGTACCCAAACCCCCCACACTTTCAGAATACAACATTGGCTTCATGAAAGAGTTTCTCTTCCAAACGGAGAGCGAGGCAATCAAACGCCCGTAAGGATATTCGGCGGTGCTCTACAGCGAGACACAAACCGAGCCGGGAAAAACACACATCACAGCGGGAGACGGGATTTGAACCGCTGCACAGCGACGAAGATGCTCTGCTCCCAGCGCAGACCACCGGGGACGACCATGAAAGCATCTGCACATACTTGAGAGGCTTCGTTTGAAGGGAGGCTTTGATACCCGAGAACCCCCCATCCCCCCCTAAAAGTATGAAAAATAACTAAAAGTTAAATTTGTAATATGGGCATTTAGATTAAGTTTAACCCAGACACAGGAACGCTGCATCGCTCCCAGGGAGAGACGTGTTGTGTTCCTTTAATTCTGCAGCACAAAGTGAGCCGCGGTGACAGCCATTGTTCTCCAATTACCTTTTTCACGAGCTACGCTTTGGGATTTTCCAGAGGAGGAAACTGTTTTAATATTTTCTACCACCGCCCAAACATATGTCAGGATTGGATTTGACAGTGTGCATGCTGGGGATTCTTGCTTGTACTGCAATGGGGGGTTCGCTAACAGAGGTATCACCAGAGCTGTTCGGCTTCTTTTAGCTCATTATTTCTGTTTAACAGCACATTGATTTCAGTGTTAACACTTCCTATTGACCTTGTTTCCACGTAGAAAACAAGCATAGTGATCCTAGCTGCCCTAACAGACAACAGATCAACACCAGATAGATATTAATGCTGCTCTAAGTCTACTTTCTCAATGCAGTATAACGTTATCAAAATACATTTAACCCTTACATGTTGTCCGAATCCTTTGGGATACAGTCATTGGACAGGCTGTGGGTTGGGGGGAAGCACTTCATTTCATGAGAGACGGAAAGGACGTCCCATTGCTCTTGAAACACATTTCCTTGTGTCTCTCCATGCATCCCTAGTGGGAGGGACTAAGACACAAGGAAAAGACGCAGGGATGCAGGTTAAGAGACACGGGATGCAGCTACTGATGGGGGGATGGGACAAATACTCCGTCATGTGTCTTCATGTCAACAAAAATCAATATCATTTGTATTAAATTCACAAAATGACAGCACACGTTGACAGACATTTGCCACGAGGTAGTTGAGGTATTTGTTCATGTTCAATACATATTTTTGGGTGGGTTTGATTTAGAAATGATTGTTTTTTTAAGATTATTTTATGTTATTTTTGAAATTCTCACAACTTTGATGAAAAAGCATTGAATGTCTGTTTCCTGGAGGTTTCATTGCCTAGATAACGGTGTAACACTGGGATAAAAAGGTTGGAATATCATTGATACCGTACATTTATTAGGGAAGCGGGGGAAGAAAAGGGTCATTTTTTCATAGACTTCTATAAAATCCGACTTGGTTTTTTACCCCTTTCTGGGCATGTGTAAAAATGCACTTTTATATACAGAATATAACTGGCTTCACAGAATCACATGTGCTCAGATTTTGCAAAGAGTATGTGAAATCTTCTTAAGCACAAGCATGTTTTCCGTGCAAAAATCCCCAAAATGAAGATGTAGGGTCATTATTTTCTTTTAGAAAGGCCGATTGGCAGTGTACACAAGTTCATTTTAGAGAATTGATGGTAATGGGAGTGAGCATTACCCCAAAACAAAAGATTTCAAGACATCACACGAAGACACAGAGCCACTTCCCAATGTCACCCTGTGTCTTCTGCAGCACAGCGTTTAGTCATGTGTGAACTCCCATCTAAATTGAACCACCAATTAAATATTTAGATCTCCCCGTGAGTTCTCAGCAGGCAACACACCCTGCATGAAACTAACAGCAGTTGTTTTGTGTGTTTGTTGTTATGAATTATGAATTGTCTTCGCTAACTAAATTGCATAAAGTCACCCCGGGGACGTTTAGCATGATTTCTCTGCGAGATCTGTACTTGCAATTATTTTGGTGCCTCAGACTTTTTGTTTGGTCAAAGTTTTACGAGTAAGTTGTGGTCTTGAATCTTTCAAACGTGGATCTGATGTGATGGACGTGTGTCACTCTTGTGAGTCCTATTTCAGAACATTTATTTTGGAAGTTCCCCCTCTGCTCCTGTCAGGAAAAGAAATATTGGTTTCTGCAGTTTCCTTTTTGCTTTGCTCTTTGCTTCTAACCTTGTAGGATATGTGTTTGTGTCTTAAAGAGGCCCTGTTATGCTTTTTTCCCTTTCCCGTAGTGTATTGTATAGGTTTCAGTGCATGTAAATGGGCTGCAAAGGATACAATGTCTGTTTTCTCCTCCAGAGGAAGTGCCTCTCTAGTATGTAATAATATAACCTGACACATTAGCATAATAGGGCTCTTTAAATGAACTTATTCTCAGACATAAATGAATGGTATTTATTCACTTAGTCTTGTAAGTAAATGTGAAAAGCCATATTTGAAATGACCACAATGACTAAAATGCATTGCCTCGACTAAAGACAATATTTTTAAATACTTTACAAACCAATACCTCGCATTACACTTCCTAATACTGAAGACATGTGATGCAGGAAGTGGTAAAAACAGAAGTCTGATTGAATAGAAGTCTATGAAAAAATTGACCCTTTTTTTTACATTTGATTTTAACCTCAGTAAACATTTCCCTAATAAATATAAGGTCTATATCCAATTATCTGGGCATCATACCTTTCAGGATGCAGACACTCAATGCCTTTGTATTAAAGAATTAAACAAAAACTTTAAAAACAATAATTTCTGAAACAATCCCCACTTTCATGCCATATGAATAACTCAGAGTCAACATTTCTCTTAAAAATTCAGAGAGCTTTTTTTGGATTCCATCACTTTTCTTTTTCCAGTCCTTTGTTTATTCTGCTCGTGTCGGGCTCTGTGCAAATGACAATTCATCGTTGCAGCATGTCTTCTTCATCTGTCCTTGTCTACACTAATTCTTATTTATGTTTGCCCATGTTTGCACCCCTGCTTAAAATAGACGCCACACTTTTTATCTGGCAACCATCAAACCGTCTGCACTCTCATCTATCTCTGCTTTCTCTTCTCTCAACTTGTCCTGCACATCCAGTTTCTCTCCCCTCTTATCCGTCTCCCTTCTGCCTATGCTGTCTAGTTTTATTAGTAACTACATCCCTATGGTGTTCCTTTTTTACATCTCATCTCTTTCCAGTATTCCTTTCAAACTTTGTCTGCTTTTTATTTATCCATCCATCCAAACTTCAGCTTCATTCTGTCAAAGTATCCTTTCTAGCTGTCAGTTTTGGTTCATCCAGGGTCATTTTTCTTCTGACTTGCCATCCAAAACTGCTCTCAAATATATTTACATACAGTTCCAAAACACACTCATCAACTTTAATTACAATGTGCTGCAGCAGTGATCGGCACCCACCCCTCTACTAACGAGTGCCATTTTAGTTTTCAAAATAACCGCCTGTGGGGGTGCAAAAACTAACTAACTGCACATGATTTTGAAGGTTTTGGATATAAATGTTTACAGTTTTGCATGGTAGATGTCTGTGCTGTGTGTGTGTGCAGGTGTACTGCAACATTGCAACGTCTCATTTTTCTTCCTTTAGATTTTCTTTTCAAAGTTCAGATTTTTTTTCCAGAATATTTCTTCAAAATTATCACTTTTTTCAAAGTTCAGATTTGTGTTCTATGTGTTAAAGATGTTCAATTATTTTCGCTAAAAATTCTGACTTTTTTCAAAATGTTGATTTTTAAAACACTCAGTTATTTTTTTAAATGATCAAATTTTCCTAAGAAATCTGACTTTTTTTGCTGACTCTTCCCTCCCTTCCTCACTTCATTAAACAAACGCACTTCCACCTCCACTTCTTCTCCCCTTTATAATATCTAAACACTTCCTGCGTCACTCCTTCACTCTATCCCTTATTCCCTCACACCCTCCCTCCCCCACTGACAACACCCCGTATTTATCAGCAGCCATCTTTTCTCCTCCCCTGTGTGACTCTATTTATGTGCTTCAGTCCTGCAGTCTTAACACTCATTACTAAGTCTGACACTCCTCACTGTCATCCTCCCGTCTCTTTATGTCCTTTTCATGTTAGACACTCCCTTCATATCTCCGTAATCCTCGCACGTCTCGATCTGCCTTTGCATTCCTCCACAATCTGTCCCTCATGGTGCTATCTTCCTCTGTTTTAGTCCAATGTATTCTGTAATCGATCTCTGCTTTATTGCTTCCCTTCTCTGCAATCACCAGGAGTTTAAACAGCAGTTTATGTATGATGGTGTCTGTCATCACAGGACCGGGGAACATGGAGATGAAGTGAGTTAACGATAGCTTGTTATATATCACAGCTACGGTGCAGATGTGTGAATGTATCTGCGTGTGCGGGCTTGTTTGCATATTTGCGCCCAAATTAATAGCTTGTCAAAACCATTAATTTAGACACCGCTGCAGAGACACACAACACCGAGCAGACCCTCTACATCAGGACACGCTGACCCTGGCTTTCTCACACAGAGCACGGATGCATTAAAGGCCAATAACTAACGTGAGTGGATGCCAGGATGCATTACACACTCAAACACACACCTGAGCACAGCTGGAGGAGCACACCGCTGTCAGGCTGAGTTTAAACTGCAGGAGCACTGAGGCTGATTTGCATTTACACAACATTCAGTCTTACATAACGAAGAAGAGGAAGAAGGAATGGACCTCGTTCGGCCTTTGTTGGTTTTCTCTCAGTATATCTTCCTTCATCTCGTTTAGTTTCCTCCCCTTCTTGGTTCCTCTCCCACTAATTAGTCCTCTGCACTCTACTCGTTTCCTCTCCTCCCCTTTCGCCACTCTCCTGCTCCTCTTTCATCCCCTCTCTTTCCTGTCTTCATCTTCTTTTGTTCACTTCCTCTTCGTCTCGTCTTCGTCTCCTCACATGAACACTCACACTTCTCGCTTACTATTGGCTCTATAACCGGGGTCACGTCTGCTGTCCTTCACTGTCATCCTCTGGACCGACTTAAACACAGCTGCCACTTTCAGCCTGCTCTGACTCTGTGTGTGTGTGTGTGTGTGTGTGTATGTATGTGTGTGTGTGTGTGTGTGTGTGTGTGTGTGACTATATTTCCGTGTCTATTTGTATGCATGACACAGAAGGAGTATCCTGCTTGTGTCTATCAACTTCAGTTAGCATTAATCTCCAACTACCACCACTGGACACACACACACACACACACACACACACACACACACACACACACACACACACACACACACACACACACACACACACACACACACACACACACACACACACACACACACACACACACACACACACACACACACACACACACACACACACACACACACAGTCCTTTCCAAACAAGGCCCCTTTTGCAAAAATACCAACGACTCCCATCTGTAAAAAGGCTAAAAATGTAGATATTTTAAAGATTTTTCCGGTCAGTGCATCAGTAGGGATATGGGACACAAATACCAAAAATAAATACACTCAATAGAAGATAAATATATAGTTAGTGAGTAGTTTATTTCATCCAGAAGCAGGATCATATTCATGTCTACCCTGGTGGTTTTTGCCTTTGGGCTGCTGTCTTCACTCCTCTGTCCTCCTCTTCCTCCTCTCTCTTCGTCAATATTTCATCCTCCTTCTTAGTATTCCTCCCCAACTCCCTAAACTGTTATAATGTGAATTCTTGTCGCTTTCTTGCAGACTTTTTTCCCCAGCCACTCGCCCACTTTCTTTCTGACTACCTTCCCCCTGTTGGAGCCGTTTCTCCTCAGCAGTGCAGGAAGTACATGCCTTCTCCTCCCACCACGTCTTATTCACTCCTATTCAGACGCTGCCTCTTTCTGCAGAGGACAGTAGGTCAGACCTGAGCAGCGGCATACCGACGAGAGCGGGTTATATTAGAGGTCAGAAAACAGACACTGCCCACCAACAACGTTAATTGCATTCTTCCCGCTGTGGCCGGCCTGCGGGGAGCGCGCAACTTACGGTCACTTCACTGTTTATTTAAGCCTGGAAGCAAAGTGTGGAGTTTAGTCTTTGACCCCGGCTGCTAAAGCATATTCATCTCTGTTCCCATGGCAATACCCAGCAGCAGCACCTTGATGTAGTGCTGGACAACAGCTATTTTTATTTCTCCTATTATTTTCTAGCTGTGCTGCTTTATTTGTTTTAATGAAGTATTCAATCACACTCCCGCATGCATGCAGGGAAGAGAGAAACCAGTGGAAAATGAAAGTATAATGTGCATTTCAGACGGGAAATATCCCTCCAGATGTGCACATCTACTGACAATATTCAGTGTCTGTCCTCTCATCTAAATACCTGGCGTGCAGGTATGCAGGTGCATGCTAGACCTTGTTCCTTCTCTTGTCATCGCAGCGTGCAATACAGTATTTAAGTGAACATCTCTCAGTTGCATGCATGCAGATCGTTTCAGTCTCCCTGTCTGACTCCCCCACACGTCTACTTTACATCGGGCTGCGATCTGTATGCGATCAGCGTGCATGACAACATTTGTTTTTCTTTGCTGCTGTTTGGCTTCTCTTGCAGAGATGCAATGATTCTCCCCCACAAAGCTGTAATCTCAATAACAAACTAATGACATGCTGCCTGTTGTGAACATGTTAGAGCTTTCTGTGGCACTGAGCGTGTGATTACACTAACCTGTTGCATCCTAAGATGGTTTATATACATAGCTTTAAATTATACTGCTGCTAAAGCATTTGACCTTGCTTTACGACTATTATTCATCTGGTTTATCCTCTGCAAAGGACTGATAGTTTGAAACATGCAATGTATGCAGTCAGGCACAAATAAGATTTCTTGTTGCACGAACAAATATCAACATGTTTTAAGGATTACATTTCCAAAATATAGCAACTTGCAAGAGAGCTAAAAAAAGAAGGCGTGATAACCTTTAAGTCCCTTATATCTTTCTGGCTCCGAAACACATGATCTTACACTTCCCATAATGCAACAGTGTCTTTATCCTGCCTGAAATGTTAAATGTGTTATAGATGCTTGTACTTTTGAATATAAAGAAAATACAATCGCAGGTCTCAATAAACCTTTCAAAAAAGCAGTTTTCTAGCAAAACATCTTGTGATAGAAGCAGCCATATCCTGACTTTTAGTCCCTAATACCGTCTGACAATAGTTACTAAAATTCCAGTTTCAGATACAGCAGATAGAAGAACCATACTGTGGATATGAGCTGAGTCACGGCCCGATCGTTGAGCTGTTGTGCAGAGAGGAAGTTTGTCCTGGAGGTCGTCCTCAAGGAGCTGTTCAGATGAGATGTGTGTACTCAGCGTTCATGATCACTGGGTGTTAGTGAGTAATGTGTTTGAATAGTTATAGACAGGACAAGGACAAGAGCTGATTGAATACCAACAAGTGACCAGTGAGCGTCTGCAGCTCACAGTGTGGAGGTTGGGATGCAGTCAGCTGCAGATCAGCTCTCTGATTTTACTGTTAGTTTGCATTTAAGAGATGTTGCACAACCATCACAGTGCTGCTAACACAGGAGGACAGGCATCCATGTGTAGTCGGCTGACATTCAATGTATTTACACCCACAGGACAGATCTGGTTATTCTCAACCTTATCTGTTCACACAGGCACATATAATAATGTTGTTGCTCTGTTTCTCTTGCTCAAATTTCAACTGCATCATTTGTACTTGTTAATGTGAGACCAAAATTAGATATGTAAATGTGCTGATTAGCATGCAAAGACACCAGAGACACAACGTGTTTTAATAAAATGGGAAAGTGGTAAAACTCAAGTTGTGCAGAACAGGAAGTATCATTTTAAGCTGGTAAATGATTAGTTGTTGAGCATATGGTGATGACAGAACTGGGTGTATTTTAATAATTAAATTAAATACCTACATTTTTTATTTGGCAATTCATTTTGGCTAACTTAATATTATTTCTGCTCTTTTTCTGAAAGATATTTGTAATTATTCTGCTGCATTCTTGCATGGAAGATGCTTTACAAATGAAGCATATTAGTATCACAATTATAATTATTATATTACTGCTGCTGTTGTTATTTTTATTTGTGTATTTAATTAATCATTTGTATTTATTCATTAATTGTTGTTATTTGTTATTTTTATTGTTATTTTTAATATTTCTAGCTAGCAAAGTAGAGGATTGGAGAACCAGCTCCTCTCAGTGTGATCTAAAAGTTAAATATGCATGTGTTTTCTTTTCTGCTTAAAGAGTGGGATGCTAAGCTATTCAGAACATAATGTTGATTATATCCATTTTACTTAAAGCCTGAGTCTACCTGAAGTGACTCAGAGGCGCTGCTGTCTGCTCTGGTTGGGTCATCCTCCGTGTGCTACCGCGGCTCATTTGTCACGTAGGACCCGAGCTGACAAAGTAAAACGGCTCTCATAATGCCCCGCTGCATTTGGGGAAGTGGAGCTGCAGAACGGTGTGCACCGCTCTGCCTCTGTGAGTAACTTGTGGTGAAGTTCTGACCCTCGTGTCTCTGTGTAATTAGGCTCCATGTTTTATAGATGTCATGTCTCTTAGTAATTAAAGTCTCTACATTATGGATGCTGCGCACCGCTATGAGCATGCGCAAGGACAAGAGTGATGCAGGGAAGGCACTTTAGTTTTCGGGACAAAATGGAGGATGCATCTGTAGAGCAAGAGGGCTCGGCTTGATCTATTTAGGCCTCCAGCAATGCATTATTGAGTGTGGCCCTCTACAGGGGGTACAACACACCCTCTAACACAGTCTTAGGCGTGGAGAGCAAGGCTAGGTCTGCTGCTGCTGCTTAATAAATGAGTCTGACATCAGCGGGGAAAAGAGGGAGTAACACAGAGACAACAATGACTAGCAAGATCCAATGAAAGTATTACTGCTGTATTTATCTGTTTATCTGCCTCTGTCTCTCCATCATAGTTTAAGCTTCTTCTCCTTTGCAAAAATGATTGCAAACATCCCCCTAGAGAGCTGCTGAGCAACCGTGTGTACAATAAAACCTGCAGGAGAACCGAGGTAGAGGTGGACTCCTGCTGGATAAGAGCTTGCATATAGACCATGCAAGGTTTGGGTAATAGGATCATAACGTCATATTTAAAACGGCACACTGTGGAGAATCCTTTCAACAAACATGGTTTTGTTTACAGTGCTTCTCCACCAATCGTCTTATGTTATTCAACAGCCAACAACCACATTGAGTGCTACTGTATCTAATTAAACCTTACATGGGCATTGTAAAAACATCAACAAGACAAAGTCATAGATTACTATGTTTTACATCGCACCCATTGTAACACCCTTATTACACTGGCATAACAGCCATTGTTACATGGCTTAATTGAATGCTCAATTCTGATTGGTCAATTCAGAACATGTGACACGTTGTTAATCTAGTACTGCAGACCGCTGTCAAGGACTATAATGACCGTTGCTAAGGAGGATCATAAAAGGAAAAGAGGTTAAACGACACGCTGGACGTCAGATAAATCGCCAGAAGAGGACAGGAAGTAAACAGCAACAGGAAGTAAACAGTAACAGGAAGTAAGCAGCAACAGGAAGTAAACAGTAACAGGAAGTAAACAGTAACAGGAAGTAAACAGCAACAGGAAGTAAACAGTAACAGGAAGAAGTAAACAGTAACAGGAAGTAAACAGTAGCAGGAAGTAAACAGTAACAGGAAGTAAACAGTAGCAGGAAGTAAACAGTAACAGGAAGTAAATAGTAACAGGAAGTAAACACTAACAGGAGGTAAACAGCAACAGTAGCAGGAAGTAAACAGTAACAGGAAGTAAACAGTAGCAGGAAGTAAACACTAACAGGAGGTAAACAGTAGCAGGAAGTAAACAGTAGCAGGAAGTAAACAGTAACAGGAAGTAAACAGTAACAGGAAGTAAACACTAACAGGAGGTAAACAGTAACAGGAAGTAAACAGTAGCAGGAAGTAAACACTAACAGGAGGTAAACAGTAACAGGAAGTAAACAGTAGCAGGAAGTAAACAGTAGCAGGAAGTAAACAGTAACAGGAAGTAAACAGTAGCAGGAAGTAAACACTAACAGGAACACGGTCTGGGCTCTGTAGTGTTTAAGGACTTGTTAGTGGATCAGAAACAGAAAACCTCGATCAGTTCTGCCTTAAAGTTTTGGTGTACGAGTTAAATTAGATCTTGTACACGATTGGATACAGATATGATGAGCTATTATTTTCAGATGACAAAAGGGGATAAAATAAGGAGGAGATTACTGGTTGCATGCTCAAAAGTCACTACTAATACCATCTCAATCCAACCACCCTGAAGGTGTGTATTGCCTCCAGCAGAATGGAGCTCTACTGAAAACATCATATTTAATCTCCTCCTGCTCCTTTCTGCATTTTCTTTTACCCACAACACCTTGCCCTCCATCATCCCCGTCTATTTCCAATTAATTTCCAATTGTGCACAACCCGATTCCTCCATTTGTTCCGTGTCTCTCCGTCGACCTTATTTCCTCCGAGTGCTCTTTAAAACCAATCTGCTTTCAATCACCGTCACCAGGTGAAGATATTCCGCCCGCCTATCTGGGCTAAAATTATCGACACCGGTTAAGCATGCCTACATCCGCTGATAGCAATCTCTTTCCCCGCCTCTGTAGTGCCACTTGTTGTACCTCTGGCACTCAGGTGTGTACACCCCCACACACACACACCCACACACACACACACCCACCCACACCCACACCCACACACACACACACACATACATACACACTCTTTAGAAAGTCATCAATCCTAATCACTCTGGAATAAGCAGGGATTAAAGGCAGCTGCTGGACGGATCAAAGAGCAAATAGATGGTCTTCCTTTTGAAACAGAAACGGCCGTTAGGACAGATGAGTCCTCTCGTACGAACGCCCGTCATTACGCGTCTCTGTTTCTCATATCACAGCAGTACAGTGCGGCGCTATTGCCTCACTACCGCTGATCAATATCCCTCCGTCCTGAATGCAACAATTACACCTGCTATGTAAAAAGCTTCTCTACAGTGAGGAGGGAGGAATCAATACGTGAGGAGGGGGCGTCAGGATTTGTAGTTTGCTATGAAGCCTGGGTTCATTTATTCCTGCTATCAAGGCGCTGCCCGGTCAATGCAGTGTCTTTATCCCGACTGATTTCTCATTAGGTGTGCCATCGGACTGAAATTAAAGAGCTGACGATTGATTATCTCTGAGCTATAACGCAAAACCACATCGGGGTTACACTATCTTCTTATTGATCCCCGAGGAATGGAAGAAGAAAACTCCTGGCTCTACCAAAACTCTCAAATAACGTCTTGCTTTGAACCGAGTACATGATTGGCCTTTAAGCTTATTTTCTTTGACCACCTGTGAAGGGTTCTGCAAATACAGCAAATACAGAGGCATGCAAATTGGAAAACCTCTTTGGAAAGATGCAAAAAGCAAGCTGGTTGTCTGCAAAACACCATGAATCTGTTCCTCAATAACACATTATCGTATATTTCTTTGTACAGAAATGCACCATTTTCTAATCTATTGGCATGGCTTATGATGCAAGATATCTCCAAATGTCTCATTACCTGTTTGGGCTAGATGGTGCATTCAATCCCATTTTGATAAATATAAAGATATTCTGACAAAACCTTTTGATTGAACAAAGAACACATCAAAAAAGGTCTAAAATTGAGCCAAGAAACCGGACGTTTACAGTAGTAATGAGTTCCGTTAAGCCGGGCTCTCATAGAGTACAATTGATCTGAGTGTTTTCCTTAAGAGCACTTTGCCTTAAGTACATGACTGCACTTTTGCACCTTTAATAGATTAAGGGATTTGGGTGTATTGGTGTAACATGGGTACTAGATGTCTGACAATGAGTCAGTAGCTGTTTTGGACTCGATTTATATGAAGATATCTTTGATAAATCTGAATAAAGTACACCTTTGGCAATAAAAAAAAGGGTTTCATTACAATTCTTTTGCAGATTAAGTCTTGCGCTTCAGTACCAAGCCCTACTACAATGACCAGTACTTCAGTGCCAGCAAATACAAACAGTGTTGGGTTCATGAGGCTTGTGAAATAAACTTCACCTCACTTTTTGTTCTCCTGGAATAGAAAAACTAGACTCTTGTTCTTGAGTTCTTTAAGATTTACAGAAAAGTTTCTGCAGTGTAACAAGGTCGGGAGGTTTGCAGCTTGTCAGCACAGAAAGGAAGAATAAAAAACCTCTGCCTCCTCACCTCTCCCCTGTTATCTCTGCACATTTAAGCAACACCGAGAGCCAAACACAGACTCCAAAGAGAGACACACTGAGACACCGTGCTGCTGTCCAAATAAAAGCTAATGGAACATAGGCACGCTTCGGCTGGAAGGGTCTGAGCACATCTGACAGCATGGGAGAGCTGCACCTTGTCCACACACACACACACACACACACACACACACACACACACACACACACACACACACACACACACACACACACACACACACACACACACACACACACACACACACACACACACACACACACACACACACACACACACACACACACACACACACACACACACACACCTCAATCCAGTTCAAGATTTCTAATAAAGGCGACCTCCAGGAGCCGCCCAAAAGGTTGAAGTTTTGTTCAGAACATGAATCAGATTCAGAATCGATTCCCCCCTCTGCATCCACAATGAGACGTGATTTTTCTTGCTGACATACGAGACGTGTGCAACCTTTAATCCACGTGATGGCCAGGAGAGGTGAGGACAGGGTTAATAGACTTGAGATGTAGCCGGGGGCCAGAAATAGCCGCGATGTAAAATGATCGTGAAATATTACAGCGGCTGAGCGAGGGAGAGAGGGATGCATTATAATCCCCTGACATTGGTCCAGATGGTACACACACTCACACACATGTCCGGGATAATCACATGTTTCTCACTCGTGTTAATTTGATCTTCTATAGATTGAATACAGAGCAGAAGCTGCTGCAGCTCAATAACGCTAATTAGCCATAGCATCATCCCCATCATTAAGAGAGTTAGTGTTGTGATAACCTTTGTGGGCAAAGTGTGTGTGTAGTGTGTATGTGTGGTTAATTGTGTCCACAGGGAGTTCCAGGATGGCTCTACAACAGATTTCCCAAATAACCAAGCTCCAGCATCTTACACTAATGATCCATAGGCCTGGAATGCCCCCTCACAACCACACACACACACACACACACACACACACACACCTTCCCCCACATAGCCTCCCTTCCCCGAGCCTGTATTTCTGTGTTTATGCAGCCCACCCTTTCCACATTTTCTAAGCTCTTTTCATTGCAACCTCCTCTACAGATTCTCTGTCATCGCTTTTCACATTCACTCCCAAAGTGCACTTGAGCTCCACCGCGAGCTGCTTAGTGCGGGAAATGTAAAAAAAAGACACATTTATTCAAGGCGATGAAAGCAACATGGCACACCGAAATGAAATAGCGAAGCTTCTTTTCAGCGCGGTGAGATGTAGAGGCGCCGGACATTTCAGCACCAAGGCCAGCCATGCCGCTGCTATGACTCATTCACATTCATTTACACTGCAGGGACTGGGAGACAATTACAGAGGCAGTGGTCAACAGAAATGTAATGCTGCATCTCTTTAAAAGAGCTTTTGTAATGTGTCATGTAAGAGGTCAGCTACTGAATAAAGAGTTGCTGGTTGAATAGAAACAATTAAGATGCCAGCTGTGCTTCTTTTCAGAGACTCACCATACCTACTTTTTTCTCCCATGAGGATCATCTCACACATTTGGTGCCAAAAAAAGGATTGAATTTGGTTTTATCAATATTAACTTGGTAAGGATGGAGGCTTTAAGTTTGGCTTTGGTTGCACCAAATATATACATTCTACTTCAACTTCAGGACAAATGGTTGCTATATCTTAAAGGCTGTAAAGTTTGTGGATTTAATCATCCATCCATGTCTTACAACTCAAAATAATAGTGTATCTTAAAAAAGCAGACTTAAAAACCAGTGTGAAATCCATGTTGAATGTTAAAGGCATTTCCTTACCTTATCTCTGAGGGTTTAGATATATGTTGTGTGGTTTCATGTGACCATCTGCTGGTCTTTGATGCTTTTGGCTTGGGATGCATACTAGTAGAATCGAGGGAGGACATTTTGTCAAAAGCTTTAACAAAACTGCATGAAAAAGCTCAATGAGAAAGTCCCTCTGGAGGAAACTTGGCATTTGAGCCTTTGCAGACCATTTACATGCACTAAAACCTATAAGGAAACCCAAGAAAGCATAATAGGGCCTGTTTAACTCTCACGAGTCCACACACACAAACAAAAACACACACCTGTGATTATCAATTAGCCTCACATGCACATCAGCAAACACACACACGTCAGGTTGCATTTAAATATAGATGCAAACATGTCAAAACACATCCGTCACCGCGGCTCTGAGAGCAGAAAGGTAGCTCTGACCTCTTCTGCTTCACGTCTCCATTTTAATGCCGCTCTTCTTCTGTATGTTTTCCATACCCTGGAACACATCCAATTAAATGCACATAAACACAGCAACATGAGTGTAACTGTCCCCCTCTGTGGGACCATTAAGAGTTGTTCCTCCTCCTCCTCCTCCTCCTCCTCCTCCTCCTCCTCCTCCTTCTTCTTCTATTTTTTTTTTTGATGCAAAAACTTCAAGAGCATTTTCCTTTTCCATTATTTTTCAGTCTAGTATTTGAAAACCTGAGTATTTCTCTCTCCCTTCTTTGCTGAATGTGTCTTCTGAGGGATATTGTGTACTGTACATGAAGCTGCCAACGTGTGGGAATCAAGAAGAGACTATTTTTATTGTTCACACTTGTGATGTGGTTCCCGATGGGATCCGGAGGAGACAGATGTTTATTCTCATTAAAACGCCCGGCCTCTCGTGTAGAGTCTCGTCATTTGGCGCCTTTGTTTATTAATACAGTCGGACGGCTTAAAGTTATATTTTCTTTCCCAGCTGTTGACATTTGTGTGTTGCATATTAAATGATTGGCTGTATTTTTTGCATTTATTTGCTGTATTTAATTAAATAAAAAGTGTCTGAGAGCAGTCATCACTGAGTGTGTGTGTGCATAGAAAGCGTGTATGTGTTGTATGACAGTTGTTGGTAAATGAAGCTAAATTAGAGTCCATTAACTCTGAGAGAGGGAATGCTAATACTCTGATCGGAAACGGTCGGGGAAAAATGCTAATGGCCTGTTAGCCTGCCCATTTAGATTAGCTGATACCGATGCTAAATCCAACGAGACTGGCAAATGTGAGTGGGGAAAATGACACTCTTAATATCATGTCTGTTTAATAGGAAACGCTCCGAGCTTAATGGAGCTTTCTCTCATATCCTGCTTGCACTTTACAAACGTGTTCATGTATGGAAACCTGGTGTCAAACCAGGGATTAGCTCTGCACTTTTAATCTAACCTGTGCTTTATGGATATTATGTCTGAATTTCAGAAGAAGGGAAGAAATACCAGGAGTAAATTGACTGAGTGTGATATGATTGGTCAACTGCTCAGAGATAGCCCATCAAATGTGTCGGAGCGCTAGCCAAAAGAAGCATAGAAGCTTAGAACTATTTAAGCTAAGTCAAGCAGTTCTGATACCAGATTACAGTATGAAAGGTTGATGTAGATCCTCCCCCTTCTTCCTCTAACAGGCTGAACGGCCTGATGTCCCGCGGCCGTGTTGGAAACCACTTGTTTAGTTTTGGATGAATTGCATCCCGTCACATTTTCAGGTTCAACAAACAAATGACAAAATGTTTTCTTAACGGCTCCACGCTCTGCTTCCACCACTTTTCTGGTACACTAAGCATGGTTTCCTTCTCTTGCACATATGTTTCAGGCTCAACTGCTGCAATCTCCCAAAAGGTGAACAGGTGGATTGGCCAGGAAGAAAATCATTTCAAGGGAACAAATAGAATACAGTGTTCCTTGTGAGTCGAAAAGACGGAAAGGTGAGTCCACTAACAGCACTGAACATGTATCGTATTTCATCTTGCCATCGCCCGCTTTTTATGTGTCATGATTAATTCCCATTTCCAGACTGGGCCGTAGTTAATGCTGACATTTGCATCGATGCTCCGGAGTCGTATTAAATGTCTTTAATATGACAGAGTATATTTGTGCAGCCAGAGATAAGAACAATAAGTTATTAACATCTCTGCAAAGGAAGTCGTATTTCATAGTTTATGTCTGCAGCAGATTCACAACAGAGCCTGTTAGGAGGGCTCTGCTCGCCATATGCCATAGACTTTCCCTCTAAGTCAAGGCCCCGCCCCTTTTTGGGTCATAATATTCAATGTCATTTGACTGGCTGTAAATACAGATGCTGAAGTTTTCGCTGAACACATAAAATATTTAAGAAAACCGTGCATTTCTTTATCTACAAGAAGCACAAATATTAAGACAAGATGGCCAAGCCGCATATGATGCAATGATGGTTTATTTCTAATCAAAGGGGGAGGGAAGTCACTATAGTTCACTATTTTCTGACTTAGCCAGGGCTCTAATTATCTGCCTACTACAAGATTTATAAAGTCAACCTCACCGGCAGCTACAGAGAAAAGGAGATGCAGAAATAGTGCTTAATATATTTATACTTCTGTGACGATGCAAAGTAATACACACGTTCTCCGGACTCTGATTCGCAGTAAAGCCACCGCACACACTGATCTAATTACTGGTACAGAGGGAGAAAAAAACAAGCCTATTTCCCAGCCATTAAAGCCTGGCCTGTCATGATGAGAGCTCACAGCCATGCAGCTGTGGAGTGTGATGATGAAATGGAGGAGTCACACAGCACCTGACGGGGGTCTGCAGACCACTGACGCTCCACACTCTGGGTGGACTGGAGGACACATGAAATGAACAGCTATCTGTCAGCACCATGACACCTTTCAGCAGAGTGTTAACAGAGAAGCTATGAGAGTTCAAATACAGTCAAACTCACACATGACCTATCTCTGGCCTGTTTTAAATAAAGTAATTCAGAGAGAAGATGCATGTGGAGGGTATGACTGAAACCAAGTCTTTACATGCTGTCCCCTCAATGATTCCCCTCATGCTCGCATAGGTTTACATCATGCCTACCTTACTGCATTATTAAATATCTCTGAGTTCTTTTAATTCACATTCACAGCGTTAATCTGACGCCGCAGCTGCAGGTTAATACCCGCTGGGCACGGCTAACATATTCACGGCACATTTGGCGAGCCATAACTTCTGATTTCATTTTCTAAACGTCATCGTGACCTTCTCATCTCTTTCACATCTTCACTCCTCGTGTCATGAGGGAATGGTAGTGTGCCACGCTCGAGTATGTGAATTTATATGTTTTAAATGCCACTTTGTTTTCGAAATAAATGTGCAGTTGAGACTTTGAGGAAAAATGAATGGTTTGGCTGAGTAAAGATGCTTTTTACCAACAATAAAACCATTTTACGTGACACATTTCCTATTTGTTCAGCCAGTATTGATTTTAAATTCAGACATTTTGGAGGTTTTGGAGAAAAATGCTTATATTTAAAGCCAAATAAAGAAATTAATTGCAACACAACAAGAAATAAGATACAAAATAGCTCTAATAAAGAGTGGCTTTATAAGGAATAATGAAGTTAGTTTTTGGTTCTTTGGTTTATTGGCTTATTCATTTGACATTTTTGAAGGTATCCTATTTACCCGTTTCTGGTCTTTTTGTTATTAATATTATTATTATTATTTTAAATGTTGTATCCGTCCATTTATTGTGTGTGTGTGTGTGTGTGTGTGTGGTTAATATAAGAGGACATCTGAATGGGAGATGATCCAGAGAAACTAAAAACTGTTTCCTTAAACATGAATCATGCTTTACTTTAACCCCGACTTTAGTTCGAGGCTCAGGCGATTTCCCGTCTTTGTTTTAAACCATGCCGTGCATTAGTCAGCCAATGTTTTACCCTCCCCACACCCACCGCCGTCTTCATTTTCCAGCAGCCTATAAAGCATTTTGAGGTGCAATAACCTGCTATGAAAGCTCCTTTACGAGACACAGAAAAATATACAGGGAGCGAAAAACCGACACTAAATAATTCCATCAATGCTTTGAAGAGAAATGCCCACATTCCCCCGATTTCACACGCTCATGACCGTGGGACCAAACCATTATTGGCATAGAAAGTGCCATAAGATGTGAACCAGAAAATACTGCCACCTTATCTGCAGGAAATTCATTTCTTCTGGAAGCAGTCACAGTTTTTCCATCAGTTCTCCTTCGGTGCACAGCTAAATGTGCTGCAGCAGGTTCACTTTAAAAACAACTGTCCACTTCCTGATGGTGCTCCCACATTCGTTACTCTGTATGTGTAAGGTATGACGCTTTAGATGGCAGCTAATCCTCAGGATCAAACCCACACATCTCCAGTATTTGCCTTTGATGCAAATACTGGACTCCCCTGTTTAAGCAAATATTGGTTCAGTCCGTCACAGGATGGGATGTGTGTTGGATGATGTATTGCTGTGATATTTTCAGTCAATGACGATGTTTTGCTGCTGCCGAGGACATCAGGGACAAACGGAAAATGCTTCATTCTTAATCGATTGCTCTCTCTCTCTCTCTCTCTCTCTCTCTCTCTCTCTCTCTCACCATCCTCAACTAGTGAAGCAAAGAGGAGCATGTTGCATTTCAGTGGTCATATGGCTCTTTGAACATGTCTTTGCGTGTAGTCCAGAACTGACAGGCCCATAAGAAGTCCACTTAAAGGAGACTTGTTATGTTTTTTGGGGGTTATCCCTTACCTGAAGTGTGTAATGTAGGTTTTAGTGCATGTAAATGGTCTGCAAAGGCTAAAGTCTCAAAGTTCCCTCCAGAAGGATTTTCTTACCCACACATCACTAACATGACAGCAGTGACATCACTATGTAACACCTGTGCTTCTATTGGCTAGCGCTCCAACACATTGTACGTGATAGGATAAGGGGCGGAACATCTCTAAGGGGTTGCCCAATCACAACAGAGCCGGCCAGCTAACCAATCAGAGCAGACTGGGCTCTGGTTTCAGACAGAGGGTGAAAAGAGGTGCTGCAGCACAGGCAGTATGAGAAACATAAAGAGCTTTCTGAACATTAAAGCATGGACACATGTCCCAGGAGAGACACTACATACTGATAATAATAGGGTATAATAGGGCCTCTTTAAAAGCAAAAAATACAGCAGCGTTATTTCCTGTTTGGTACCTTTTGGAAGGGCCCATGCAGCCAAGCACTTCCCCCATTTGTCTTTGCTTTGTTGAGACTTTTAGATTAAAGTAGAGTTATAATTTTTCCGGCAAAAAAAACAAAACTCTGAGAACATTAAGAAAGCAATAAGTAAACCCACTTTCCAACACAGCCGCTAGCAGAGGCCATAAATGAAAGCAGTAAAGTTAAACTTCCAAGTAAGTAAGATTTATTTCCAAAGCTCGGGAAATGTCAACTTTAATTCATATGCAACTCCAACGAGGTCATTTGCACGACGACTTTAAAGCCACATTTAAATACCACCAAAAACTCTGGGCTCTGTAAAACTGACTTTAATGGCAATAATTAACCACTTTCTCACATCAATCAACATAATAGCAGCAACAAGAATGACTCGAAGCAATACAGCAATTTAAGGACTGGATAATTATTAATATAACGGGTGTTTCCAGAAGCTTGGAGGCCGACCACAGCTGATATCATTAAATAACAAGCTCAGAAACATCAGGGCTTTCAGAGCTCGTTAAGGTCATGATTAATCTCACTCTGCATGTTGTATCGGTGATGTCCGTGATTACACATTGATGCTTCAGATTTTATAAGAGTTGTCCATAACCTAGAGTTGCAGAAATCTTGATGTCATATTCGATCAAAACTCAACATTTCAAATGAATGGTGCAACTCTGCTTTCATCATGTGGAAACACTTCAAATATCAGATCATTTCTAACCCCAAAAATCTTAAAATTGTATCCGCTTTTTAATCCTGATCAAATGAACTGTCCTCCTCCCTGGCATCAGAAAGACGTCCCTCACAGAATACGTCAATATAACTCCAATCCTGGCCTCTGACACTGGCTACCTGTTGCTTTTAGAAACCATTATAGGCATCATTGAATTGATGTTTCTACAGCTGTCAAGGTTTGGTAGGAAGGTAGGATGCAAAGACATCAAAACAAGAGGTTAAGCAGATTGGAAAAAAAGCAAGCTTGTTCGACAATAAAGCCGAAAGAAAACAAAGAAAAACTGCACATGCACAAACCGGGGAACACGAGGGAAACCAACAGGAACGTGCATGGGAAAACAGCGACGACCGAACAAGAAGCACAAGGGAGACAAGACTAACCACAAGACAGGACACAGCTGGAGGGGGCAAGCAGAAAAACAAGGGCAACAGGTGAACACAATCAGACGATGACTGGGAAACTGAAGACAGAAAGTAAAACTACACAAGACTCAGGGGGAACACTTTTCAAATATAAAGCAGAGACCGTGACGCTGGCTCGGTTTGTATTCAATGTGTTCTGCACGTGAAAAAAACAACATTTAAATACAACTGTGACATTTTAAGACAGGGTAGCTCATGATAAGCTTAAGGAATGTAATGCATCTCTTAAATACGGCTCATTAAAATAAATATGTAGGTGTAAGTATGATGATGAAGTGCCTGCTTTTTGCTTTCCCAATTTGACTAACCATCCGCTCTCTATGGGTCACATCTGGTCCCATTAGTCAGGCAACATGCAAATCTTCATCCAGTGTTTTATTGTTTACGATTTGTGGACAGACCCTCCCACAGATTGCTGCAGCAGGGCTCTTTCACTGTTGGAGATGTGGACTAAATTAGTGTCCAAACATCTGTCTGAAATAGAGATGAAGTGTTTCCTTCATTTTGAGAGTTTTAAAACCAAACAACGACTGATTCTTCCTGGAAGATTTACTCACATTTAACCTTGACTCAGAGCAGTCTGAAGTGCAGAAAGATGTAGCCAGATGTTAATACACTTCAGACATTTGACTGCCAGACAAAATGCAAAGAGTATAGGATCTTAAAATAAGCAAAAGTATTCACCGCGTCTGAGAGTAAACGTCAGGATGGGTCTTGATTTGCCGGATCCCTGGGATGACTCTGACTGTGATGTCAAGAGATGAGTTCTGACATGATCCCCTCCTAAAGGGAGATCAGATCTGGGGTGGTGGGCGTTTAAGGATGGGAGAGGTGGGGCGGCGGATTAGAGAGCCAACGGATTGAGATTCAAGCTAACGGGCAAAAACAGCAAAGCAAAGTCAAGCAAACAACTGAGCCCGGAAAATATTCCTTATAATATACCATATTCCTTTCTTCATCCTCCTCTGTTGCTGCTCTCCAGCTCTGGGAGTGTGTGTGTGTGTGTGTGTGTGTGTGTGTGTGTGTGTGTGTGTGTGTGTGTGTGTGTGTGTGTGTGTGTGTGTGTGTGTGTGTGTGTGTGTGTGTGTGTGTGTGTGTGTGTGTGTGTATCCATTTCATCTGCCACTCCTGTGATGCCCGCAGTCCCAGAGAGGAACGTGTGTGTTTCCCTCTTGAACAAATCTTCCAGAGTTTCTCATCACCGCCACACACTCAGGCTCTGATGCACACACACACACACAGACACACACACAGACACACACACACACACACACACACACACACACACATGTATATGAATACGCACACAGCTCAGAACATGTGCAGAGTGTGTATGCATACACCACATCACATGCCAACACACACAGAGCTGAACAAAGCCACAACTGAGCTAGGCCAAGGGGGCAGGACATAGCTAAGTGGTTGACTAATTCAAGGTTTCAAGGTTTCAAGGTTTTATTTGTCATATGCACAGCAGATACAGCGTATATGTTGGCAATGAAAATCTTATGTCGCGTGCTCCTCCAACAACTCAACATACATGGTGCAATAAGATAAATAATCACAACAGAGCCGGCCAGCTAACCAATCAGAGCAGACTGGGCTCTGGTTTCAGACAGAGGGTGAAAAGAGGTGCTGCAGCACAGGCAGTATGAGAAACATAAAGAGCTTTTTGAACATTAAAGCATGGAGACATGTCCCAGGAGAGACACTACATACTGATATACACCTGAACATCAGCAGGAGAGGACTCTTTAAAGTAGAGACTCTACATACTGATATACACCTGAACATCAGCAGGAGAGGACTCTTTAAAGTAGAGACACTACATACTGATATACACCTGAACATCAGCAGGAGAGGACTCTTTAAAGTAGAGACACTACATACTGATATACACCTGAACATCAGCAGGAGAGGACTCTTTAAAGTAGAGACACTACATACTGATATACCCTCGAACATCAGCAGGAGAGAACTCTTTAAAGTAGAGACTCTACATACTGATATACACCTGAACATCAGCAGGAGAGGACTCTTTAAAGTAGAGACACTACATACTGATATACACCTGAACATCAGCAGGAGAGGACTCTTTAAAGTAGAGACTCTACATACTGATATACACCTGAACATCAGCAGGAGAGGACTCTTTAAAGTAGAGACACTACATACTGATATACACCTGAACATCAGCAGGAGAGGACTCTTTAAAGTAGAGACACTACATACTGATATACACCTGAACATCAGCAGGAGAGGACTCTTTAAAGTAGAGACTCTACATACTGATATACACCTGAACATCAGCAGGAGAGGACTCTTTAAAGTAGAGACACTACATACTGATATACACCTGAACATCAGCAGGAGAGGACTCTTTAAAGTAGAGACACTACATACTGATATACACCTGAACATCAGCAGGAGAGGACTCTTTAAAGTAGAGACACTACATACTGATATGATACTTCTTCCACCTCTGGTTGAATCTAAGGTTTAAAACTTAAACACTTCCAGTTTTTCTACAGTCAGAGTTACAGCAGGAACTTTTTTTAAAGATGGCTGACAGTTTTCACTTTCCTCCCTGAGCTCCGACGGGGAACAATATGGATTTACTTTTAAAGCGGGCGACTCTGTTAGTGGTCTGTGACAAGATCTCTCTGAACATGAACCCTCCCACCCTCTTGAACTCTCTCTAAAGATCTGTCAATGCACCGTGTGGAGTTTAAAACCAGACAGAAGTATGAAAGGAGTTCTGCAGATGTGTCTTTGATTGGATACGCGGAGGGGAAACAGACCACACAGTTTTGACGAGGCGATTTTCTTTCTTCACAAGTTTTTTTAAAATGCAAAGACTGGTCGGAACGAGTCCCTGCGGAGCGGCCATTGATCAGACCTCAGGCTGCAGGGCTCATCTAAATCACAGTGGGCATTTTATGACCCACACTGTACGGTGAGCAGACGGTTTATAATGTGAAATCCAGCCTTAAGAAGTCCAGAGGTGGAAAGTAACTACATGTACTCAGGTGCTGTACTAAAGTCCAAGTTTGAGGTACTTTTTTATCACTTTAAACTTCTACTTTTCTACATTTTGGAAGGAAATGTTGTACTTTTTCCTCCACTACATTTATTTTACAGATGGATTTCTTTATACCTTCAGTCTGACTGATAATACTTTGATTATTTGGTAAAGATTAAACCCTCTAACTTTATATTAAGTGACTGAAACAGTACATAACAGAAAAGTGTCCCAGGTTTACTGTCTCAAAATATTACACAGTTCAAGCTTTTAAAATGTGAAGATTTGCTGCTTTTGCTTAAAAAAATCTTAATATTTTTTTGATGCAATACTTTTACTTCTTAAGAACACATTGTCCTACTTAAACTTGCATTTTACTGAAGTACTATTCTACATACTTCAAACTGACTATGTTAACAGTACTGCAGCGACCCTCTAAAGGGTGCTGTGTGTCAGCCATCTGTCAGCCAATCACAGAGGTGCACAGTTATGCTGGTCGGTGTGCAGGCCTGTGATTGGAGGAACAGAAGGACGAAGGTTGGCCAGTGTGTGACTTTGATGCTCTTGAAGTGGGAAGTGTTAGAGTACAGAGCTAGGGTAGGAGTTATGACCTGTGTTCCCAGTGTTTCCAGTGCATCCAGATGGTTTTTAAAGGATGTACAGCGTTCCTGATGGGGTGTGTGGATTTGGTGGGGTGGCCCCTTTAAGAAAAGTTAGCTTTCCCTGCCCCGAAAAGTAATCACAATCACAATCTCTTTTAATTTCCATTCCGGTGGAAGTATCCTCCGCAGAAAGGGGAAGATGAAAGGAGGAGGAAGAGGAGGCACCTCCTGACGGGGGACTTTCATCAGGGTTGAGGAGTGGAGATTAATCTTGTTGTCAGGGATGGGTGGCAAAGCGAGGAACACGGCGCCTCCATCTATCTCCCCCCGTGCTCTGTTTGGCCCCGATGCCCTCCCCACACAGGAGAGATGGTGCGGCGGAAATAGAAAGCTTCCAGGTAGATTTCCACCGCCTGTGATCCCGTCTGCAGCATCTCATCCGGGCAGAGCGACAATATGTGATGCTTTTTCCGAGGCGGGGGTAAACAGAGAATTCGACAGAGATAAAAGAGAGGGTGGTGTGAGAGTGTGGTATCTGATGTGCACCCAAATTGTGGATCCAGTTGGCTACACCACTGCTTTTATACCACCCATGAGATGGAATAAAAACCCCGTCCACATCTCTCTCTGCTTTCATTTCAACCCATCCAACCTTTTTAGGCTCAATCATCCTCTGTGCTTTCTATTCCTCTGTCGCTCTCATTCAATATTCATAGGTTTTGGTGTGTGTGTGGTCACAGAGAAACACCCCTTGTTAGCGTGTCGATCTGAACTGTCATTTGCATATGTATAGCGAGAGAAGGAATCTACCGGTAAGGGAAGCAGACAAAGAAAATCCCTCACAGGTCGCCCGAGGTAAGTGATTGTTTGGAAAGAGGTTAACAATGTGTCTACCTTTTATTTGAGACGCTGACATACGCTTAGTACCGTCACTATAGTATGATCGGATCATGTTGTTGCATGTTCTTCTGGGCATGTTAAGGAACAATAGCCTACATTTTTAAATACACATTTTGACTTTGAAAGATATGCATATGAGACAAATATATTGAGCTGCCTTGGAGAGCCTTTTCTCTGCAGTGGTATTGACCCATTAAGTAATCTGCAGTTCACACCATTCAAAGTGTTGAAAGACATCTTGTCACAGAAAAAAACACTGCATGTTCTTCTCGTCACACAATGGTTTGTCTCTTAGGTTTTCTTCAAGACCAACAACAACATACGTGACTTATAATGGTAATATTCAGGCTGAAAGTACGCCATGCTCTGCAGGAGGACTTCAATGATCCAGAAGTGAGTAAGACAAGGTATACATGAGATGTTAGGCTTCAAGTAGAGCATATTTCTGCTGAACACTGCGCTTATTCCTGTAAGGTTAAGTACAATAGGCTTATGCTAACAATGTTAGCATAAAACACAAGTGACTCCTGTCGATGTGTAGAGCCTGTGTAGTAAGACCGATGATGAACTCATGACAATAACACAACGAAACGATCAACATACAAACTGTGACAGAAGCTACAGCCAGACAAATTCAACCCCACAGGAGCAATTTGGGCTGAAGTGTCCCCTGATCCGAAGAGCCACTGAGCCACAGTCTCCCTAAAAAAAGCCACTCAGATTCAGAATAACCTTCATTACGTTTATTTAAAAAGGTTACTATACACTTTTGTGCTACCCATGAAGTTCTTCTCCATTGATCAGCAGCTCATCAACACCCGTGTGTGTTTTACTTCTCTAGTATTTTATACAGAATCTATGCAAACTGAACACCTGCCAACCAACGACAAACACCTGCTTCCTGTGGCCATGCTACAGCCTGGGATCCACTTCTGCTGCTGCCGACATATCTCAACTTTTTGTTCGAGCGATGCTTTCCAAAAATATACACAAAGTACAAAGCCTTCTGGAATAAGCCCGTCTGGTGTGTGGGCGTCCTGTAGGTTGAAGAACGTGGACTCAGTGGTTCCAACACATGCTCTACATCTTTGTATGTCAAAGACCTACACAGACACCAGCTCGTCACGGAGGAGTCACTGAACGCACCGTCAGAAACTCTACGTCAGGGCTGGAATGTGGAGATTGAAGCCAAACCCTCCTTTTAATATTTGCTTTGACTGCAGACACACACAGACACACACAGACACACAGACACACACACACACACACACACACACACACACACCGAGGTCCTTCAATCAGTCTGATGTCCCAGGTGATCCCGAGTGCATCTTATCAAATCTCATCACACTGATTCCTGGTTTGCATCAAACCCTGCTCTGTTCCCTCCTCCGGTCTTCTTGGTATTTGATCGACTTCCTTTCTGTTTTTCTGGTCAATGAGTCCTTCGAGAGTCAATAAGCAAGTCTTTTAATCTCCGAAAGAGAGCCTTGTCAAAGTTTGTCGTTAGCCCGATCGCATCAAACTTTATTTGACAATTGAACACGACAGCGTCAGGAAGTGTTGTGGATTCGAGTCGCCGGAAATTAAATAATGAAGTGCTGCTAACTGATCACGTCTCTGATTATATTATAGTATTGCTTATTTTTTCACTTGCTCAACACAAAGAGTTCCTACTGAAAAAGGGGTTGACCTTTTGTTTGGAAGAATATGTAATAATATAATGATGGTTCAAATCCAAGACAACAAATAAACTCCACAGTTTTTGTACAACTTGACAACTATCACTTGTTTTATTCTTACTAGTTTATTAATTTTGAACTTCTTATCCTGTGTAGATCCAAACCGTAACATCTCATTTGCAAGCAGATCTGAAATCTGTGAATGCCTTTTCACTTGTTCCCACTTTCCCAGAATCAGAGCCGTTTATTCGTCCCACAGCGGGGGAATCTACAGAATTGTCCTTGCATTAAAATGCAGATGCTTTCCTCTGGCAACACTTTCTTTGATATCTAGGCTTCAAAAAGCCTCTGTATTTATTCAAGTTGCCCAGCCTTAAGTCGGGGGGGGGGCTCCTGTTTGTTAATCATGCTGGCAGACCATTGTCTCTGTTTAATTAATGAGATTTTCATCACCTTTCCCAAGGGACATGCAAAGAATCCCTCAACAGCGTCCGCATGGGAGAGGTCTGCAGAGGAAATACGTTGGGAGGAAATGACTGACAGCGAGGAGAGCTAATCTACCAAGGAAGGTTGAATATTAGGAGGAAAGAATGCAAGCATCCGTCTAAAAAAACTCATTTCTCATTTCTTCCAAGTTTTTGCTTCCTCTTCCCCCATCTTCATCCTCCCCCTCCATCCTCCCCTCATTCCTCACGACTCCTGGGTGAGCGAGGAGGAGTAGAAGTCAACGCACACTCCATCTATAAAGATGACTCCCACAGCGAGGCGATGGAAAAGGCCATTAGGGCTGCTTCTTATTCCTCCCACCAAAGCGGACTGGCGGCTGTGCGGGCAGTTTGCTCCGGCCACACACACACACACACACACACACACACACACACACACACACACACACACACACACACACACACACACACACACACACACACACACACACACACACACACACACACACACACACACACACACACACACACACACACACACACACACACACACACACACACACACACACACACACACACACACACACACACACACACACATACCAGCCTGCAGCAGGTGCACACACACACACACACACACAAACACACACACACACACACAGCAGCCTGCAGCAGGTGCACACACATCGCATGCTCACAGGGCAACACACACACACACACACACACACACACACGATACAGTGCAGATGCTTTGAAGTCATGCACACATGCGGATATGGAGTTGAATACTGAGCAGCGAGTTTGGGCTGCAGGTTTAAAGGAGATTGAGATCAATGCAATGAATTGAGTTTATTCTCTAAAATATAATCTGACCGTGTTCAAAATGCAAAGCTTTATTGTCACAGCTACAGTGTATGCAATGGACATATGCAAGAAGAAACAGAGAAGTAATATAATAGTGAAGTTTCAGGTTGCAGGACTCGTCATGTAGGACAAGTTAACTACAGCATATGCACGTAAGATAGATAAGATGAGCTGAACATAGTCAAACTAAATGCTTTACAGTGAAATAAATGACTGCGTGCTGTAGTAATATATATATATGTGATATCTGTGAGAGTTAAAGCCGGTCCGGAGAGTTTCTATCTTTGAATTATTTTACCAGAACCTGTTAATAAAGCGTGAGTGAGTGTGTCTGCGTCACGCTCGTATCTGATCCAGTCGATCGAGGGGAGATGTTGACAGGAACAGACACACAGTCTCACCGTCACAGGGAGCTATTTCCAGCTCATTGGAGCTCAATGATGCTTTTTCTGGGGAACAACAGCCTGAAACCTTTACTGCTATTCTACGAGCTCATCCGTGTGTTTACCTGACATTTTCTACACTTTTCAACAGCGCCGCCAAACAAGTCAGCGGTGCTTCTGGCTGCCAGTCCTTCTGCGGCTGCAACAGGGTATTATTTTCATACTGAGCTGAGTTCATACTGACTGAATGCACAAAGCACTGTGCTGTGTGTTTGCATTGCTCTTTTCTTTGCAAAGTGAGCTTCTGCTTCTTAATTATAAGCATATCTATACTAAGCATACTCTATTTGTGTCTAGAATTGCACTGTTTTTGACTGGTGGTTTTTATGCACTCTGGACACTTACAGGCCGCATGTGTTGCAACGTTGCAAAAAAGCAGATACTTTATTCATTTTCTTCACGTTTTAAAATATATTCAGGGCCTACAAGTTGTCTTTACATATGTATAATAAGTGTGATTTCTCCTGGGAGGGCCGTAGTTTTGGATAGATGGGTCCTTGACGCCGGGTCTGGTGTAGTATTACGGCAGAGACACACACTCCTGAAGTGTGACTCCACAGGAAGTCAACAGCACTCTGACGGAGTGTTCACTGCACTACAGTTGTTGTGTCATCCCGTGCCGTCAGTAAAATAATAATGCCATCCTGTCTCTTACACACTTCTTCTGATGCCACGTTTCGATTTATCCACTTTCAAAATATGACATTACACTGGCACAGAAGTCTAACTATGTTCTCCTTGAGAAATCTGTGTACCCCCCAGAACCTGCTCAGCGCTCATCACTCCCTGCTCTGGCATTGTTTGATTTCTAGCAGCGATCAATGTGAGGCGTCAGCCTTCATCCAGAGAGAAGCACAGATCCCGTCTGTTTCTGACTGTCTGATCTTTCCTCGTTCTGCTAAAATGTCAGAGACCGTCTTTATTCCCCCGTCTGGTGTGAGCTTGACAATATGTTTTAGATATATTAACAACTAAGATCCTGGCCTGTACATGGAGACTGAATATCACAGAATATCACTTCAGAAACAAATCCGATTCAACTCAAACTTTCCTGATTGCCTGAGCAGCTTTTATACATGATTTGACCCAGTTTCAAATCCCTACTTTCAAGAATAATAATAATATTAATATAGCGTTTTACTATCAAGCGCTCAAAGACGCTTTCCAGTGGTAAAACACAAGATAAAAAGACAATATAAAACCAACTAATAAAACCACATTTATCACCGAGACACAGCAACAAAAAGCTAGTCTGAAAGGGTGAGTTTTGCTCAATAAATATCTATAAAGTCCCTTTTGCACATTAAGTTTTTGCATTTTCTCCACAAGCAAGAAACCCCAGATCAGAATAGCGATTAGCTAGCAACCGCTTTCCAACAAGGTGAGAATTCTTGCATGCAATGAAACAAAAACATAGATTTTAAGTGGTCATTTTGGAGACAGACAGGAAGTTCCATTTGAACCCTTTTTGACTGACGACAGACGAACATTTAGGAGTTTCTTACAAAAGGAAAAGGAAAAGGAGAGCCGAGCTTAAAGATTGTCTTGAGTCGGACGTTTGAGATCCCATGATGCAATCAGAACCTCTCTCTGCATCACATGGTAATAACTGTATTGGTTTTAACAGAGACAAACACTGCAGCTCTCCTCTACAAGACAAATATGAGCAGATTGAAATTCATAGGATGCATCAGTATACTATGATTCACAGATTTGAAGACATCTGAAATGTAGTAATCAGTAATCCAATGACGATCACACATCCTGCATACTAATCATCTGGAGAGAAATGTGAAAGGATGTGACTAATTCAAACTTTATCTCTCAGCTCTTTCATATCAGTTCCTAATACCTCACATATGCTGTTACTGTGCGCCCCAGAAGGCTCCACATCAGCACCGTTTGTCACGTTGGACGTTTATTCCTCATTAGTCATACCTTTCCCCCCCCGTCAGTTCACCCTGACTTCATTTCAAGGTAACGCTTTAAAGCTCAGCCGCGACGATCTTTTCCTACAATTGTGTTCATGGCAAAACAACTCCAGATTTGTATGAGGGGGGGGGGGGAGCTTTTCCCTTTTCTGCTCACTTTAAAGCTTAGTGTGAAGGATTAGGTGTTTAAGTCTGTAACTATAACCGTGCTAAAATACTCCCGGATGCGTCTCTCCTTCAGGATAAACCAAATAAGGTCGCTACAACCCCGGCGTCTCCAAAGCCACTTTAGCAAAGCCGTGAAAATAAACACTGTGAAAGCAAAAAGATGTTCTGCTTCACATCAGTGACCACAGCTCCTGGATTCATAACCCGGGGGGGGGGGGCGCCAGGAAGCTCACGGCACTACATGATAATAACACACAAGGAATTCCCAGTGTATAAACACACAATCAAACAGACTCACCTGTTGGGCAGCCAGGAGAGACACAGTGTTGAGGAAGAGAGGCGCCATCATCCAAGTCCCAGTGGAGCAAGAGAAGAGAGGGGGGAGAGGGGGGGTAAAGAGAGGATACCACAGTCAGGCACAGCTAAAACCTTTGGGACTGAATAATTGAAGACATTATTTTTACGTCTGGGCCCTTGAGATGGCATTTGGTGCAGGAATACTTAAAATGAAAAGCAACACCCCTCGCTATGAATAATTGACCGACTGTGTGATTGTGATTCTGAGTCGCCAAGCAGAGGGGAAGGGCCGAGGTGTGTGAGGAGTTCAGATGCCTTCATTGCTCGAACACATGCTAAATCTGTCAAAAATATCGCTTCATTATGACCCTGCACAAGCAGGAGCGGCTGCATGCAAAGCAGTGTGCTACACTGGCAGACATCCGGTTGAAGCAGCCATTCATTATGTATGCCGCTTCCTGGAGAGGAGCTGGATCACCTCAGTGCTCTTTACCGTGCAAAAGAGACAGTTGCATAAAAGTGGGGGCTTGATTTGACGTGCTTCCTCTTTTTATTAGGTAAACGTAATCACATTTGTGACTACCGATCCCACAGTGGTCCTTTTTATTCCTAATGGACTCAACCCAAGTGTGAACATATAGCAAAAGCTGGACTCAGATGAGATGCAGCCGCTAAACTGGACCACATTTTTCAATCTACAGTCTTGCCATGCTAGCAGTAAACACGCATGCATAAATGCAGCCTCAACAAACATCACACAGTTGTCTTGCTTACTGTATAATCTTACCAGATGCTAATTCATTTATTTATTGTAATTCATTTAAAGGGCCATACACGTATTTCTTAAGCAAGGTGTCTATCGTTCAAGACATCCATTGGTTCCTTTACGTTTCTAAAATACTAACTAATAGATGACAAAAAACAAACAAGTTCTGCTATAACATATGCATACAGAATACAGGGTTTCTTCCAGATAAATATAGCATGAGGCTCTAACGTCACTCCCTGTCTGAATTAAGCCCCGCCCACTTTCAGGTGTAAATCCTGCATCAGAGCGAAGCTGAAAATAATAGTGTCTTCTGAGTCAGTATTGCACCTCAAACAACAAATACATCCAGAGTTTCTTTACTTCCTCTCCAGAAAAAAGGAGAGTAAAAGAAAGGATCAGAAATCTCAGTCTCAGTGTCAGCCTGCTGCCTGCCACTCGTCCCCCGGCAGACCCACCGGACATCCATCCCCTATTTATTCTCTGTAAGCTGTCTCTGCCGTCTGACCAGACATCTGACCCCATCTCCATATCTCTGGACTCATTAAACCCTTTCTGAACAACAGAGATATTGTTTTCTGGCAGCACTTTAACAATTTAGGGGGGAAAATCTGCATTTTGGTTTGAGGGCGCACGCCCACAGTAAGAGGGAGCAGCGTTACACCCTCAACCCTCAAAGCTGTGAGTTGGTGCATTACTAATACTTTCTGATCATCCAGAGTGAGTAACTTATCCTTGTAAGGAGCCTATTCAATACTTTATTGAAATCTAGCAGCTGACTTGGCCATTATAGATGATTTATTCTCATATTTTAGAAGAAATACGGAGTCTAGCCAGGTGTCTTCATCCAGCAAACTTCCCCAATACAAGACACAAAATAGAGAACTGAAATCAATCTCAACATCTGAGTGAGCATCGTGTCCCGATCAATGATATAATGTCCAGAGATGCTTTTTAGGAGAGTTGAAGCAACGCTGCAGAGAGAACCACTCTCCACAACTATAATTTATACAACCCTGAGGCCCAAAGCTAGACGATAATCAGGTACATCTCTGCAAGGGTTTCATCTGAGTCAAGGTGCCCGACGTTTTCATTGGAAGGACACATTTAGTCGAGCATTTAGTGGAACTTTTACTTGAAGATGCACAAGATTAAAGTTAAAACCTGATCATAAAAACACATTTTACCACGTAGTAATCCTTTCATTTGGTGACAGTACCCTGCAGAAATCTGGCTTATCATTTACAATAACACTGTAAATTGAGGGGAACCAACAACACAAGAAGGGACGTTTACAATACAAAATAAAAGCCTTTCAGTTTTAATGACTGTCATCCACTCTGCACTAAGTCAACACTTCTTGATTAAAGCAAGTCATTTCCCATCTGCTTTTTCTAATTAAGTGATATAAATCAGAAATACACATCACATTTGCAAATCTCTATTTGTCAAATCTGCCCCGAGGCGAGGAGGAGGGAGATACGATTAGTTTGCATCGAGGATAACAATCATCATGTGATTCACACACTTATCAAACATGATAGACACGTGGGACATTACGTTGATAAAAACAACACACACATCTAGAGGGCGAAATGCTCTGATTTGTTTTTTCAAATTGAAATCAATCATCATAAAACTGATTACTAATTTTCCGGTTATGTTTTTCTGTTCTGCTGCAAGTTGTTATTAGCTGTCAATGCATCCTATAATAACAACACAGGGTTTCTTTTGTGCCTGCCTAAAACACCTCCATTGGACTCCTTTAATTACTTCCGGGACATAGTGACATCACTATGGAACACTCGTACGTCTATTTACTAGCGCTCCATCACATTGTACGTGATAGGCTAAGGGGGCGGGACATCAACTAAGCAGGTTGAGCTTAATTATTATTCTTGTGGTTTTCCTTTCCTGTAGGGTTTTAGTGCATGTAAATGGTCTGCAAGTCTAAAATCTCAAAGTTCCCTCCAGAGGATTTCTCTCTCCCACGCATGACTTACATGACAGAGGTGACATCACTATGTGACACCTGAGCTTCTTTTGGATATCGATCCAACACATTGATAGGCTAAGGGGCAGTACATCTCTAAGCGGTTTACCAATCACAGGCCAGCTAACCAATCAGAGCAGACTGGGCTCTGGTTTCAGACAGAGGGTGAAAAGAGGTGCTGCAGCACAGGCAGTATGAGAAACATAAAGAGCTTTCTGAACATTAAAGCATGGAGACATGTCCCAGGAGAGATAGAAAATATATATAATGTATAAAGACATAAGAAGGAAACACATTATAAAATACTAGAAGTATTTTAAAGCCGAGAGAAAATAATATAAATGTAAAACCCATTTCCACCAGCTTGTCAAAAGTGAGTCTTTCATAGAGCAGTTGTAGGAGCTTTAGATCATTCATAAATTCATGAACTGCTGGAGAACGGCTGCTTTACTGCTCTTCACAGTGACGGTTGGTCCAGTGTGTGTGTGTGTGTGTGAAAAAGTGTAAAAGGGAAGGGGACTTGTTTACTCCCTTTCATCACTTCTGTCCCTCCCACACTGATTGCCTCTTTTAAAATCGTTTCCCCTCATCTGCGCTCCCCGCTCGTTTGCCAACCGTGGGGGCAGAATCTCTGTGAGACTGTCGCGTGCAGATGGGGGCAAATTGGCATGCAGAATATCCAATCAAATACTTGTGCGGGTGAATACACATCCCACCCCGAAGTAAACACAACAAACAGATCAGTTTAGCCGCCGCCACGACGAGCCTTCTCTTAGCCGGGCGTTCATTCTAGCCGCTATACCCCAGCCTGCCAATCAACCGTTCAATCAAAGAACCAGCCGGCCAGTTAGACATCGTCTCTGCCGGTCCGTCTCTGAGTCCGTCAGCCTGTCAGATGGATGCTGTTCCTGCCAGAGGATCAGCCAGTCATACTCTCAGTCTGTCTTGTTTATTCCTGCCTATACAAACGTCAAGCTGTGTTCCCGATGCCTGTCGCAATGTATCTGACTCCTAAACTGTGCTGGATGATTGCATGAAATGTAACAACAGGAGGAAAGATACTGAAGCTCATGCTTAGCACAACAGATCTTGAGATGCGGTCTATTTCCTGGTGGATGTGGGGGGTTTAGCCAAATTTTCCACCATCATTAGAAGTCTGCTGAGTGCTTTATCCTATTCCAGATCAAAGTTTTGGAAGACAAAAACTCCAAACAGTTACAAACCTATTAACTTTACTCCATTGAGTGAAAACTCATATACAGATAACGACAGTAGAAGCAAATCAAACACACAGTATCAACAACCAATTAGATGCTAACCCTATAAGGCTTAAAAGCTAGAGACATTACTGTGACATGTGCACATGCTGTAATGTTCAAAAAGTGCTTACTGCCTACCTCTTTTCACCCTCTGTCTGAAACCAGAGCCCAGTCTGATCTGATTGGTTAGCTAGAGATGTCCCACCCCTTAGCTTATCACGTACAATGTGTTGGAGCACTAGCCAATAGCTTTAGCATTAATGCACAGCCATAAAAAAGTAGTTTAGCAGAATGCGATAGGATTATTAAACATAATGACGTTACATTGACGTTGAAGCAGAGCAATTCCCCGCCAGCATGAAGAAACTGAACTTATAAAGCAATAAAAAAGCAAACAAATCTAACATTTGTCAGCTTTCTAACCAAGAGCAACCTTTGACTTCCTGACAGTATGCTACCTGCTGAGCACCAACCAGACAAAGTGAGTGGAGAATGTGGAAAGGGAAGCAGCATCAGAGCCAGATATTTTCTCAAGAGTGGGCGGAAGACCAAAGGTAAATCCACAGCAAACATTTAAATAATCCTCAGGTGGAAACACTTCTCTTGCTGGATGTTGAAATGGAGATCTCTACAGGTGAAAATGTGAGAGCTATTGTGTTTTCAGCCGGTTTTCAAGCCAATTAATGCAGCTACTGCTACCTCTGCTACTGAGCACATTATGTGTGACTTTTACTCACCGCTTGTGTACAGAAATCATTGTAATTGCTCAACAAAATCACACAAACACATGCATGCAGGACTCATAACCTCGATATTTTTTAAATCCTTGTTACATCCCCGGCTGCTGCGCTAATGGGTTGATATGCTGAGGAAAAACAAGTCCAGACACAGCCGGGAAAACTGAGATGCTTTTCTTTTCTTCAGCCTCCGTCTTGCTACACCTCCTTTTGTTCTCCTCTCCTCTTTCATAGTCATCTTATCATATCCCAGTAATGGCCCATACAACATTAATTTCATTATTCAGGCAATAAGGCTGTTAGCTAGACACGGAGCGGCTGGTGAGGAGGGAGGAGCAGATTAGTCGGACGGTTAGATAAAACGGGCTGACGAGACTGACGAGACAAACTCAGACTTTCCAAACAACGGTTTTCTTTCATCAAAACTGAAACAACTTGTTGCTACAGTGCATGGCTGTTCTCAAATCAATGTAATTGAATTCAAATATTTCCATTTTGCAGGAGACCCTTGAATAAAACCAAGAGTGACGCTAGAAGGCTTAATGGAAAAGTGAGGCGATAGCGCTGCAATCAAAGCGAATATGTGATGCAATTTTTACTTGTGATGTCTCCTTGATCCAATGTCATGAGGAGCAACACTGCTGATGTTTAAAGGGGGCAATCAGGACACATGAGTGGTTGTGATGCGAGACGGATGCTATGGCCGCTGCAGGGACTTTTGGATTGTTAGGTTGTAATCTGAAACTAGACTTCAAAGCTTTATGTTTAGTGCCGCCCTTCAGCTCGTGCCTTGGAGAGGAGGAGGAGGAGAAGGAGAAGGAGAAGGAGAAGAAGAAGAAGATGAAGAAGAAGAAAAGACGGTTTATCAAATGTCGAGCACAAAATTATTATTCTTGTGGTTTTCCTTTCCTGTAGGGTTTTAGTGCATGTAAATGGTCTGCAAGTCTAAAATCTCAAAGTTCCCTCCAGAGGATTTTTTCTCTCCCACGCATGACTTACATGACAGAGGTGACATCACTATGTAACACCTGAGCTTCTTTTGGATATCGATCCAACACATTGATAGGCTAAGGGGCGGTACATCTCTAAGCGGTTTACCAATCACAGACCAGCTAACCAATCAGAGCAGACTGGGCTCTGGTTTCAGACAGAGGGTGAAAAGGGGTGCTGCAGCACAGGCAGTATGAGAAACATAAAGAGCTTTCTGAACATTACAGCATGGAGACATGTCCCAGCAGAAGCAAAAATGCACCTGAAAATGAGCAAAATCAGTCTTTTTTGAAATATTTGTAGCTCTTCTCTTACACGGACAGGTGTGGTGCTACATCAAAAACTCTCTCTGATGAAGACCACCCATGTACCAAACCTATTGGCATACTCATGGCAGCACCGACATAAGGAAGTCTCCACTATACAAGGGGCGAGATTAAGCAGCATGATTCTCGGTAATTAAAGGTGTAATTGGATTTTTAATTGGTTTTCTCTGCTGCCTCACTTCCCCGCCTGAAATGCCAAAAACCATACACTCCCTGTAGCATCTGAGAATCAACACGTCATTCTGTGACAGATTAAAAACAAGATGCCGTCGGTACACATCAACACACCAAGCCCCCGATCAATGGTGCCAACACCGAAGGTTTTCGAGGCCACAAAAGTAAACAGACCCATCTGCAGGACAAGGGGAAAGAAACACAAGGCTGCATCATGAAAGAGACTAAACTTCTCATGAAGGGCATTGATACAGCCCTCAGGATGCAGAGCCGATTACCGCACTGAGGAGGTGCCTGTCTGGCTCAGATAACAGATCACATGTGAGTTTCTGGCCGGACAGCCCGAGGAGTCACTGTGGCGTACGAGAGGCAGCAGGAAAGAGATCCAGATGCAGAGGGACAGCAGCAGTTCAGCAAACATGATGTTGGGAAAGCAAGTCCAAACACAAGTGCCTGAGAATCCACAAACCACTCTGATGCAGGGAGAAGGAGCAGACGGATTCAAGGTTACAGAAGAGAACAACAAGGCCACTATGACTCAACAATAAATGGAAAAGGGATTGATAAAAATATGCAGGCTGACGAGTAAAGCAAAAAATGTTTGCTAAAGTAGCATGTCTTTTTAAGCATGTTAGTTGAGCTTATACTGGACATGCTTAACTCCCCCACAATGCATTGCTTTTCTCACACAGTGCGATGTCGGACATATAGAGCCATGCTAAAATATCTTCACTACGTCACGTGTTATGCTTATTTCTTCAACAAATTAAAATCTGTGGCTCTCCAATAGCCAATGCTAATGCTAAAGGTGATCCTAATCAAGACATTTCAATTTACATTTAGTTTTCAGAGATCTGAGTGTGTGTGTGTGTGTGTGTGTGTGTGTGTGTGTGTGTGTGTGTGTGTGTGTGTGTGTGTGTGTGTGTGTACGGGATAGAGAGATGTGATACAGCTATTTGCACTCTTCAGTGTGAACAGTCTGCAGGTAAGAGCATATAATCCTTCATTTAGCCCGCAGTACACAGCACATACTGATGAGGTATGGAGCAGTGCGTTGCAATTTCAAACGCAGCCTTTTCAAATGGAGGGAAAGAGGATATTGCGGGGCAGAGGGGAAGGGCTCTGAGTGGGTGTGAGCGGACTGCGATACGAGGGAAAGGGCAGGAAGAGAATGACAATGAACGGGGTTAGAGGTGGTGGGCATGTGGCCGGAGGCTGGGATGGAGAAGCTGGAGATGCCAGAGTAAATATATATACGTTTCCAGCATGTAAATGATACCACACTGCGATGAGTCCAATCGATGTTTCTCTCACTGTAACTCAGGTACCATATCCTGCTCCCTCTGTTCCTCTGTGGACAGTGAGGCCATGGTGAGAGTGTGTGATGGCGGCAGGTGTGTCTGTGAGTGTGCTTCCTGCTGAAGCACTCTCCTCCTGAGTGTGGAGCACAGACTCGTAGGGATGTATTTTTGAGAAGTGGATTCTGCAACTGATTCAACATGGCAGCTGTTCTAGTGGTTTTTGACGGGCAAATAAAGCAAAAATAAATAAAACACATTCTTTTCTTTCTGGTTTGTGCATTTTTACTATAGATGTTAGTATTAATGGCACGTGTGATGTCTGTATTATTATTATTATTTGTGGTGGGAAAAGTAGTAGATATAGTAGTGTTGTTGTTGTTATTGGAGTAGTAGCCGTAGTTGTATTTGTAGTTTACAAATGATCATTATTATTATTGTGTTGCCTTGTACTTGTCCTTTCAGTTCTTTTACAATTAATATATATATTTATTTTCCCATCAAAGGTTATTTTATTTTTAAATAATTTCCATGCCTTTTATTTGAATTCTTCCTCATTTAAAGGTATTATTATTATTATTATTAGTTATTTGTATTTACTTCACATTTCTGTGGGCCAATACATGCACTCTGTGGTGCCGTTATAGGTAAAATAATCTGCAGTATAATACTAAAGTTCTATTTGTACTTCAACAAAGAAACAAACGTTCAGTATTAATTGAAAATATCAGAGCTGTAGAAAATATTGAGGCTGTGATTTGCAATGGTGACAAAATGGAAAAACTGAGTGCAATGGAGTGCATTAAATTCTGTGTCTGATAAAGCGGTGTCTCTCTCCCTGACCTCTGCCCTCTTCACACAGAACAATATCACTCCACAGATAGAATTAGGGTTTTATGATGCCGGTTTTTGGGGGATAATATTTTGGTTCCAGAGAGGTGTTTTTATGAGTTCCAGCCCAACAAAAAGGCAGCAATCCTGCCCCGCCTCGGTTGTGTAAGAGTGAAAGGGAATAAAGTAGATTACACCGGATTATAACAAGAAAGTAAAGTGCAGCGGAGGACAGTCCTCTATAAAGCAGGTTGTAACCCAGTGTTTCTGCGGCACTTCCTGCATGTTGCGATAAGCCTCTCCCCAAAAACATCCACAGGCTAAAAAAATGTCACGCGTGTCTGCTCCGGTTGCTCTTTCTCCACCACTGTTCCCATCCGTATTAATTTAGCCAGTTATGTTTTCCTCCTCTCTCTTGCTTCGTGGAACCTGTGTACGGCACATTCCAATAACACACTCTCGTTAAGCCCCGTGCTACGCTGTGTTCAGCTGCTGTTTCCATCCGGCCGTGGCTGCCCTTCTGCTAGTTTTCTCTCCGCTCATATATCACAGCTAGCCAGGCCGCCCCGCGACACGCCAGAGCCCTGCATTTGAAAACACATTACTTTTTAAGACCCCCTAAGAAATTGTGAAAGGAGGAAGAGTAATAGAGCTTTCCCACTCCCTCTTGTAAAGCCCCCGCTGTGCACATATGAGATTGTGTGTCGCTGTGTGTGTGTGTCAGATGATATTTGGATTGAAGCCTGTACACAGACAATAACAACAGGCGGTAAAGGCAGCCAGGTCTGTTTGGTTATTTTCTTATTCCTTGACAATTTGGAGTAGTCAGAACTGTTACATTTCTTATTTGGTTTCTGGAAATAGACTCTTCTTATCATTAACTTTAAAACATTGGCACTTTCATGGCAAGTGGATGTTTCCCCGCAGCAATATTCACAACAATTTCAGCTTTATTATTGCAGTTCTTCGGCTTTCTGGAAAGTTATTTCTCGGGTGATTCAGAGAAAATAAGGAAAATAAATGCAGTCTGACTTTCCATAAACTTCTGTAAATTCAAATCAAAGAAAACAAGTTCAGGTTGAGTCCAATGATAAGTGAAAACTGAGCATTGAGTTTATTATATTATGTAGACACATTAGTAGGATCGTGTTAAACTTATTTTATCATGTTTAGTTATTTTTGGCAAGACAGTATAATTAAAGGAGCCAAATGATGCTCTGGGTTTTCGCCTCCATTGAATAAGGGGCGGGACATCTCTAAACGGTTGACCAATCACAACAGAGCCGGCCAGCTCACCAATCAGAGCAGCCTGGGCTCTGGTTTCAGACAGAGGGTGAAAAGAGGTGCTGCAGCACAGGCAGTCTGAGAAAAATAAAGAGCTTTCTGAACATTAAAGCATGGATATATCAGAGACACAAAATGCAGGGCCCCTTTAAAGGTTTGTTGTTTCAGTTTAAAAATGTTGATGTATTTTATGTACGGCATATTTTAAGCAAGACTACTTTCCATTTCCTTTACATCCTGATCCATTTAGACATCATTAAAGGTTTAAGGAAGAAACCTTTACAGCAGTACTCTCTCCCTCTAATGGTCCATAAACCGCCTGTAAAAACCTGCAGGTCTACTTCACACAGCTCTGCAGGGCCACTCATGACACTTATTACATATATTTATTAACGTAAGTCCTTTGAATATAAAGTGGGCTGACCGCACAGACCAACAGCTGATCCCCAGTGTGAATCTATGATCACATTGGATTTGTTCTGAGAAATAAAGGGGGTTTGTATTCCCTCTCAGTCTTAAGGAAATGCACTGATGTTCCTTTGCTGCTGCACCAGCACTTCCCTTTCTTCCATCACATCTAAGACACTCCCCACTGGGTGTATCTGTCTCTCGAGTGCTTTCTCTCACAAAAACACTATTTTTCCCCGGCTCTTCATGCCCTCTCTTTGTCCCTCCCTCGCCTTTATTTCTGCGAGGGACATGTGATAAAAACCATCAGTGGGGCTGGAGGAAACGCAGAGGGTGTGAAAAGAGACGACAGCAGAGATGACCGGAGGGATGAGTTGATGAATGGAAAGCAGGACGGAGGACATTAAGCAGGTACACCGTCGTCCACTGAACACGTCTCTGCTTCAGATCGTTTGTTTCAATGAAGTGTCCAACTGTGTTCCCGGAAACCTCTGAAGCTGCAGCAAAGAGACCTGTCCTCTGCACACCTGTGGTGGTTTCACTTATTGAACATTCAGGAGGGTTTATAGAACAATTGACTAATCAACGTTTGAAACAATGCATGGTTTAGAGTTCATTTGTGTGTTTGTGTTCTTGACCAAAGGTGGATATAATTGGTTGTTGATACAAATAAATGGGTGTATTTGAGGTCTTTTTGACTGGAATGGATTATTGTTATTGGGTAAAACCAATTAAGATATCACTCCGGCAATTAATTGATGATGCAACTTGGGTTAGTCAAAGAATACTTTACTACACCAGTAGTGAAATCACAGAGGAAATCTTTAAGAAAGTGTAAGGTAGGTACCATGTCTGGACAGAGGCTTTTTCTTTGAGCTTTGGAAGATACTGTATTATCAGAGTTGAATGTTGTCATTAAAGATAGGGCTGTTATTTCCAGATTCAAGGCTTATATATAGCGTTGACTGTTCCTTGACCATTGCATCATCTACACCATTGCACTCAAATTGTATTTCCTTTGTACTGTTTCAAATAGGAGATGTTAGGCAATGGAGAAAGATCCAGCACTCCGCCTGAACAAACAAGGAGTCACTGAGTCACTATGCCTACCGTTAGGAGAGCGAGACTACTACGGAGTTTTACAAATACTGCCAAGCAAACAGGTTTACTGGAGGAAGGGTAGATGAAAAGCACAGAGAGGTTTGTAAAAGGAAGATGTCTCCAGTTTCTCAATGATGGTACATTTAATTTATAGTCCTTACAACCACTCAAAGCACTTTGCATGATACACACCATCATTCATGAATGCACATATGCACACACTCTCGGATGTCAGTGATGATGGGGAGTTGAAGAACCTGAAAGGTCAATTAGTCACCTCGGTGGGAAACTCAAAGGTTGTGAAACTCAGCCTCACATTGATGCTGTCTCCAGGCCTCAGCTCCCTGCTGTGGCTCCTGGATCAAGGCTGGAGGAAAAGACCACTGGTTATCTAAATTAAGAAGCAACAATAATGGCTCGGCTCATTACTGAGGAAGCAGGGAGATTGATGGAACCCGGGCGGCTATATGCACGACTGAAGTCATTCATTGGTATGATAAATCCATCAAAAGGCGGGATGTGCTCACAGCAGGGGGGCATGTCTAATGGATGCACATCTATTTACCTGCACATACTGTAGTATTTCTCAGGGTGGTAATGAGTATTATTCACTGTACCCAACATATCAATCATTCCCTTATAAGGTGCACATTGGTATCTCCAAAGGGGCTGGTTTTCACTTACTAGGGAAATAGCGGTATTTATATTTGAAGAAATCACTGACGAGGTAAATGAACCTTCAATTAGTGGTCAGAAGTAAAGACAAATATATATAATGCTATTTTGATATTCGGCATTGTTGAGTCGATATGTTTCTGGGGACAGGGTATAATGTGTGGTGCTTTCAACAGTAAAGTGAGGAGATTACAATAGCTCTACATCATTACAAGAACGCTCGTGTGATGCACATATAATCAGTCCTCTAAGACTGTCGGGAAGTCTTCCCAGAAATCCCTTTCCTACCACAGTCATACTTAAATAAAGAAGAATGATGATGATGATGATCATGTTCTGTGAGGGAACATATATTTCGTTGGTCCTCCATGGGTTGGACTTACTAAAGGATGCATGATTTCCCAATTGTCTTATGAGAAGAATCCAAGCCTCTACTGTAAATGCTCAGAGGCCACATTATTCTGAGTCTGACAGTAGTGCTCGCTCCTCTGTAGAGCTGAAACTAGAAGGAATACATTCCTCAGTCTCTCTGAGAGCTAGTCAGGACAATGCTCATCAGTGGACATTCGTACAAAATAAAGGGGGTAGCTGCAGCCGGCAGATGACATCTACACTGACCGGGGCTGCCATGCGGTTTCATCTCCTACTGGGTTTTAGGTCTAAAAGACCACGCAACACATGACTTTGATTAGTGAGTTTTTACGTCTGTTCTCTCGGCAAACAACTCTAACTTCCCCCTTGTGTTTTTGTTTCTCTTCTCCCCGTGTTTAAAATAAACTCCCTCCCACTGGTAGCCCGCTCAGCCTTTGATTATCGGAGAAGACAGAGCGTCTGAATGCAGCCACCAGGCCATTAATCTGTGCCGGGCTCTGAGAGATGAGGGAGCCTTCAGAGCGACCCACGGGGGAATTATCTGCCGCCTCAGCCTGCCACAGAGACCCACTGCTGGGCTGACCACATACAGACACACACACACACACACACACACACACACACACACACACACACACACACACACACACACACACACACACACACACACACACACACACACACACACACACACACACACACACACACACACACACACACACACACACACACACACACACACACACACACACACACACACACACACACACACACACACACACACACACACACACACACACACACACACACACGTCCACCGGGGGCAGCGACAGTGGAGACAAACAACTGATGCTACACACACTCTGAGTGTACTTGACCCCTCTTCTTACAGTGGTTGACTTTAAACACACACAACTAAACTCCATTATTAAGAAAACTCTTTTACTGAAAGTTTCGAACAAAGACTTTGGTAAAAAATATCTTCAAGAACGTTTTTGTGAAGAGAAAAGAGACTGTGGAGGTTCAATCCAAACAACAGAATTGTTTAACCATTGTTTTAGTTTAAATATCTGCTGTTGAACACTGAACACTGAACATGACCCTATGGAATTAATAACACAATACTGTGTTCATACAAATGTGTTTCTTCATTCTTAGAGGCAAGGAATTGAACCCAACATTTTTGATTACAAAACAAATTAGCAGATTTAAATACAACAAAATATATACAAAGAAAATACATTTCTAAATTAAAATGTGAAATCTTTTATTCTTTTACAAATTTAAAAATATACTTTTTAAACTATCTTTAAATTATAGATTTTTTAATGTTAAGTAAAACATTCAAAACCACTTTACTTAAAAAGTCACTTTGGAAAGACGCGAGTTGCGTGTAATTTAATGTAATGATTATATACATTTAGGTGGGAGTCCTTTCAACTCAACATCACATACTAACTGTATTCAATTACTTTGACAACAATCCTTTGAAGCTCCAGTCCTCGGAGGGTTTAGTGGTTTAGCCATTAGTGTTTAATGATAAATGTTGTTATGCTTTCTCTTCTCTCCCATCCTCCCGCTGATCCATTAATGGCATTTAAATTCAAACATCATTTTTCATGATGCTAGATCTTTCTATATTTCTCTTGTGAAACAGAACTGAGCTGTTGCTGTTTGATGGATGAAGCCATCACTGTCTCTAAACGCACACAAGAAAACCGAGCGATTGGGAGAATCGAGTTAAGGCAGGAAGTGGAACATGTTTATTTTCATTGCTGTGTCACTACATGGAAATTAACAGCTGGAGGTACATGTGTGCACCGTCTCTGCAAAATGAAAATAGCTCCATAACGGTGTTACCTGACGAGCTGTTTGTATAATAGATTACTCTCCTGCTAACGATCACAAATATTTCAAGGGTACAACACTGCATTTCAGCTCGAGCCAGATTAGAGATCAAATTATCCGTCATAAAGAGAGGTGGAGGATCAGATCGCACTTGAGTAGAGTAGAAGTACTCAGATCTTGTACTTGAGTAAAGTAGAAGTACTCAGAACTTGTACTTGAGTAAAGTAGAAGTACTCAGATCTTGTACTTGAGTAAAGTAGAAGTACTCAGATCTTGTACTTGAGTAAAGTAGAAGTACTCAGATCTTGTACTTGAGTAAAGTAGAAGTACTCAGATCTTGTACTTGAGTAAAGTAGAAGTACTCAGAACTTGTACTTGAGTAAAGTAGAAGTACTCAGATCTTGTACTTGAGTAAAAGTAGAAGTACTCAGATCTTGTACTTGAGTAAAAGTAGAAGTACTCAGATCTTGTACTTGAGTAAAGTAGAAGTACTCAGATCTTGTACTTGAGTAAAAGTAGAAGTACTCAGATCTTGTACTAGAGTAAAAGTAGAAGTACTCAGATCTTGTACTTGAGTAAAAGTAGAAGTACTCAGAACTTGTACTTGAGTAAAGTAGAAGTACTCAGATCTTGTACTTCAGTTAAAGTAGAACTACTCAGATCTTGTACTTGAGTAAAGTAGAAGTACTCAGATCTTGTACTTGAGTAAAGAAGAAGTACTCAGATCTTGTACTTGAGTAAAGTAGAAGTACTCAGATCTTGTACTTGAGTAAAGTAGAAGTACTCAGATCTTGTACTTGAGTAAAAGTAGAAGTACTCAGATCTTGTACTTGAGTAAAGTAGAAGTACTCAGTCTTGTACTTGAGTAAAGTAGAAGTACTCAGATCTTGTACTTGAGTAAAGTAGAAGTACTCAGGTCTTGTACTTGAGTAAAGTAGAAGTACTCAGATCTTGTACTTGAGTAAAGTAGAAGTACCAGAGTGTAGGAATACTCTGTCACAGTAAAAGTATTCTAAATGTTCCTCCAGTGAAAGTAGAAAGTACTCTCCTCTAAATGTACTTAAAGTAGCGACAGTAAAAGTAGTCATTGTCTGATTGGTCCATTTCAGAATAATATCTCTGATATGTTTTATAATGATTGATCATTAAAGTGTTCTCAGAGCTGGTAAAGGTGCAGCTAGTTTGAATGGCTTTGTATACTGCAGGGTAGCTGCTGGATTTACTGCAGGTGAACTACAGTCTGATTTAAGGGAGATTATATTTACCATCATGCATCCTAATCTGCCTAGCAACTAAAGGTAATAAATAAATGTAGTGGAGTAAAAGTACAAAGTAACCAAATATGGAAATACTTAAGTAAAGTACAAGTACCTCAAACTTATATCTGTTTTTTTATTCATCTGAAGTAGAGTGATACTTTCAAAGAAGAGTTATGGCCAACATCAAACCATCTGCTCTGTGAAAAGCCTCTGTAAGCTTCTGTGGAAATATTCTGTAATATTTAACCTTGTTCTTTTTTTTTACATTGTAATCCGTGTCATGTGTGCTTACAGCGTTAGCTTTTTCATTTTATGGGTAAGGCTTTTTATCTGCAGCTTACTCAAACTGACAGTCCTGCACCACCCGAAATAAGGATAACGTCATGGGAAGGGGAATTTATTGATTTATTAATGTGTCTTTATGGGATTACAAAGGGGTGCATTATATATATTATACATGTATTCTTTTTTTTGGTTTTAAATATGAAACAATGTGTTTTTATTATTATTCATTTTATTTTTATATCAATTGATCCATATCATTTATCTGGAATCAAACCCTTTACATTGTGCCTAAACCTTAACCTCCTGGGTCCATCGTTCATTGTTTTGGACTCACATATTTAATTAATGATTAAATATTTACATTTTTAAAATAATTGTAGCTGTAATTTTGCCCTTCAGTGTTTGTTTCTCAGATAGTCTACAGATGTGCATCTTTAACGATCGACATGTATACGTGATAATATATTTTGAGATGTTTAAATGATATATTTCTTCATTTATTACTCTCTTTATTTTCAAATGATGCACAATGCCTTTTTTTAACAAGCTGCTGTAACAAAAACATGTCAGAATTTGGTATCAATTCAGTACATCTTATATGATCTTCTCTCATATTGCAACATGAATAAAGCATTAGCTTCACATACACCAGTTATACTCTGCAATCTGCAAAAAATAAGTGCAGAAGATCCAAACAAAATGCACATATATATTGCACAAATCTAGTTTAAGCAAAGTGCATATAGAACTGCATCAAGATGAGATGTGCAGGCTTTAAAATGCTCTGGTTCTGGCATGTTATGTGGAAAAAGATCCAGTGTACATGCACAGCGTCCATTGGTGCGTGCCGAGATCGTATACGGGCATCCTCTTGGCATTTGATGGATGAAGCAATGTGCAAAACGAGGAGGGGTAATAAAACACCACAGCAGTGAAGATGTATATTTTTTTGCCTCAATTTTGCATTTGAACGATTTGAAATTGTTTCCCTCCCTAGAGTGTCGATCTCTGTTACCTATTCAGCCGATGAGCGAGCACTATCTGAGGAGAGAATTTATTCCCGCATCATTTGGCCGTTTGTCTCCGCGATGGCGAAGATATGAGAAATGTGTTTCTGAGAGGGAGCAATTTATAATTATTTTTTCCACTAGGCTTCCTGGAGAAACACACTGATGGAGGAAACAGAGAAATTGATAATTAGAGAAATACAAATGTGGGACACGTATCCGACTCGCTCGCTTTTTGTCGTAAACACAAACAGCTCTCCGTCTCTCTGCACATATTGAGTTATGACTCAGTTCACCTGTACTTCCCATAATCTCAACGAGCCAAGCCAACCTCATGGTCAACAAGTATGTTTATATTGCCCTTACTGCACCTTTCCACCCTACAAGCAGCATAATTATATATTCACTGCTCTTCATGCACCCCTCCAGATGCACATAAACACTTCAGCTTTACGTCACAGAGGTCAACAGGAGAGTCAGGGTTCAGAGTCAGGCACAAGGACGAGGACTGCTGTGCATTATATATCCTGCTCAATGCCCCGTTTTCTGGCCTTGCCTGCAGGAAAGAAATGAGGCACCAATTATCAGCCTATATAATATAATTCTCTTCCTCTACGAATTACCGAGCAGCACACACACACACCAAATAACCAAAAACTGAGAAATGATGACGATTGAGAGCGGATGTCTATTTCTATGTCCTAATCTATCTACATCTATTTCTATAGCTTTATCTAAAGAACTTTTTCCTTTCCCCGTTTCTTTAGAACTGACTTAGAATGATTGACATTTCTGAAATAAAAACCCTGTTTAAAGGAATTCATGATACATGTAATCAGAGCATCCTACATCACAAGTGAATCAGACCTTAAAGGCATCACACTCTCTCACACACACACACACACACACACACACACACACACACACACACACACACACACACACACACACACACACACACACACACACACACACACACACACACACACACACACACACACACACACACACACACACACACACACACACACACACACACACACACACACACACACACACACACACACACACACACACACACACACACAGCTCCACGCGTCGCCGGGTCTCTCAGGTTGATTGTAAGGTTCAGTACACTTCCCAATTAGAGAAGCCATATACCGATGGCGCTGATGATGGCTGAGATTCGCCTCGTTCCGAGCGTTATTAATACAGCGAGATGAATTCACTGAGAGAGCGCGCGCAACTTCTCTAATTCCAGCCTGCTTGGTATTCCTCGCTCGTGTGTTTTGAGAAGCGGCGGGGAAAACAAGTTGCTGTTCTGTTGCCACAACCTGGAAAAATTATTGGAATCCACATCCACAAGGAACTCATGAATAAGTCGTACACAAATTATTATTTGTACGTTGCGTTGACTATTAGAAGATAATCAGTTTGATGTTCAGAGCCTTTGACTGGATTGTGAGAGATAGTCCAAAAAATTCCCCTATGTCCTATTTCTAATTACCCCTAGCAGCGAAGCGTTTTCCCTCGCTCTCAGCCCTTAACTCATCGTGACATGAGAGCAGATTAGGACCTCAGTTGGAGAAAGATGATGGTTAGCGTGTTGTATTTGTTGGAGGTAATTCCTAACATATGGGAGGGGTTTGCTGAACAAGTGCTTTTCATCCTTAATTGCTGGCATTTATTGCACGGTGGCAACGGGATGCACTCGTCTGTGTCACAGTACTAGCCATCTGGAAAAATAAAACCCATAATGTTGAATAAAAAATACAGTTGTTGCACCGCGGCGCAAACCTCTGGTGGCTTCCTGCAGAGCTGATTAGGCTAAAAATGCACATTCTTCTGCAGCTGTGGCGGGGAGAAATCAGATAGAGTCTGATGGTAAATGAGGCCAGTGTTTGTTGTGTGTGTTAGCATCCCCCCCACACACACACACACACACAAACACACACACACACACACACACCAGTTTGTTGATCGTGACCGAGCTGCAGAGGGATGGAAGGAGTGAAAGAAGGAGGGAGAGAGGAGCGAATGAGAGAAGGAAAGAGGAGTGGGGACGGCAGCTGGTGCTTCCCACAGACATCCTGCTGTCTGATTCCTCTCTCTTTCTCATGGACTTTCACAGAATCATTTCCACCATCCATTCCCCCGCAATGTTATACTTTCATTCAACACTAAGCTCCAATATCCATCTATCCATCTATCTATCTATCTATCTATCTATCTATCTATCTGTATCTATCTGTATCTATCTGTATCTATCTATCTATCTAAGGATCTATCTATCTATCTATCTATCTATCTATCTATCTATCTATCTATCTATCTATCTATCTATCTATCTATCTATCTATCTAAGGATCTATCTATCTATCTATCTATCTATCCATCTCTCTATCCATCTCTCTATCCATCTATCTATCTATCTATCTATCTATCTATCTATCTATCTATCTATCTGTATCTATAGCTGTGTATTTATCTAGCTCTAGCAGAGGCAGAATGAAAGTGAAGCCGTCATTCTTCTGTCAGAGTCCACTCTAAATTTAGCTCCCGCTGCAATGCAGGTGACAACCCGTAGCCAGCAGCAACACACACACACCCACAGCCTAGCCACCAGCAGAGTGAAAACAAAGCATTCCAGCTGTTTCTGGAGCAAAAATGAAAAGGCACTTTAATCTGCCAGCCTGCCTCACCCTGCCGGCCATCCCAACCCCCTTTTTTTTTTCTCTCCTCCACTCTGAGGAAAGGTTAAAGGTTCCATCACACTTCATTTCCTCCCAGACTTATCTCATTTACTGCTGCATGTTGTTTGCCTTTATGGAATTAGGACATGCCCATCATGCCCTTTGGGTATTGGATTATTAATGCAATATGTCCCACACACCCAGATTTTTGGGCATTTATTTCCCTTTCTGCTTCCCTTGTCTCCTTGCGCTGTCCAATACTGTGCCCACAAAGAGAGCGAGGTAAGAGGATCTGATTAATGCACACTCCCTCTTTATATATTCATGACTATTTCCTGGAGTCTATTAGAGAGACATGACTTATTCAAGTGGAGGTTTTGATTGAAGTTCTCTCTGTCGCGGCGGTTGACTTTCAATCTTTCATTTTCCCAATACTCCTCCCCGCACCTATCTATTTGGAGCGAGTCCGATCTCTCGTCCAACCTATTTCCGACCACTCTGTTCTTTAACCCCACCCGCTCTCCTTTCATGGCGGAGCGCTTCCATTGATTGGATGTGACAGATTATATCCATTCGGCTCCACTTAGCCCGGGCTGGTTGTGTGAGAGCGAGGGGTTCTGACCCTCTACGAACTGCTGGTGAGGGATGACTGTCAGCTATTATAGATCCGGAGGGTAATGGTGTTGTGATGATTTGAGTCCAATGGACGCCCCCCCTCCACCCGCTTGCCTTTCTGTGAGTTCCTCATTATGCATTCACGACACCGCGGGACTATTTTGGGAAGCCGAATAGCTCCGCTCAAGTTTGATAAGGTATGATTCGGTGCAGCTAGGAAATGTTATACATCACTCTGATCCAATTTAACTCCGATGCATTGCTCCCGGCACTCTGCGGATTAGAATGCAAACGAATAAATGCATTGATTTAAATGTACTCGCTGAACCATGATTATACTGTCCTGTAGAAAGGTAGTGTTACTCATGGATCAGTTCATGCTGGGACTATGCTTTTTGGGGTTTTCCCTATCCTGTAGTGTGTTATATAGGGTTTGTGTGCATGTAAAAGCTCTGCAAAGGCTAAAATCCCTGTGTTCCCTCCAATGGACTCCTTTGTTTACTTCAGGGACATCACTTTGTAACCCTCAGCGCTCCAACACATTGTACGTGATAGGCTAAGGTGCGGGACATCTCTAAGCTGGTTGACCAATCACAACAGAGCCAACGAGCTAACCAATCAGAGCAGACTGGGCTCTGGTTTCAGACAGAGGGTGAAAAGAGGTGCTGCAGCACAGGCAGTATGAGAAACATAAAGAGCTTTCTGATCATTAAAGCATGGAGAAAGTAGAGGCACTAAAGTTGGAACAGTTTCAACTATTTTTTGGGTTGAACTAAATGCAATCACATTGCCCTTCAATTAACTTCACATTGAGAGCTACCTAGTAAATCAAAATTAAGTAGAAAACATCCATGTGAAACATCAAAAGGATTGGAGATGTCCATGTTAAAACTCCTGTGGTGTAAACATGGTGTCTGTATTAGTTTGCATATGTACTGAGAGCAGTCCTAAACAGGTGATCAGATGTAGTTTTCATTCAAAGGGAATGTGAGGGAGCCTTTATAGCAGTGAGTATCTGATGTTCCCTTCACAATAACACTGAATCTCTCTACATCGCTCCCACGAGGCTCCGGCGTACTGCACACTGAGACGTCTCTGCAGGAAACAAATGCACTAACACAAACCATCAGTAACGTTTACTCTGCTGCCTCTCATCTTCTCATTGGATGTGAACTTGACAGGCAGCATGTATAAGCCCCACTCCCTCAAGTGTGTAAGATAAGTATTACTGAGTTCCAGACGGCACTGAAAATGACCCCTGCTGCCACATTTTTCCCGAGGATGTCTGGTAAATGTATAACCCACTGTCAGGAGAGCCCGCTAATGAGGATGATACACTCCTTTCGTTTCGGAAACCTGGAGTGAAATTATCTTTTTTCAGGTGGACTTTGCCATCGGATTAAGATGAGATAGACTTAATTGCCGTGCAGCTCGGCAGCAGGGAGTCGTTTTTCAACATAAGCCGAGTTTCCTTAATGATGCAGCACGACGCTCCCTTACAGCTTACAGCCGTGGGAGTCCACTGGGAATCACTCGACACAAAGCGTGTGTAAATCAATAGGGTCAGCGGGTCACCTTCAGGACCCATTCTGAGAAGATCATCTCCAGGTGCTTGCTCGGGCTATAAAACTGACCTATATGTCTTTGAAAATTAGCTGAAATTACATTACCTAAATGTCAGCATACTCTCTCCTCACTTTCTGAAAGGAAACACAGTTCGCTCTATCTCTCGCGGGAGGCCAATGCTGCCGGGAGCCTTTAGAGACGGTGGACAGTCTGGGGGCAGATGGTCTGCAATCGTTTTACACAGCTCCTTAAACAATGTTTACTTTTGCAGACACACATTCATGACATACAACATACAGCTACCCTTTGTTCTTCCCATTGCTAACTTCCCTTCTGAGTCCAATGTGTGGTACTTGATGCTATGGCCTGTTCTTGTCCTTAGTCTTTCTGACAGTCATTCCCTTAACCACATTTAGAATCTGTCTGAATAGTGTCTTCCAGGCATGTACTTCTCCACTACCAAAAAGTAGTATGCTTATGTTCTCCTTTTTGATCTACCCTTCTACCTACCCACTGATCCAGGGACTGCTTTATAAATAGTTCTCTCACTAGCGTAGTCATTGTCATAAAGCTTTCCATTCTTAGGACTCTTTCCATAGCTAATAATACTCGTGTCTGAATAAGTGAAATGTTTGGGGATCCTATCTTAGACAACTCCGCGTCAAAAGTGGAATCAAACTGAAATCAAAGATCCATTGCCTCTCTTCCTTTCTACTCAATGTGTCAGTTTATGCTGTTTGCAAAAAAAAAGACATCCTTAATGCGTAAATTCAGACATTGACACCCTTTGCATTGAACCGAACGCGGATTATCCCGTTGAGCAAAGAGCCAACACAATAATAATGATCCGTACACAGAGGCGATGTATTCGCTGTTGATCGAGCATGAACACGTACTCAGCGCTCAACTGTTTGACTCTTCTGAGCAAGTGTTCCCCATCCATTGGAGGGGAGGCGGTGTGTGTACACAGCTGTACTCGTATGATAGTCTCTTATGCCTGTGAGCCCAGGAGCTGGAGTGCTTCGACGCCCCCTCAACATACAGGAATAATGCTTAGGCGAGTAAACAGGAAAACAGCTCGAAGCTCTAACTCTCCTCTTCAAATATCCCACGATAAACAACACTTGTTCTTCCTATGGCCCCTCCTAAAAACGTGCTAAATATCCCAAACTACAGTAGTAACACTGCAACACTCACAAATTAACCACCATATTCAGCTTCTTGGGGTTTCCTTTCTCTCTTTCTAGTGTGATATAGGTTTTTAGTGCATGTAAATGGTCCTCAAAGACTAAAATCCCTGTTCCCTCTCCTCCTTAAAGGCCTCCATTTGACTCATTTGCTTACTTCTGGAACCAAGTGATATCCCTAATGTTTGTTTTTCTATTGGTTAGCGCCTCAACACATTGTACGTGAGGGGCTAAGGGGCGGGACATCTCTAAGCTGTTGACCAATCACAAAGCAGAGCCGGCCAGCTAACCAATCAGAGCAGACTGGGCTCTGGTTTCAGACAGAGGGTGATTAGAGGAGCTGCAGCACAAGCAGTATGAGAAACATAAAGAGCTTTCTGAACATTAAAGCAGGGAGACATGTCCCAGGAGAGGCAATAAATACAAATATGCATTATCTAACAGGAAGTCTGAGCTCAACATGCTCTCCTCGCTCTGTCTTGTAGAAATCCTGTACAATATATAATGTTTAGTCCTTCCCGAAAACACAAACCTCTGCCAGTGTTTTGTATTAAATGCTGGATACCCACACAGTACAGATTATATAACTATTGAGCTACAAAAGCTTTCACACCATCCAAATCCTTTAGGAGGTACATTCTTTATACGTGGTAAACACTTCCGGTTAAATTACAGATTCACATTTTCAAAAAGGGATTTCATGACTGTCTCTCTCCCCTAATCCGAACCTGAAAACGAGCATCATAGGGTCCCTTAAATTTTGAATTGGCATGACTACCACATGTTTAGTAAAAAAGCAGCTACTTCAAATGTCACACCTCCCTATGTTCCTCTAATTAAACTGCCCGCTCATGCGTGATGCCATCATTACTCATGATCCATTTAACTAGCTGATTGTTAGTTCTGCTAGCCCCGATCCCCTCGTTATACAGTTGTGAGAACGGGTTTTGCAAAGCTGATTCAGACCACGCTCAGGAGCAGCTTATGTCAATTCCATATTTCAGATCAAAGCGTAGATTAACTGTAAGTAGTACCTGCTTAAGTTACACCACAACAAATCTACCCTAAGCTTTGTTTCACATGTGAACAAGGGAACATGTAATGTGGAATGGGCATCACTCTGTGGAGTGCAAACATGCAACCGGAGATGCCCCCTGGCCGTACATCTGGTCTCCTCCTCGTCCTCCTTCTTTATATTTCAACCGGCTTTTTCCACCTCTCCGTCCCAGATCTAGTGGGGGGGGGGGTCGTGCAGGTTGAGGACAGTCAGGAGAACAGACTGACCCCCTTCTTGCTCTAACTGAGAAGGACTACTGGGACTGAGAAGGAATTAGGGAGCATGAAATTACACCCACATAGGCAGAGGACTCAACTTAGGGACATGGTATCCCAGAACCTAATACCTGTTCAACAAATGGCTGGTGGAGCACAGCCACCGAGGCGCCAATGGAACAATTACAGCGTGAGACAGCGCGGCTTAATGTCTCGCTTTAAGGCTTTATGTTTTATTAATGTTTCACCAAACCTTGCCACGGGGTATGATATTTTTTTCCATTACGAGAGGGAAAATTGTAAGTGTTTCAAACCATATTTAGCAAGGTTAACTCTCTTCCAGATTGAGACATTTAAGGCTTTTAATGTTCAGTTTTATCATTCCTGGATCAGCGGCTGCACTCGTGTTCCTCGAACCCGAACCGTATTGCCTTTAAACATTATGCAGTCATTAGCGAAAGGATTGTCGAGTTTAAAACATGCTTTTTTTTATTACTTCTGGTTCCTTATTTTGGTAATAAGGGGCACATTGTTGTGTGCCATTAATGCCAGTCACGCAGAGATGTTCAATTGGCTGTTACATGATTGATGCAAACCTCAGCGGAATGAAAAGGTCACATTAATAATCTTCCTAATGATGGACCTGTCTGTTTCACCATGACGCTCTCAGGTGTTTACAGAGGGTAAAAGGCTAATGGCACAACAACTAGCACAAATAGCCTGCCAGGCAGAAATAGGACATGGGCCTTCACAATGCTCTCCTCTACAGTAAAGGCCTCAGTGATGTTCTACACATATAACAGAACATATATAGAGACCTAATCTGTGCCACGGGGCGCTTCGAGGTCCAATTATATCCACCTGACAAAGAGAAATCACCACCAATCCCCAGTAACGCAGTCGTCTGGAACCAATCCAAGCGATTTATCCTCCATATATGTTTGGGATAATGTCAAGCAAGGCGGTCAGTAATAAAAAGAAACACGACCCGGGTGATCGGGATCCCCTGCAAAGCTTATTACACTGCAAACTAATAAATAAACCAACAACTTCACTTACAATATTTAGAAAAAATGCTGCTGTGGATTAAAAAACAACACAAACAAAAGCCTATTCCACATGACTGCACATAGTCCCATGATCCTCCCAAGCAATGGTTTATTTTTCTTAGCAGCGCTCTGTCAGCAACCAATAGCAACATCTGGAATGCCCAATTGACCAATCAGAATGAAGTATTTAATCAAGACGTGCAATTATCCCATTTAAATGTTAAAAACAAGGGATTTTGATTCGCTTGTTAAACAGTATTTCCGGGTTATACTCCCATACAGACTCTGTACTCAAAGGCATTGACATGTGGAGATATTCGACGTGTAGCTCTTGGCAGCAGCATGCAGAGGGATGCCAGGGTTCAGGTCCCTGAGATGGATGCAGTTACCGAGCTGACAGGGTCGGGGGGGAAGGTCATGACACGGGCACGGAACCTCGACAAGGGGTCAATCTGTAGCTTATGCTGCACTTTAACCTCACTGTACGCAGAGATGATTCACCATTGCAGATTAGTGGAAGGTGATTATTTTACTCTTCTTTCGGGTTATCTTTAGGGCTGCAGACGACTACTTCTGTTCATCTTCTAGCAAGCAGCATCGGTCCCTGGATCCAGCATCCCGTGTGAATGCAATAGAAACGTCTGCAACCACAACAATAGATCCCTCACTGGCTCCCCTACTACATCAACACTGCCAGTTGGCTTTGAGGTAGTGTCTAGGAACCCAACTCAGTGCAAACATCATTAAAAAAAGGTGGGAACGAATGGCTCCTTTTTTTCCTAAAGTTAAGCCAACCGTGGAAAATCTTAGACATCATATCGACCCGTACACTGGGAGAAGTCACACAAGGGGATTGTACTCACTCGGGCACTTTACAGATGAAAACCAGATAACTATTCCCAAGGTTTCACCTGAACAGCATCCAGACAGACTGAAGAGGACGGTCCTATGTGACAGCTAGAAGAGTGCACCAATCAATGAAGTAGCTTCCCAACAACACTCATTCCTGAACACAGAGCTAACCCTCGTAGCCCTTTGTCCTGGTGCAACCCCTCTTTAAAGCTTGGTTTGAGTACATAAAATGTAGAACGTCAGCAGTGGGTTCTGTTAATAATCCTAGACGTTCAATCGGTTGAGCGGATATTTGAGATGGCATGGATACCATCTGTCACCTCAGCATGGGATGGGACGTGGTTGTCATTTCTCAGTGGCTCTCGGTGTGTTTCTCATTGTCTTATCCTGTCTCTCTCTTTCACAACACACACAGATCGGCACTTGCAAAAACAGAAAAGTATGTGAGGGAGAGACTAAAATACGTTATCACTGAGACAGGGGGCATAAACTGTAAAATCTGAAGGGAACACCTCATTCTGTTCTTGGTACGACACACTTGGTGATCTTATTGTGCTTCAGGAAACACTGAAACAGTCTGCTAAATCAAGCGCATGTCACCAAAGGATTTACCCGTTTGAATAGTGAAGACAGACACAAATAATGAAGATGTAGGAGACAGGAGATTTCTTACAATGCAGGACGCTTTAATGCTCAAGAAGCTCTTTATGTTTCTCATACTGCCTGTGCTGCAGCACCTCTTTTCACCCTCTGTCTGAAACCAGAGCCCAGTCTGCTCTGATTGCTTCACTGGCCACCTCTGTTGTGATTGGTCAACTGCTTAGAGATGTCCCGCCCCTTATCACCTAGAACTTGTTGAAACGCTAGCCAATACGAACGCCAATATCCCATAGCTAACAGGTATTTTTGCCTTTGCAGACCATTTACATGCACTAAAACCTATATAATGTAGTGCAGGTAAGGGAAAACCACACAAAGCTTAATAAGGCCTCTTTAATATTTATTTCAATGACTCAAACGACATGCATCGTAATAATAAAAGTACATCTGAGTCACACACACACACACACACACACACACACACACACACACACACTTCATTCTCACTGAGCATGACCGGCTCCCTTTAACCACCCCGCGCTCCTTCTCTCCTCTCTCAGGTGCCTCTCTCGTGGGCGCTGAAGAACAATGGATGATGAATGAGGGGCGCCGTGAAGGCTACCTGAATCAGACAGTTTGTATTTATACTGGCAACCCGCTCTCTCTATCACCAGGTACTCCACATCAGTCGGTGTGGTGAGCAGCATTTAACCAAAGTGGTTTTACACCGCCTCGAGCACACACTGTCAATAAAGGGTGTGTATTGAGGGGTTTCAGAACACGGAGGGGGGCAGCAGCTCATCCCCGCAGTACTAAGAGGAGAAGACTCTGTACGTGGAGTCGAAGAGACGTTGATGTTTTGGGACGTGACTGAATTCATTGCGATTCAATATTTTGTGATTTCAGAAATTGAATGATTCATATCTGGAGCCGAAAAACGGTTTTGCAATATCAACAAAATCTTATCAGTTTGCTTTCAGCGCTGCAGAGCAGGAGCAGAATGCACAAATTGAAATAGTTTAGTCCATCTTTTTATTCTGCAGAGTCTAGCCTTTCTTCTTCTTATTGTTCTTCAGTGTACATTCATAAAGACTCCATAGAGCTCCATACATGTTCCCCTGAATGCATCACTCAGAGTCAGAGTCAATCTGCCTCTCTGGCCTTAATTAAAGCTGCCTCTAAAGGTCATGTTTCATTATGAAATGGAACTGAAGAGCTGAATTCACTACAGTTTCTTTACAAATGCAAAGCTAGTCTTTGTAACATCTACAGATTTTTTGAAGGGTTTCTTATTTTGACATTTCATTAAGCTTAACTTCATGATTGAAGTTGCCCAAGGACTCAAACTTACTCTCCCCTGATCCAAAGACCAGTGCACTACCCCAGTGCGCCACAGCCTCCCAAACTGTCAAGTTGAAGAGGAATTAATGCTAACGTCGTCTCAAGAATGTACCTTAGTGTTACGTGGACTTTAAAGGGGGTGCATTGGTAGAATTTCATCCCAGACCCTTAACTAAATGATTCTCTACCTCTTGGAACTACCCTTTTATTGTTTCTCATTTAGCTATCCCCCAGAAAGGACACAAATCATACTCAATAACAGGTTACTATTTCATATTTCTGCAAGCACTTCCTTACATGCTGGATGTGCAAATGGATGGAGACACTCAGATGGGGGGGCGGATGATTCTTTTGAGCCTGCATGTGATATAGGAAGAGGAGCCAAATCGGAATAATGGCTTGTTAATCCATAGACTGGTTCAATCCCATGTTTTTTTAACATCTAAACGGCCCACACAACCCTGACTCGGTTGTCTCTCTTCCCAGTCTGTGGGCTGCTTGGTTCACCGCGTACCCTCATGTCTGTGCACAGGCACGGAGAAAGGGAGATTAATGAGGACATTATATAAACCCTTTCCATAAGACAAGGGAAATAGGTCTCTTTGGAATTGGTATTTTTGCCTCTGGAACAACACGGAGAAAAACCTGATTAGGGTTGGGGAAACATACTGCATCGAGTTAACCTATAGCTACTTGGATGAAGTAGGGAAGGATCAGGGTCAGGGTTGATATGAAGCTATATCTAGACTGATGGTGAGGACCAAACACGTCTTTAAGATGACACACTGTCAAACTGACCCTAGGCAGTACTGATTAAACATAATGCCTGCCAGACAATCGAATACACTGTTTGTGCTGGATGGACAGAAAGTCTCTCTCTCTCTCTTTCCCTCTCCCTCGCTCTCTCTCTCCTTCTCTCCCTCTCTCATACACACACACACACAGATGGAATGGCAACCTCTGGCAAATCAATTTCCCAGCTGAGAGTGTGACTGAGTGTTTCGGCTGAGCTGAGAAGGCCCATTACTGCTGGACAGGAGTAGCAGGCCAGCCACTTCACCCTGCCCTGTGTGTGTGTGTGTGTGTGTGTGCAGTCCAGTTTGCAACTGTTGTTGAAAGTATACACACACACACACACACACACACACACACACACACACACACACACACACACACACACACACACACACACACACACACACACACACACACACACACACACACACACACACACACACACACACACACACACACACACACACACACACACACACACACACACACACACACACACACACACACACACACACACACACACACACACACACACACAGGACCTGGGCAGCAGAGTCGCCGGATAAATTGGTTCTGTTAGGTTGCCGAGTCCAATCAGTCGGAGGAGCCGCAGGAGTCAACTGGATTCACCCCATCAGGCCTGATAGGAGCTGATTTCATGAGCAAGTACTCCATGATGCAGTCAGTCACTGCCTGTGTGTGGATCTTGTCTAAATCTGGGGTGTGTGAGGGCTAAGAGACACAGCAGCTTTGTCATGGGCTGCGTGCATCCAATCCAAGACCCTTAGCTGGAGGGCCGTTTGACTCTTCATGCATCAAATCATTAAAGCAATAGTTTGATCCGTCATTCTCTGTCAGAACAACATGCAGAGTGTGCTAGGCTTCAGATTGTGAAGCAGCCCTATTCTGCTTTTTGGGGATTTCCCTTTCATGTAGTGTATTCTATAGGTTTGAGTGCATGTAAATGGTCTGCAAAGGCTCACATCTGAGTGTTTCCTCCACTCCTTAAAACCTCCATTGGACTCCTTTGTGTACTTCCGGAACATAATTGATACTCGCGCTTCTATTGGCTAGCGCTCTAACACATTATACGTGATAGGCCAAGGGGACGGGCCATCTCTAAGTAGTTGACCAATCACAACTGAGCAACCAATCAAGCAACACTCACAAATTAACCACCATATTCAGCTTCTTGGGGTTTCCTTTCTCTCTTTCTAGTGTGGTATAGGTTTTTAATGCATGTAAATGGTCCTCAAAGACTAAAATCCCTGTTCCCTCTCCTCCTTAAAGGCCTCCATTTGACTCATTTGCTTACTTCTGGAAAGCAAGTGATATCCCTAATGTTCGTTCTTCTATTAGTTAACACGTCAACACATTGTACGTGAGGGGCTAAGGGGCGGGACATCTCTAAGCCGTTGACCAATCACACAGCAGAGCCGGCCAGCTAACCAATCAGAGCAGACTGGGCTCTGGTTTCAGACAGAGGGTGATTAGAGGAGCTGCAGCACAGGCAGTATGAGAAACATAAAGAGCTTTTTGAACATTAAAGCATGGAGACATGTCCCAGGAGAGGAAAAAAATCCAAATATGAAACGTGAAAATGTCCTCTTTAAATCAGTCTAATCACAACATCCTGTCTTGGCTCCGTTTTGTAGAAATCCTACACAATATAATGTTAGGTCCTAACAAAAACACAGACCTCTGCCAGTGTTTTGTATTAAATGCTGGAGACCCACACAGTACAGATTATATAAATATTGAGGGACACAATCCTTCTATACAATGGTTTATGCCAAAACACCATCCAAACACTTTAAGAGGAACATCTGGTGTATTCTTTGTATGTGGTAAACACTTCCGGTTCAGATGAGCCTTTAACAGAAGGGAACTCATGACAGTCATTGTACCCTGACGTGTCTAACTGTCATTGGGATCCAGTTCTGTGCTTTATGCCATTTCATGCACTGCTTTTTTAAAGAGAAATCTGGAAGCTCTTCTTAAATTGTGAATTCATTTTTTGTGTTTAAGATGTTTGGCTGCTTATCTTAAAGGCCTAAATTCTGCTGATCGTGGGAACTCAATGTCTGAGAGACTTTCCTTCAAACTCCACAACAGTCACGAGAACTGACAAGGCTTCGAGGACTAGGAGCACGGTGAAAAGATAAATCTAGATGTTAGAATACATAAAAGAGTGGCTTGCAGCTAGTGAAGCCCTTTGCTATGACTGTCGCTCTGAGTACCACTAAGCCGTCTCCAGAGCAGCTGTAGGGTAAAGGCACTTAACTTTTGTCCCTGTGCCGTGCTGAAGAAAAATCCCAATGTTAAAGCAGCTAAATGCTCCTTCCAGGCAGACCCTTTGGGGGCCTAAGCTAGCTACTGTGGCTTTAATTCCAGGACCAGAAGCTCCGTGGAAAATTCCTCTTCCCTGCATCGGCTGCTTTCTCTGGTGATTTGTGGATTTCATGCAGAGCGTTCCTCCAGAGAAAGGTTGTCAATCCTATTTATTAATCAGTATTAAAGAAGCCGGGGCTGCTTCCCTTAAACACCACAGCGTACACACATTGCACTTTAATGTTAATCACAGCGCTGGCTTGTCTCGTGGAGATAACAGGGCTTTAAATGATCTCATTTCAGCGCTGACTTAGAAACTGCTCGAGTGTTGAGATCTTTAATAATGAAATACCTATGTATTTGTGCAGCACAGATTTTCCGCACAACCATTACAGCTTCACACACACACAGGACTTCATTAAGGGTATATTGTGCGGGGTGCTCTTTTTTTTAAAAGCAATTCTCCGTCTATGCTTTCGATCCATTCCTATAACATGTTAGAGCCCCCTGAGACGCTAACAGGCAGGACTCCAGAGACACAATCCATTTTTTATCAGCCTGTCCAGACCCAGGGTTCATGAAAGAAGAATAAATAGGCTATTAAAACCTTATAGCTTCACTCTTAAACTACAACAAACAGACACGGCAATAAAGAGAGAGGAATTGAGAAGTTGCTGGAAAGCTGTTTCTGGAAGGGCATTGATAAAACACCGTCTTGTTGTCTGCCTGTCAAACAGCCTCCCTATTAAACTCAGTGGTCTGAAGTACCTTTACTCATGTACTTGTACTTTACTTGAGTATTTACATTTTTGGCTACTTTGTCCACTGCAATTATTTAATCCTTTAGTTGCTAGGCAGATTAGGATTAATGATGGTAAATATAATCAGCCCTTAAATCAGACTGTAGTTCTCCTGCAGTAAATCCAGCAGCTACCCTGCAGTACACAAAGCCATTCAAACTAGCTGCACCTTTACCAGCTCTGAGAACACTTTACTGATCAATCATTATAAAACATATCAGAGATATTATTCTGAAATGGACCAATCAGACAATGACTACTTTTACTGTCGCTACTTTAAGTACATTTAGAGGAGAGTACTTTCTACTTTCACTGGAGGAACATTTAGAATACTTTCACTGTGACAGAGTATTCCTACACTCTGGTACTTCTACTTTACTCAAGTACAAGATCTGAGTACTTCTACTTTACTCAAGTACAAGATCTGAGTACTTCTACTTTACTCAAGTACAAGACCTGAGTACTTCTACTTTACTCAAGAACAAGATCTGAGTACTTCTACTTTACTCAAGTACAAGACCTGAGTACTTCTACTTTACTCAAGAACAAGACCTGAGTACTTCTACTTTACTCAAGTACAAGATCTGAGTACTTCTACTTTACTCAAGTACAAGATCTGAGTACTTCTACTTTACTCAAGTACAAGACCTGAGTACTTCTACTTTACTCAAGTACAAGAGCTGAGTACTTCTACATTTACTCAAGTACAAGACCTGAGTACTTCTACTTTACTCAAGTACAATATCTGAGTACTTCTACTTTACTCAAGTACAAGATCTGAGAACTTCTACTTTACTCAAGTACAAGACCAGAGTACTTCTACTTTACTCAAGTACAAGACCTGAGTACTTCTAGTTTACTCAAGTACAAGACCTGAGTACTTCTAGTTTACTCAAGTACAAGACCTGAGTACTTCTACTTTACTCAAGTACAAGATCTGAGTACTTCTACTTTACTCAAGTACAAGATCTGAGTACTTCTACTTTACTCAAGTACAAGATCTGAGTACTTCTACTTTACTCAAGAATAAGATCTGAGTACTTCTACTTTACTCAAGTACAAGATCTGAGTACTTCTACTTTACTCAAGAACAATATCCTGAGTACTTCTACTTTACTCAAGTACAAGATCTGAGTACTTCTACTTTTGGGTGATTTGTAACAATAATGTGTGAGTAAGGATGTGATTTAATATCTGTGATGTGTGAATGATTCATATCAACTGAATCTTATCGGCGCTGCAGAGGAGCAGAATGCAGATTCCCAACCTAACAGAGTGCAGTTTGTCTTTCTCTTCTGCAGACTCTGTCCTTTCTCCTTCTTCAGTGCATGTACATCAAGAGGCTTTTTAACTCGCGTCCATTCAGTGGAAACATCTTCAGCTGAATGCATCACCCAGAGTCAATATGAGTCTATCTGTCTCTATGGCTTTGTCTTCATTAAAGCTGCCTCTAAAGATCATTTTGCTCCATAGAATGGAACTGAACAGCTGCTTTCACTACTGTTTCTTTGGTAAATGTCATATTTGGAACAATGGTCTTTGTAATATGACAGTGAAACTAAAAGTATACTTTTTGGAGAACTTTAAGCAAAGAAAAATAACTGGAAGAAGTCACGGTGGTATCAATGGTTACAAAGCCTTGAGTTTGGCATTTTGGCCGCCACCGGAGAGGGAGGACAGTACAACCAAGTGCTCATTAATACATTTTAAACAACCAAAGCATGACAATTAACCCACTGGGAATTGATCATGGTGAGGGCTAACAGCCAAACCAGACAACACTGTGTCTTTATCAACTTTATTGTCTATCTTTCTCTGAAAAGGACCACGATTTACTAAATGAACATCATTCCCATCACAGAAGACATCGCACAAGCGCTTAAACCCAGAAACCCATTAAAGAGGCCGTATTATCATATGTTATATGTTTGAGTGCATGTAAATGGTCTGCAAAGGCTAATAGCCCGGTGTTCCCGCCAGAGCGTGTTTCTCTTCGACACCCCTCGAACCGGTGGATTCAAACTGCACCAGAGCTCAGTCATTTAGGGTCCGAAACACCCATTGTTGTCAATGAATCAAGTGAAAAATAGGTTAACTTTCTCATAGACTTCCATTCAATCTGACACCCATGCGTTTCCATTCCAGTTGATTTTTGTTTAGTATTATAGAGATTAGGATCTGCCCATAGAACATTTGGGTTGTGCACACGTGTATGAGAAAATATCTTCTGATCCACAAAGTTTATTTGGGTTCAAACTTTCTGTAGAAGTCTGTGATCAGACTGTTAGTCTGTGATCAGACTGTTAGTCTGTGATCAGACTGTTAGTCTGTGATCTGACTGTCTGTGATCAGACTGTTAGTCTGTGATCAGACTGTCAGTCTGTGATCAGACTGTTAGTCTGTGATCAGACTGTTAGTCTGTGATCAGACTGTTAGTCTGTGATCAGACTGTTAGTCTGTGATCAGACTGTTAGTCTGTGATCAGACTGTTGTTCTGTGATCAGACTGTTAGTCTGTGATCTGACTGTCTGTGATCAGACTGTTAGTCTGTGATCAGACTGTTTTTCTGTGATCAGACTGTTTTCTGTGATCAGACTGTTTTTTCTGACTGTTAGTCTGTGATCAGACTGTCTGTGATAAGACTGTTTGTCTGTGATCAGACTGTTGGTCTGTGATCAGACTGTTAGTCTGTGATCAGACTGTTGGTCTGTGATCAGACTGTTGGTCTGTGATCAGACTGTTTTTCTGTGATCTGACTGTTAGTCTGTGATCAGACTGTCTGATCACAGACTGTTAGTCTGTGATCAGACTGTCTGTGATCAGACTGTTGGTCTGTGATCAGACTGTTGGTCTGTGATCAGACTGTTGGTCTGTGATCAGACTGTCTGTGATCAGACTGTTTGTCTGTGATCAGACTGTTAGTCTGTGATCAGACTGTCTGTGATCAGACTGTTGGTCTGTGATCAGACTGTTGGTCTGTGTCAAACACACCACTAATCACATATCAGACTCTCACTGTGATCACTGATTTCAATCACTATGGCACACGCTCTAATCAAGCTTTCTCCTGCTTTACCTTTTTTAAAAGGTTTTTAAGAGACAAACTTCCTCCATTAGAAATGTAAGCAGCCTGCTGATGCTTTCGTAAATACATAGTTTAATAATACAAAGGCACCGTTCAAAGCACCAAAGCACACCTTAAGGTTGATCAAATATTCTAAAGAAATAGTACAAAAGGACAGTAACAGGGGAAATGTAGCACAACATACTGGCTTTAACAACTGTACAGTTAAGGTTTTGTACATTTTTAACACAAAGTATGTCAAAACGCGAACAAAAGTGAAACCTCTTGCATCATTTTTCCATTTTCAGGGGGGGATCTTATCCCAGTATGCCGGTCCATCGTCAGGCGGCCTCACACACGTTCACATTGCAAAATTAAACTATGAAATATTCATGAATACACATGAGGATCAAAAAATGCACGTTACTCCGGAGCTCCCCAGAGGCACCAAACTAAATATGTGTTTTGTTAATATTGCAAACCACATGGTGAGGTCTCCGCAATTTAACACCGGCTTTTCATATTCATATTATAAGCAAGGCGGTTGTAGCGGTTACTCATTCAGCAGGCATGCAATATGTCCTGTTTTGAAATAAGGGGTTCTACTTCAATCAAAGCCATTTTAAAATCACAATCAAAGCAATTAGGTGCCATTTAAATGCATGCATCAAGAGCGGGATGTCCCAGTGGAGCAATAATCAGAGAGGTGTGGAGAGAGAGGGGGCTTATTATAACTCCACAGGCTTTGATTCATCTTATAACGTGTGTTTATGGAAGGAACCGTCCTATATTCTTAAGCAATCCCATGAAATCATATAGAGTACAGACAACACATTTTGCATGAATGACGCAAGTGAGATGCCCTGCTGTGAGCGCAGCACTTTGCATGTGTTCAGCAGAGGGGTGGAGTCGACACAATTAGAAAATATACGCTCCTGATGAAATGAATTATACATTTTTTGCTAATCAGTCAATTCAATCAATTTACATTGAGAAGAATCAGAGCTTTACATTATGCATGTGGTACAGTAGAAGCAACACACACACGATGATAATGAGCGGGTACTGACAAAGTGTGTGTGTGTGTGTCTCTTCTGCAGTTCAGTGTGCCTGTGAAGCATCAACACATTCCCTCACACTGACAAAAGAAAAAGTGAATCACGAGGAGGAAGAGTTGCAGTGTGATGCACATCCTTAGCACTGTGTGTGTGTGTGTGTGTGTGTGTATGTGTGTGTGTGAACATGCAAGGCAGTTAAACTGTCAGCAGATGTGTTGATGTTTACTGTACAAACATGCATAAATAAACACAAATAAATTGATGGAAGAGCAACCTCTGTATCCACTTTATGACGCCTGCTTCGTAAAAATGTTTTATGAAGTTGTGTTTATAATCGACTTTGTGTTTATGCTAAATCACTGCTGGGGAGACTTTAAGCGTCACTCTCTCTCTCTCTCTCTCACGCACACACACACACACACAGCTCTTTCAAGAGTGCGTCTCACGGCTTCCTCTGCGCCGGCACAGTCAGCAGAGATAAAGGTACTGAGACAGTCTTTGTTGTGTTTGCATGTAGAGTGGGTTCGGTGTCAGAGGGTGACAATGAGGTGAGAGCCGGAGCCGTCAGATTTCTCCCCCTGGATTTGTCTGCATCATCGTCTGTGTTCATATCAGTCAGGACCAAAACGCTGACGCCGGCACGATAGGCGCTGAGTCATTGTCTGAGTGGCAAACCGGTCCCTCTACCTACTCAACATCAGGGAATTTAAAAAGCGACAATAAGGAGAGTTTTCTGACCCTAAATGACTGAGCTCTGCTTTAGTTTAAATCCACCAGTGGGAGAGAAACTGCCTCTGGAGGGATGTTAGCCTTTGCAGACCATTTAAATGCACTCAAACATATAATATGTGGTAATAGGGACTCTTTAAAATGAATTGTTCCTGGTGGTTTCTCTTATAGCGTCTTTCTCCCACACCTGTGTGCTTGCAAACGGCCTTCAGCTGTCTTCTGATGAGAGTGAGGACAGACACCTTGGTCGGGTCTAAGTTGTCTTAAATCGATGGGTTTTAAATCAGCATTAAGTCACAGGAGAAATCCAAACACTGCACTGCAGAGTCTCACCATTGTCTCCCACTGACGCTGGATGGGGAGAATCAATACTGCCTTTTTTTGCAGCCGGCGTGCGTGGAACCAGATGAATAAAATACATAACAAACACGGCAGTCAAGAGGGTTTGAGACAGAGTGCAGCACAGCATTTAAAAACCATTCATATTTAGATGTCGCAAAGTGTCAAAAAGGGATTAAAAGCTCCCGAATTCAGAGTAAGAATAGCAATCTTTTCCCCCCAAAGTGCACCGCTCACACTTATGTAAAAAGGGATCGGCTCTCAGTGGCAGAAACAAGATGCATCTCGTGTTCCCGGTGACACAGGAAGACAAACAGAAAGCCACGAGTGCTGTCAACACAACCCTACAGCTCTGTACATCTTCACTGCTTATTATGGTCTGCTGCAGACTAAGGGGAAACAAATAAGGAGATTCATGTTGGGATGCACTTGAGGGAAGCTAGCCTAGATCTTTAAATTCCTGCGTGGCACTGTACTAACAACGAAATCGAGGTCACGACGTCCACGGCTATTTTCCTGCGAGACGGGCGATGCCGTCTCTTATGTAACGTATGTAAGGTGCCCGTAGCGCTGCTTCAGAAGAAGGAGCCCTGCACATATAAGAGCTGGGCTGCAGGCACGAAGCAGCATAGAAAATATACAATCCGACATGGAATCATCCACGGCAGATGATCGCACATTTCTCATAGGAAGAACCAGGATATCGGACTGTGGAAGTTGGAGAGTGATGCGGGGGAACATGTGTAGCTACTGTACGCAGCCAGAGGTCATCAACCCCTCTCCACATATGCATACATAAAAACACACATGTTTTGGGGTGGATATTCTCAGAAATATACTAGTCTCTTATTCAATCCCACTCTCATTCTATCGAGCTCCTTCACCTCTCTGCTGAGGGCTCATAAATAAAGCAGGGTGAGATTGCACTGCCTGCAGCGATAAGGGATGCTGGATGGGAAAGAGCCAGACCCAGTCTCCCACATGGGGAGAGGGCAGGCAGTGTGTGTGTGTGTGTGTGTGTGTGTGTGTGTGTGTGTGTGTGTGTGTGTGGGCGGTAAGGTGCTTTAAAGGGGCCATTCTGGATTCAAACTAGCCGCCTTCGAGACAAAATTAAAATGAACTTCTCTTGCCATCAACGATTCATTATACACCACATGCCGCTGATCAAAGAGCACGATGATAATTAGCATGCAAGAGGAGGAATGTCAAATACAAAGCTAGTAAACAAAGGGTTAAAATGTCAAGATTCTGCAAGTGAAGTAAAGTAAAAATGAAAACTTGATCAAAACCAAAACACCATGCATGCCTGAACATCATCAATTCCAGGACCATTGTTTGTTGTGCGAGAAAGTAAAATACTTGGACTGAATTTATGTAAACTGTGGCACCACAAAGAATAATATTGAGTAGATTAGACATAGAAACATGATGGCAACAAAGTGACATCTAATATGAAGTCATTATCCTTCAAAACATAATAAATAATAAACAGATTCCACAAACACTTAATAAATCTGACTTCAGTTTGTTCAACTGACTCAGTACTTTTTAATCAAATTCTTGTAATTAAAATCCACTCAATTATATTCCGTGTCACTTTGGTGCAGTCTTCATAACTTACCATTGGGGGTACTTGGAGGGGGCCAACAGGGGCCGGTTACATGAACAGTTTTACTATGCAACACAAAGTTTGGACCCCCCTCTAAAATGTTCTGATAATGCCATGTGTGATGTTTAGCAGCAAAGACTGCGCTGTGACAGGATGATGTCATTCAATCCAATTGTATAGGACACACAACACATTTTGTTACTAAAACAAACCAAACGACACAATCTTGAAAGGTGGCTTGTCCCTGATTAAATGCACCCCTCTAATAACTGTCCCCAGTACCGCCCGCCCAGTACAACTGGTCTAGAACCTCCACCGATACCCAACACATCATTATACCAAATATACGTTTTACCTGATCTAACCTGGGTTCCAGATCAGAGATTGGAATCAAACGGAACAACTTGGGTCTCTATTAAATGCTAAATACTTTACATAAAGTTGTGACGGTTCACAGACAGAAGGATTGAAGACTGGGGGTCAGTGAAAGGTAAAGACGGTAACAATCACACAGATCAAATAAAACCCATCCCGGTGCTGCAGGAGAAAGTCATCTTTAAGCTCTGCACACATTTGCCTTTCATAAGGATCAACAAACAAATGAACAATGCAGTCGTCGTGCGGTAACAGCGCTGCTATGTCAGCAAGACAAATCCCCGTCTGATGCAATCTCATTGAATTTTCATGCATGTTCTCCATCTATCTGCCGCCCGCCTCTGCTCCTCGGCCATTATCGGGACGGGATGTGCACTTTTTAGATGCCGTTTGATTTGTTTTGTCTCCATTGTCTCAATAATGTATTCCCCGTGGTGATTCACCTGTAATATATCATAGTTCAATATGCATTCCTCAAGAAATAAAACCATCTGCTTGTTTTTCTATCTGCTGAGCTGCATGCGTGTTTTTCACCCTCACCAGGAAGTGGAAGTATAAACATTCTACATTATTCAAAACAAGTCTGAAACATACAGTCACACGTGCATGGTATGAACAAAAGATACACTACATAGCCTAGCATAAAAACACAGATGAATTGATAAAATTCTCATCACAGCTCTGCATGATTGGTAGCCAGTTATGCATTAGGGATGCCCTAATACATGATTACATTTGTGACTTTGTTGTACTGATGCTACTCCCACTCAGTTCCAGAAACATGCAACGCTCACTTAGTCACTCCATACATGTACCCCACCCCCTCCATCTCTTAAAGGGATAGGCAGCAATATCCTTCTCTAGTATTATAAGTTAAGAGTAAAACATCGGCATCGCCTGAAAAAAGTCAAATCGGTGCATCCCCAGTTTATATTTGATGTAAAAACTGAATCATTTATAAATGTCCTCTGTTCAAAATTAGCCAATCTTTATTTGCTTGGGGCGTTTGGTCTCCATAGTCTTCCGAAGAGTAACCATGGCATGTTTCCATCAAACTGTGTGCTTCACTTGACAAACTATTAGCTCGATATGCTCATTTGAGAAGCTAATCCCTCATTCCCTTCCTGCACGGGATTTTGAAGAAGTTGGGTAACGAGTCGGCAGAGACGATACATTGGCATTATCGGCACCGTGTCATAACAGCCAAGCGTGACGTCAATGGCCCAGTTTCCACAGCTGAAACTTTCTCTCCGGAAAATAAGATCGGCCCCTCGCTGAGCAAACCCTGCAGGGCGCCCCCCCGAAGGACAACACAAGCCAACACGGGCCCGAAGAGGTCTGATCTCTTTCAAAGGCTTCTAATAACATCCCTGTGCATGGAGTCTGCTACGCCTGCTCCTCTATCTCGTTGCCCCCTCGATGATTTCACTGAGGGATCCTCCCGGGGTAAAGATCCTCTAGAAATTAGCCCCTGTAGCTATTTTGAAACCGTATCGGACTGCCATGCTCGGTCACTGACTCATTTCTGCCCCATAACTCCCTCATTATGTGACACAAATCAATTATGGATGAAAAAAATAAAGTCTGCAAAGATGCACAGTGGCCCTTTCATGTGTCAGAGCCCACAGCCTGCCAGAGGAACACAAAGAGGAGAGGAAGAGACGGAGGGGGTGTGTGTGTGTGTGTGTGTATGTGTGTACCAAATACTGTGGGACTATTTATTAAAGAACAACATTACTTACATGAGTGCATCTACTGGAGGACATTAACTATACTCACAGAGGTTTTAGGTTTTAGTCTTAGCCAACTTCTATTTCTCACACACACACACACACACACACACACACACACACACACACACACACACACACACACACACACAGTATTTAGAATATAGAAAATGTAACCGTATTCCCTGAAAAAAAAACATAGGTAGAGTATAAAGATACAATGTGGATTATCTGCAGGATTTCAATGAAACAAGAACTTCTTTAAATGGAAGATGACATATCTCAATGCTATGTGTGTTTATTATTATTGATGGCACGTTATATTACTTAGTTTTATCATGCAATATTAGTTGGAACACTTGGGTGACGAGGATCAGCTGCACAGGGTGAATAAATAGGGTCAGAGGTGACATGTGCTAACTACAGATGCTAACTACAGATGCTAACTACAGGTGCTAACTACAGGTGCTAACACCTCACAACACCAAGCATTTTCTGTCAGCTCAGATTGTATTCCTGCTTCTTTAAACTGTGCTCATGTGCTTCATTGTAAGGCTACTGCCTGAATATGCTTCATTATCGTAAATATCTTGGTGTCTTCTTTTCTGAAGTCACATTGTTTGTTTGTCTTACAGCATACACTTTGGTTCAAGGCCTCTTTGTGATAAAGCTTAACTCTATTTGCATATTGAGGTCGATTTTTGAGTTACTTTGTAATGAAACATACATGTTTAATGCAAACTTCCCAACCATGAGTATCAGATGTCAAAACTGCAGTTTATATATTAAAAGTGACACCTAAAAGCAACACACTGCAAACCTGAAAGACTCATGTGATAGATTTATAGACATTCTCTTTGAGTCTCACTTGAAAACATGTTGAAAATGCTTTCCCAAAATGATGCACTGTCCCTTTAAGGTCTCAGCTCTTCTGTCAGCCATCTTCTCAGCATCTGCCCCGCTCAACTATTTCCGTCCTTTATTCTCCTTCTGTCTCTGTTTCTCACCCTGCCTCCTCACACACCCTGTTCACAGTCTCCTTCCCTTTGCCTCCATTTTCACACACGTGCCCCTCCTGTCGTGCGCCGCCTGCCTCCCGACCTCACTTCACTGTTTTTCTCACAGTCACAGAGGTTTGAGCCGCCGAAGTGTTCCTCGGGGATGAATCCTAACCTTTTGCAACGTGGCTCCGGCTCGGCTGAACTCGTGCTCCGACCTCTGCGGTGACATTTCTCAGAGCTTCGGATGTTTATGTCTCAGAGAGGATATGCAAAATAATTAATTTCCGGTGCAGTGCCTGATGGCCTCCGTCTGTCTCTCTGCAGAAAGAAAAAAAATCACTTTCCCTTCATCTTGTCAATTCCCCCGCTCTCCCTCTTGCTTCAGAAGTTGTGATTATATTCGGGGGTAAAGTGGAGCAAGGGCAAAGCAAGGCCTGTTCCTCTGAGGCGGAGGCTGCCGGCCATTTAGACAGCATGGAGCACAAAGCACACAGGACTTGGCATATCGCTGGGCCCCGGCACGCTAGAGTAGCGACACCATCCAGGAATTATCACACTGGCTGAACACAGAGCTGCAAGACTGAGCACACACTCGTGCTCAGCACAGGAGGGACGTGTGTGCCTGGGTCATGAGCATGTAAATATGCAATAGATTAAGGGATGGACACATACATGCATATCACATACAGCAAAATAGCATAAATCTCTTACCTGTTTGGTCAGAAATGGGATGTTTGGAGCGCCGGGAAGCAAAGGAAAGGAAGAAAGGAAGGAAGGAAGGAACACATTAGAGAACATGTTTAAATGACACTTTTATCACAATTTAGGCTGAGCAAAACAGCTGAACCTGCACCTGCTGAAGCAAACATGTGTCCCCAAAAACAAACATTTTTCAAACCAGGAAGTGGCAAAACTCAGAATGTACCAAGTGGCAGGTGCATCAAGGGGTGTTGTGCTTTCCAGGGTACATTTCTTTAGGTTGTATTAGTTTGTGGTGGATTATTTAGCATGTTTACTGACCGATTGATCAACGGGATATGCTTCGTTTGTAGTTTGGTTTATATTATTTGTCTTGGTGTCCCCCTTTTTTATTGAAATATGGTCTGATCTGTCACATTGCCCCCTGTGTTAACTTCCTATTTCAGTTCATTTTGTTCAGTTTTAATTGGTTTATCCTGAGGCAAGTTATGTTAAACCATTAAGCTGGATGCCAACCAATGTAAAACCCAACAAAGAAGAAGACAAAGACGAAGAAGAACAACAACAACAAGAAGAAGAAGAACAAGGATGAGGAGTAGGATGACAAAACAAAATCACCTCAAACATCAATTATGTTTCTTAAATATGGTGGAAGGAATGGAAGGTGCTCTACTTTTCAACTCATTGAGGTGGTTTGATGCACATGAAGGAAGTGTTACTGTTAGGGTTATTTGGAAAATAAACAATTAGTATTCCGACTTAGTTTTTGTTCCACCACTGGTCACATGTGAGGCTTAATTGGTCATTCAATTACCTTGATGTTTGGGAAAAATAGAAAGTCGTAGAGGAACACTGCTGAACAAACTGAAGACCCACTTTTTTTTAATTTGGCTTTTACTTGATAGGTTTGTGAAGCACTTTTTGTGACCTTTGATTGATTGATGATGCAAAACACAGGATTGTTTTCTGGGGCTCTGAGCAAAGTATTGTGAAGCTGCTCTGTATAGTCTGTAGTCTGCACTGTAACACATGGGTACTTAAAGCAACAGGATTATGCCCTTTAGTTTTAAGCCAAGATTGAAGTTAAAAAAAAAGGCACTCATCAGAAAGCTCTCCCACAATGCATCAGGACTTCGACTGTGTGTCAGAGCATGCAGAGATCAGAAGTGATCACACAGATCCTGACCTGGATTATGGGTTTGTTGGGAAGCCGGTATAAATAAATCAAGATAGCCCTTTTTATAGAAGGTTTGGCCAAAGTGTTTCCAACGGTCAAATGTAGGATCAAAAACAATTTTACTATCTTCAAAAGGCTGCTGTCAGAGCAAGAGTCCTATCTGCCCGTCAGTGTGAGCGGGGGAGACATCAAGGCAGGATGGAAACATTTGATGGACTTCAAGCCACCAGCCCCGGTCCAAAGACGAGTAAAAACACTGGACAGACCCTGGAAGGACAATTAATGCATACGTACTGTGTCTCTAATTTAGCTCATTCATTGTGATTGACTTCAAATGGACTCAGTGAGAGAAGAAGCAGATGAAGAAGAAGAAGAGGCACAATTGAGCAGTACTTGAATTTTACATGAGCTGTTGCAATGTTTAGCTTATAGCCTGAGATGAAGATAAAGTCTCGGCCTTGTTTCTGGAGTTCAGCTCACTTGCTTGCTCTTTAATTCGGATGTCTTGTTCTGCACCCCGAGGCGGAGCGGATGCTGCAATCCTTTGAAATCAACCGGAAAAAAAGGAGGAATGGAGAGATATCATTGGCTCGTTGGCGTGCAGGGAGCGTACGCTAGTTTCCGTTTAGCAGGCGACAACCCGCTCGGCTTATCCGACGAGTGCTTTTCACATGATGGTATAACTTGTCCGTACCGTGACCTTAACCACTACAACTACATACTGTGTCTAACTTTATCTCAAATTAAAAACTCTATCCAACATACAATGCCGTTCATAGCCCCAACTCTGGCACAAGGACAGAGGGTGAAAAGAGGTGCTGCAGCACAGGCAGTATGAGAACAGAGAAGAGCTTTCTGAACATTAAAGCAGGGAGACATGTCCCAGGAGAGACACTACATACTGACATACACCTGAAATACTGATATACACCTGAACATCAGCAGGAGAGGACTCTTTAAAGGAGAGACTCTACATACTGATGTACACCTGAACATCAGCAGGAGAGGACTCTTTAAAGTAGAGACGCTACATACTGATATACACCTGAACATCAGCAGGAGAGGACTCTTTAAAGTAGAGACACTACATACTGATATACACCTGAACATCAGCAGGAGAGGACTCTTTAAAGTAGAGACACTACATACTGATATACACCTGAACATCAGCAGGAGAGGACTCTTTAAAGTAGAGACTCTACATACTGATATACACCTGAACATCAGCAGGAGAGGACTCTTCTTTAAAGTAATGAGCATCATTGTTGGGGTGTACCGATAAAGTATTGGTCCATACCACATTGCCTTTACTATTGAAATCCTTTTCAATACATCAAACGTGCATACTAGTCTTGGTTTGTTACAGCTGCAGTGTACGTTGTTTCTGTGTAGTTTTAGTAGATGTAAAGTCAGCAACTTAGATACAATTTTGCAGAGTAACCTCATTATTTCTGCAGAGTATACTTCATTCTCTGTTGTCCCACTGCCTGATACTACTATGGTCTCCTATAGCAAAGTGGTCCATTGATTGGTTAACGGTAGTTGGGCTAAAATGAGCCTATTGTATCTTGTTTACATCCTCCGGGCTGCATGTTTAGACTTTAAATTCATAAATAGACAAAAGTAGATCTAATTCCTGTGTATTTCCACTGTCATTGAGACTTGGTTGTGGGCTTTCTCCTGCTCTGTTAAGCACACTCCAACTGGTAATGTTGGTTTTGTGGTGTGCGTTTAAAAGAGCACACGTGTGTGAAGGTTACCGAGCTGTGTGAGGCCTTCTGTGTGCGAGTCCCACCCCCCACCCCCCGTCACTCTCCCTCTCTCTGAGCCTCTGTCTTCCTCTTTAATCATGTGCACAGATCAGCAGCGGTGGGAGAAGGGGAATGCAGACGTAAGCAGGTTTATTTCTCAGACGCTAAACACACACACACACACACACACACACACACACACACACACACACACACACACACACACACACACACACACACACACACACACACACACACACACACACACATATACACACATACATACACACACACACACACACACACACACACACACAGAAGTGTGCACGCTGGGCTGGGGAGCAGATAAATATATATACACAACTTACAATGTTGGCTTACCTGCATGTACACACACACACACACACACACACACACACACACACACACACACACACACACACACACACACACACACACACACACACACACACACACACACACACACACACACACACACACACACGTGTAAACAAACACACAGACAAACAAACAGCGGAGTCCCAAACCACAGTTGGGTCAGTGCTCTCGTCTACAACAGGAGTGTAAATAAAGTTGTGCTTGGTCTATTAGGTGTGTGTGTGTGTGTGTGTGTGTGTGTGTGTGTGTGTGTGTGTGTGTGTGTGTGTGTGTGTGTGTGTCTGTGTGTGTGTGTGTGTGTGTGTGTGTGTGTGTGTGTGTGTGTGTGTGTGTGTGTGTGTGTGTGTGTGTGTGGCTTTCCCTAAAGGAGAGTGCTAATAGCAACTGCCCCTCAGCTACAAAATAAAACTACACACTCTTGTTTCCACCCCAGCAGTCACGGTGCAACACAACACGGTATTATTCTTTCCTGCTCTCATATCTGCTCAGCAGGATGCAGGTAATAATTCCTGAGTCTCTGCCTGCATTTATATCAGTCTGCCACAGCAATCACAACAACAAATCTATCCAGATCTGCTCCTCCATACAGGAGAGATTCACGGCACGGCGGACACCCCTGTGGTGTAAATTTGACTCGATTGCAGCTTCACAAAGTACGAGCGAGGTTTGTTTATGTAAATATAATAAAGATATACGCGCCCACTCTCTCTGCACCCGTTTCAAAAGGTTAGTATATTACACGGTCGGACTGAAGCTGGAATTACGCGCCTGAAAAGATGAATGTCACTGCACACTTAGAGAGGTGTGTTATGGGTAATCATAGGCTGTAAAAGCTCACAGAGAAGCTCACATGTCAAGTGCATGTCAATCAAGATCTGTACTGGGAAGTCAATCAGGACGTTCACTCCAGTACTGCAATTAAGTACTTTTCTTTTGCAGTATTTCCATATTTCTGCCACTTTCTATATTTAATCCATTACATCTCAGAGAGGCATGATGTGCTGTTTACTCCACCAAATGTATTTGATTGCCATTTACTATGAAGACTGTTAAAGGTGAAGAAACACCGTCATGCTCCGGTGTCAAAATGTGCAAGCTATCTGGGATATATCGGTTTGTGTGCATGTGCATGCTCCTGAAAGCTAGCATAGCAGGGCCCCTTTAAGTGTGCCAGGGCACTTTTGCATTTAAGTACTGGTGGTTCATAAAAAATCAATTGGAGCAATTTAAGTCTAGACAAACAATGGCACCACAAATGCAAAGCACATACAATGACTGATTAGTTTCAATACTGTAAATAAAGCCATTCTTGACGGTCAACATATTATTATTTATCAATGGTATTCTTACAAATGTTTAAATTCATACCAGTTCTACCATGAATTACGTGCATGCATAAGAGTTGTCTGGAGTTAAAAGTCTCTCCTGATTGAACTGCGATAGAAACGAATGCTTCCAACACTTGAAGAGGTATTTTTCTTTAAAATAAAAGAGACGTAGCAAAGAGTTCAATAATGAAAGTTTACATGAGACAGGATCTTCATCATCCTGCAACACGCCATTGTTTGCGTGACAGGGATTTAGAGGTGTACACACAAACACACACACACACACACACACACACACACACACAGATACCAACTTACACATGCTCATCTCTTGGGTTGTGTACAAAAATAAATGTCCCCAGAATCTGAGTCTGATACTTTAAGTGCAGCCATAAGTGTGTGTTTGTGTTTGATGCAGCGATTGACCCGTACTCACACACACATAGGGGATCATGTCTCTGAAAAGTCCTCTGACAAGACCTTGTCACGGCATGTGTAAGATGCCGCAGAGCTCACACTTCATGCAGACAACACACACACACACACACACACACACACACACACACACACACGTACAGATTGTGCAGGAAACACACACACATCCAGCGTACACCCGCCGAACCAGATTGGTCTATTTGGCTGCTCGTCCCAATTGAGAGGGCCTTTGATCACACATCAAACAGATAACAACCTGGGAGAATACACACATGCATGAACCTGCACGCACACACACACACAGCCGAGTGTGAGGACTGGTGTGCAGAACAGGTTGTTCCTGAGAATGAGTGAGAGAGGGGAGAACAGATGGATGGAGAGCATGTGAACAGACAGAGATGGAGAGCAGTTTAGATGGAAGTGAAGAACAAGTCCTTGAGTCACTCTGGAGACACGTCCTCTGTTAGATCTGGCTTTCATTGTTCCCCTTAAATGTATCTGAGTTAATGTTGAGTATTAAGATAAGAATAATAATAAAGATAAGAATGACTTTATTATTCCCAGAAGACATTGCACATAATAACAAATCAGTTAAGAAATAAACAATTCCAACATATGAATATCTCAAAGAAGAAATAATAATAAATAATAATAATAATAATAATAAATAATATTTAATAATAAATAATAATAAATAATAATAAATAATAATATTTAATAATAAATAATAATAATAAATAATAATAATAATAAATAATAATAATAAATAATAATTATTAATAATAATAATAATAATAATAATAAATAATAATAATAATAATAATAATAATAATAATAAATAATAATAAAAATCAATAAAATAATTAATAATAATTAATAAATAATAATAATAATAATAATAATAATAATAATAAATAGTAAATAATATAAAAGTATTTCAAACAACGGTGCAAAAACCATGCAGTTCAATTTTGAGGTACTTGTACTTCTACTCCACTACATTTAGGGAGCCAATATTGTAGTTTTTACTATAAAAGCTGCAGATAATAAACTAATGCAATACAATAACATGTCCAGCAGCAGTATGGACACTCAGCTTTCTGCAGAGTCCTCCTTCCCTAATTAATTGGTCCTTTTACTACTGTGCATTACACACAAACACCCATGTTCCCCTGGACACCTCATATGCAGTAGCCTGCTATAACATATTGCTTTATTATGCAGCATAGCGCGCTTAAAATCTTTTGGATTCTGTGAGTATTTGCAAAGCTAGGCGAGTAGAAACTGTAGCTTAAGCTAGCAGGAGTTGTTTGTATCGCACAGTATAGTTGTGTGGCTCTTCATCACCATGCTCATAGGTTTCCACTGTGTGTGCGCTTGTTTTCATGGTGTCCGCATTAGATTTGTTCATTCAAAATAAGAACAGTGTGTCTGCATTGTTGTATAACGCTAACATGTGTATACTGTGTAACATCTACCATTGAATCCTGTTTCCTGCAGCCTGGTGAGCTATTTGTTGTGTTTAGCCTCATAATTCATTAGCTCCTGCTATAAACAACCCCCCTGTATGTCCTGTTGTTGTTGGTCAGTAGGTGCATGGATTTGCTGTTAGTGTTTATGATAGTTGGACAAATGAAAGCCCCTCTCTGAGCCTCGCCCACCCTCTATGCCTCCTGCAAGGATGAAGAGGTGAGGGAACTAAATTCCATCAGTGCATGTTGCAGTTCTTTTTTACACAAAATGCATCAATCTAGGTAAAGTCTGTTCATTTTGAAAGACAGTACAAGGTATGTTCAAGTACTTAAACTACATTATGATCATGATAAACCCTACATACATCCCATAGATGTTTTCATGTTGGTTCTCCATCAGACGCTTACAGCAGCTCTCCCACTCACAGCTTTGAGAGCAGGAACCATCTGAAACCACATCATGCTCATATTCATATCTGTTTTGCATAAGCAAACATTTCCCCCAAATATCCACAAACAAGCATGGACAAAGACATACTGTACATGCACATGCACATTAAAGATACAGAAGTATTCACGCCTGCACATATAGCCATGAGCGCACTCACATATCATGCACAAACACTCCAGAAACAGCTCTCTAATAGGAAAATATCGTCAGTCTTTAATGAGCAGGATAATGTAGGCGTCTGTTTTGAAATTCAGCTTGTCGTCTGTTCCAATCTGCAGTTCCTTACCTCCCTCTCTACCTCTAAATCCCTTTCTTCTGCCTCCCTGCTCCCCTCCTCTGTCTAGCAGCAGCAATTCAGTTTTAATTGCTTTCTGAGTCACCTAATTCCTCTGAGGAAACACAGAGAACGTGAAGGAGAAAGATGGAGAATGAGACAGAGAGAGTTGATATATTTAAGCATTTAACACACACTTTATATCTCACTCTGTCTCTCGTCTTTCCCTTCTCCTCCGTCAAAAACCTGACAGCTCCAAACTTTCTCACTCAAAAAATAATCCTTTCTTATCCGTGAAACACCAGAAACAGTCTGTGTGTACGGAAAACATCCCTTTCTACCTTGACGCACACAGTTTTACAGCTTTCTCTGACAAGTAGAGTCTAATTCCAATTTCCACAGTAGGATTGAGATGCATTATTTGCACAAAACAAGAAATCATAACTTCATTCCTTTACCCTAATTCTTCTGCTTGCTTCTCTTGTTTTTTAGGCCACCCATACGTGCTAATCTCTAAAATAAAATCCTTTTTAAGGAAACTGCAGCCCCAGCATTTATGTGGTTCTATATAGCGACATACAGTCCCAGCACGGTGGCGAATTAGCCGTCGCACCCTGATTATGTCACACACTGCCTCATCTATTTCCAGCTTAAAGGATAATTATACCTGATGTTCCAGCTTTACTAGCAACTGCACAATAAAAATATCTGGGTAATCTATGTCTAGAAACTCCTAAAACATTGATTCTTTTCATTTATTTTTGTGCTAATTGATCTTATCTTAATTTAGCTTTTCTCATCTGAGACAGCAAAGTTTGGCTTGGCTTCAATTATCTTAGTTTAGCTATTTTCAGCTGAGCTTTGCTTAATTTAGCCTTACATAGTTTAGCCTAGCTTAGCTTCACTTCACTTATCTTAGTTTAGGTTTTCTTAGCTTTTCCTTAAATTAGCAGAGTTTTTCTTATTCTAGCTTTTATTATATTAGCATAGCATAGTTGAGCTTAGCTTAGCTTAGCTGCAATTATCTTAGCCTAGCTTAATTTACAGAACTGAAGAAAGGGGATAGGGAGCTTGACTAAAAGTTAATTTCACAGAATGTCAAATATATTCTTTGAAAAATGTGAGAAATCAATTTGGCATTAGAGTGAGAATGTCTTATTATAAAATAACACACATGTTCTAAGTTACTACACCACAAGAGAGACAACTTTAAATATGAATATTAGATGATAATAATAATAATATGATATGTCTATTTCAACTCCACAAGTCTTGAAAGCACGTACAATAATAGTCACTAAATCAAAGCACTTTCACCAAAAACTCTGATTTTAGATTCAGTGCGAGTCTTTTCCAAGACCAATTAACCACTCAGTGCAAAAGAAAAAAGCCAAATAGAGGATGAAAGAACCGTCAGAACAGACGACCAGGTGATGTGCGTGATAGAGACAGAGGCAACAGTTTAAAAAGGGAGATGTAGAGCGGAGATTAGGGAGGATGAACAATCCTTTCAAATCCCTCTGCCTGCATCGGTCTCTCCTGCTTTCTCATCGCGGCTTAGAAGTTGAAACCAAGGTCCTGTGTTCACGCAGCGGTCACCAGACAGATTGATGTGGTGTTGATGAAAGGCTGCGGTTAATGTGTGTGTGTGTGTGTGTGTGTGTGTGTGTGTGTGTGTGTGTGTGTGTGTGTGTGTGTGTGTGTGTGTGTGTGTGTGTGTGTGTGTGTGTGTGGGTAGGTGATCTAAAGTGTGTGAACATAATAGTTCCCATCGTGATGTTAAAAAACGCCTCCATTGGACCCCATTGTTTCAATCCGGAACATAATGACATCACTACACTCGCACTCCAATTGGATAGCGCTCCAACACATTGTACGTGATAGGCTAAGGGGCGGGACATCTCTCAGCATTCAGTCACAACAACAGAGCCGGCCAGCTAACCAATCAGAGCAGACTGAGCTCTGGTTTCAGACAGAGGGTGAAAAGATGTGCTGCAGCACAGGCAGTATGAGAAACATAAAGAGCTTTTTGAACATTAAAGCATGGAGACATGTTCCAGGAGAGACACTACATACTGATATACACCTGAACATCAGCAGGAGAGGACTCTTTAAAGTAGAGACTCTACATACTGATATACACCTGAACATCAGCAGGAGAGGACTCTTTAAAGTAGAGACTCTACATACTGATATACACCTGAACATCAGCAGGAGAGGACTCTTTAAAGTAGAGACACTACATACTGATATACACCTGAACATCAGCAGGAGAGGACTCTTTAAAGTAGAGACTCTACATACTGATATACACCTGAACATCAGCAGGAGAGGACTCTTTAAAGTAGAGACACTACATACTGATATACACCTGAACATCAGCAGGAGAGGACTCTTTAAAGTAGAGACTCTACATACTGATATACACCTGAACATCAGCAGGAGAGGACTCTTTAAAGTAGAGACGCTACATACTGATATACACCTGAACATCAGCAGGAGAGGACTCTTTAAAGTAGAGACACTACATACTGATATACACCTGAACATCAGCAGGAGAGGACTCTTTAAAGTAGAGACACTACATACTGATATACACCTGAACATCAGCAGGAGAGGACTCTTTAAAGTAGAGACACTACATACTGATATACACCTGAACATCAGCAGGAGAGGACTCTTTAAAGTAGAGACGATACATACTGATATACACCTGAACATCAGCAGGAGAGGACTCTTTAAAGTAGAGACGATACATACTGATAACACCTGGAAATTAGCATCATATGTCCTCTTTAACTGAAAGTACTTTTTATCATTTGAAATACTTCGATCTGCTCTTATTAAGATGAGGAAAACAGTCTCTCTCCTTTCTTTTTTGACCTTCAAAATCTGACCCAAACATCTAAATTGACTGTTTCTCTGAACATTAATGAGACTTTATTACATCATGATCCTTTCTGCCTCACTTCCATTCTCATTGTCCTTAAAGTCCTGTTTCCTGTGTGAAGCACTTCCTCTTGGACAGCAGCTTCATGGTTAGTTAACATCGGATGTAGTCATCATGTCTCGTTTACAATGTGTTCATGACAATTCTGTCTGTAGCAGCTGTCACTTTTAATAGAAAAAGACTTTAAGTTTAGCACTTAAAACTTTGCTCTCCAGAGGCCCTGAACGCATCACACAGATCATCATCACTTACTCCGTTTCCTTTTTTATCGCCCGTTAAAAAAAAGCATTTTCTCTCTGATTAACCAGATGCACTGGCTTCCACAACCCACAGAACTTTAGGGCTGAATAACACGGGCAATCTTCTAAATGTTTGAACCGAAAAGCAGCAGACGGACTCCATTTAAATATTAAGCTGGTGCACTTTTCATCTCCCTCTGCTCCCATTTAACTTTTCATTTGTCTCTTTTATTCAACTCCAGTTTCACTTCTTTTTATTTTTATTTCACTGAGACGCTTTTCCCAAGATGTATTGTCCATTCTTAGATGGATCGATAAAGTTTATAAGCCTACGTGTGTGTGTGTGTGTGTGTGTGTGTGTGTGTGTGTGTGTGTGTGTGCGTGCATGTGTGTGTGTGTGGGTGTGTGCTGGAGGAAGACAGCACTTTTATGAAGCTATTTTTACACGTCTTTCTTCCTCACTTCTTTCAGCCTCTTCCTTTAACGACCTCTGTCCTTGAGTGTTTTTCAGTTTTCTGTCCCCAGACCGTTGCACTACTTCTTTCCCCCCACTGTAAAATACAGTTCGTCTGCAGAAGAAGAAACCTGTTCGGACCTGAGGTCATCTGCTCACTTTCAATTTCCTGGAGGCGAACTGTAAATCTATTATTTATAAGTTATATGAACGGTATACCTTTGTTGTTTTTCCAAAGGTTTATTGGGAATCAGAAAGGCTTTAAAGAGCAAATGCAATCTGGAATGGACCAATGGTTTACCTCGAGACGCCCTCTCAATTCACAATTAAAGGGTTAGGGTTATTCTCTTTGGGGATCTCCCTTTCCTGTATCCATATTGTTCCTGATAGAGATGCCCCGCCCCTTAGCCTAAGTGGTTACCCAAGTCGGCCAGCTAACCAATCAGAGCAGACTGGGCTCTGGTTTCAGTGTAATGAATCTTATCAGAGTCTTATCAGGAACTTAACAGGAAGAAAACAACCCCAGGTTAAGTGCAGTTATGATGCACTTTAAGATATACTAGAGATGATTGTGGCTTTTTGTTGCCTAAACAGGTTCTGAACTGCAGAAGCTTGCAAAGTTGTACTGGTCGACCGTGTTCCATGACATTTATTGGAAATGGCATTAAAATAAGATACAAACAGTATATAAATATAATATAAGCATGTTAAATGTATGCTTTGGTTACAGTGCTGTTGTGTTTTAGCCCCTATGCAGAGATCTGAACCTTGCATGTGCATGTGGACATCATCCAGATTTACAGGAGAACCTTGAAGAGATGCTAGAGGAAATCAGCCTTCCCCATCTCATCTCCTTCTCTTGAATTAATCTTTGAGGAATCGGAGTGAGATGATAGTCAGTGCCACCAGCGGGGATTACTAAATGAATGCAAATCTCCACATGCATCTCTTCCCAGATCCACAGCCCAGGTGACTCGTCCAAAGACCTCAGCGGCGTACAGCTCGAGCCCACGCTGCCTTATCTCCACTGTGCTGTGTTCACCACCTCTGGGGATAACAAGCAGCAGGGTCAAGGTCTGCAGAGCACCTTTCACCTCTCTGTTGTCTTTAAATCTAATAATGACACCAAGGCTTTCTGCCTGCTTCAAGGTCAAGGAGGGACACACACTGCTTACACACGGTTAAATTACTGCATGGCTAATGTTCAGTTCAGTAAGAGGACACTTTCATTTTAATGTATGTGCATGAGTGTTTCACAATTCTCCTGCTTTTGTTTTTTTCCATCTTACACATTTCTAATCTGCTTTGCATAAATGCAGCTCAACAGAATTTGGGCTTTCCGGGATAATATAGACGAAAGCCTCTCTTCCCTCTCCATCTGTAGACTCTAGCCTCCTCCCTGTCCTCTTTGTTTCCCTCATATATTCATGTTCTTGTTTTATAAATAACCCTGTCCTGCAGCAGCGACAGATATGCAACATACACAAGAAACTCTAGGAACATATAAATATAAATACAGATATTTGAAATCGTATAATTGCCCATACTTATTTTTTAACGGGTGGTTAAAAACACAGGATCAACTGCAGAGGGTTGGGATCCAGATATTAGTGGGAATAATGTTGTTTAGAATAATGAAATACAGTTTTTCAAGAACTACATTTAAAAACATGAAACAGTTTTTCTAGAATGTTTTTATTATAATTATGATTTTCTATTTTATTACATCTTTTGCTAGAATTTTATTCTGTATTATTTATTGTATTAATCAACAATATTTAGTTCCTCTAATATCTAACAGATACTCAGCATTCCCCCTCCCAAAGTAAAAATCCATCCCCCCGTAGATTTCTCTGTGGGTTCATAATTAAAGCTCCTGATTTAAACTATCATAATTTCCTCTACATACATTTAGAAAACTACTTGCACATGTATGACGTCCCAGCAGTTTATCCGTCCAGCCGGCAGCAGACTTCACTGGTTTGTTATGTATGCGTGTGTGTGTGTGTGTGTGTGTGTGTGTGTGTTTGTGTGTGTGTGTATGTGTGTGTGCTCAGTCGAAACCACCATTAACTATATATAGAAATGTCCTAATACATGTGCGTCTCCTCACATCCTCAGGAAGCGTAGAGGACACAGAGAGGAGAGAGAGAGAGAGAGAGAGAGAGCTGCACCTACACCTGTCAGGTGACTCTGGAACAGATGGTCCAATCCAAACACAGCACCACAGGCTCCGAGGACAGCGGGCTGACCCTGTGAGTGTGTGTTCATCTGATGTGTACTCTTGTCTGTGTGTGTTAATGTGTTAGCATGAAGCGGGGTGGGGGGGGGGGGGGTTAGTGAGTGATGAGCTCAGAGGTGACAGCTGGCTGCAGGTTCGAGTCCCGAGGTCTCTACCCCCCGGGGGGTCCGTGCATATGTCCACTCGCTGTTAGCAGCAGACCTTATTCTATGTAAAGCACTTTGAACCCGGGGGGGTGGGGGTGCAAACACTATGCACAGTCTTTCATTTAAATTCAACGGGAAGTATCATCGCTTTGTCAGTGTAGAGAAGATCAAACTGTAAAATAAGAGCATGCGCGGGAGCAACAAGGGTATTCAGTTTCCTTATGTTCATTAGAATATACATCTGATTAACTCGTAGTTTTCAGTGGGAAATGAGTCTTAGAGAGACAGGCGCCACATCACAGCAATAACCCAATACAGAGAACACTGTGTGTCTATTTTCACACCGAATATCTGAAGAAATTATTATTTGCATTAGAGCATGTAACGATTGGTGCTGAGGAAGTGTCTGCATCTCTCCCAGATGAACTGAACACATTTTATGCACGCTTTGAGAAGCCCCCGGCTGTGGAGGCACAGAAGGCCCAGGATCCCTGCTCACTGGTTTTAACCAGTGCAGATGTGTGTAGATCTCTGAAAAGGATCAACACACACAGGGCTCCTGGACCTGATGGCATCCCTGGCCGTGCTCTCAAGGTGTGTGCAGTTCAGCTGGCAGATGTGTTCACAGACATTTTCAATAGGTCACTGCTCCAGTCTGTAGTCCCTACATGCTTTAAAGAGTCCATCATTGTCCCTGTCCCCAAAAAGACAAAACCCATCTGCCTCAATGACTACCGCCCAGTTGCAACAAATGGCACCTTTAAAGGAAGGGTACTAAAAAAGGTGACTGAGGAGACAAAAAAGTGCCCACATAAACATTAACAACATAGTCATTTCTGATTTATTGACAAACGGAAAGCCGTCGCAACATATTCATCATAAAGAAACATCAATTATCAACTGGAAGAAAACTCAATCTGCTGATTTTAAAAGGACTTTGAATTGATTTTGACTTTGAATGAGCGTCGAAGGCCAGCTGACATTCATAGCCAATTTAAAAAAGGCTCACCTGTCCGAACATTTGACCAAAATAACAAACGTCCTGAACTCTTCCCTCCAAACATTTTGACGCCGCTGTCACAGACATCTTCAGAACTCTCACTAACAAATCTGAAGATGAGTTATGAGCGAAAAACACCACAATTATTCCAATATGTGCAATATGATGCATAGAGACGGATAAATAACCCTCCTCCAGTGAAAATGTGCGCCTCTGTTCTCTAATTTCCTTTCCCAGCGTTAAATCTGAGAGCACTCTTCCAACTGTGTCACCTTTTCATCAGGTTTTGATGCAGATCCAGGTCAGCTCGCAGCGGGCTTTGTGCTGACTGGAAAGTTGTTTCCTTACAGCCGACTCTGACTCCAGCTATGAGGAAGACACAAAAGAGGCTAAACTGCTCAAAAGTAAATCACATGGCAGCCACACCGTGTCAAAGCCGTGTCGGGACAAGTACCTGGCAGTGTCTGGTAATTTGTAAGACGTTGTTGGAGTTGGCAGTGCTTTAAATCCTGCGCAAATCTGCCACGGCTGCTGCGGTACGACAGACTCTCTGACAGCCGGGTGGGGGGGGGCGCTACTAATACTACACTCAAACATAGGCGTCATTTATACTGGGAGAGCTGGGAACCAATACTTTTGGAAATTAAAATGGAAGAGATTTGTGTTTTTGACACAAAAAAAAAGGCTTTAATCTCAAAATCCCGATCAGAGATTGCTCGCACGACCCCGTGCTCTGAAACTGAATCTGCTGCTGGAAGTTTCTGTTCCTTTTTTATTCCTATTTATCACAACAGTCTTGAGAATAAATCATCAGCACAAACAAATCAAACGTGACCTGGTCTTTAGATTTCCAAATGTGAGGATTTGCTACTCTGTGCTACAACAGATTGCACTGCATCAGGTTAGCTGAGAGCAATACTGCTAGGCTCAGATAAAATCACTGCAGTTCATCGAGTACAAGGAGTACTACAGAGTACTACAGAGTACAAGTAGTAGTATCGAATACCAGGAGTACTATCGATAACAAGGAGTAGCATCGAGTACAAGGAGTACTACTGAGTACAAGGAGTACCAGAACAGGGTGCAAGAAGCACTACTGAGTACCATGATTACAGAGTACAAGGAGTACAAGTAGCGAGTACAAGGAGTTCTAGCGAGTACAAGGAGTAGTATCATGTACCAGGAATACTACCGAGTTCAAGGAGTGCAAGTTCCGAGTACAAGCAGTTCCAGCGAGTATAGTGAGTACTAGTGAGTGTACTGAATTCCTTCTTCTTCTATTTTGCATATTGATGCATCCTTTATGTCCCATCCCCATTCTCCTCTACCTGCATGATTTTCACCTGTGGTAAAAAAGATATGAAACATTTTACTGAGTAATCTTTGTTTCTAACCTTCAGAGCGTCTCCCTCCAGGCATCGCTTCCTCTCAGCAGCCTGACAGCACTCTGGATACATCCGTAACTTCCAGATTGGTCTTATTATGTCTTAGTAGAAATGAAACGTGGTGAGTAAAGACACGCTTTGTGAGCTGTACTTTTTAATTATTAATGCTCATCATTACTTTCCTCTGTCAGTGAAAGATGTGTTTCACATTGCGTTAGCATGAGGACAACTGTCCTATAAAAACCAGGACGGAGGAGGGGAAGACAGCATCACATATGTGGGTAAAAAAACAACCAAAAAGATGAAATGATTTTCAGGATAAAGCGTTCACATTCTCTCATATGTCACGGCTGGTCGTGGCGGAGCTGTTATGTAACAGGTTTTTATCTCCTACATGCTCCTGTGAGCTGATGTGGTTTACCTCAGCTGACGGTTTAAAGGTCTCTAACGTTGACACGCTGTCTGCCCTTCAAAGCTGTGGCGGGGAACATGCGATCCCTCTAATGGTAATTGAATATGACTCAGCGGTATAGCCTCCGAGTGATGCATCTGCCACACAGACACACACACACCAATGTTCTTTGGTCTCCACTTAAAAGCCCTGATTCATTAGGGTAGAAGTGCCATGTCATCAATATGAAACAAACCATGATGCCTTAAAGTGCCGGTCCATGATGAAGCTTCTTTCTGCCTCTTCATATTGAAGTGAAAGGTCATGTTTTTAAGCAACAAAATGTCTCGTTAAAGAAGCTAAAGCGTGGCCTCAAAGCTCATAGGGCACTGGATCTGCTCGTCTACAGGCCAGTGCTTCCAGCTTTGAGAGCCGTCCATTTAGAAATGAAATAGGCGTAGGAGGCAGTCACCTGGGCCTTGTTACCCCCCTGCAGAGTCTAAAAGGCTGCTTGGTTTTGTTCTGAACTAAACCCTGTTATTTGCTTTCCATCTCAATGTTTCTAGCTCACCCAGATACACACACACACACACGACAGCGGTTAGTGAAGACTTTTACGTACATGCAGCTCAGTAGTGTTTCATGCTAACCAAAAGCCACAGGAAGGACCTGATCCTTCAGTATCTCCAAATGATGCAGAGTCTTGATTCAACGCACAGGAAAATACTTCTTGCTCTACGCTCCTGTCCAGCGTGAATAACTGAAGTTGATTTCCTGTAAAGAAAGGACATCCAGTCTCCAGGCTTTCACCCCGGTCTCCCTCTGTGTGTGAAAGCAGGTGAGACCGAGAGTCTGTAAGTTTCAGAGCTGTTCATCACGTCACTTTGCTGTGTATCTGCTCCTTATCCTCCCCATGCTCTGCGTGGACTCCCCGGCTGTGTGTGTAGTTTGTTATCCTCCCTCTCATCAGATATTCAGTCTTAAAGATGTGTGCTTAGAGAAGGAAAAGCTAAGATAAAGGTCATGCATTTTCAGAAGTTCTTACTTATTGTTAGTCTTTAGTAGCATGGAGATGGAAAAACACACTGTGTGATGTTTTAGGCATTTCTAATTGAACAAGAGCATTGATTAAATTCCAATCCAGCCATTTAAATCCCTCAAATCTACAGAGGTTAAAGGGGTCCTTCTTTTGTGCTAATTTCAAGGGTTCATATTTGTTCGTTTCCATGCATTTTAATGTTCAAAAAGCTCTGTATTTTCTCATACTGCCTGAAACCAGAGCCCAGTCTGCTCTCATTGGTTAGCTGGCCGGCTCTGTTGTGATTGGTCAACCGCTTAGAGGTGTCCCGCCCCTTTAGCCTATCACGTACAATGTGTTGTCTTCTTGAAACCAATTTTTTAATCCATTGTTTAAAGTGACTTGGCTGTATTTTGTAAAATAAGGCAGCCATAGAAAGCAGGCATTTATAAAAAAACTTCTGCAGTGTAAACATATTCATATATTCCATTTCGGAATGACCTTAAATGTTGTTCTTATTCACTTTACTGTCAATCTTCAATTCAAAAAGACCAGTTAAGGGTCAATTATTTCTTCTCCAAATGTGGACAGTTGTTAGAGGATATGAAATGTCCATCTTACAGACAGAAAGACAGCATGATCAGTGAGGAAGACATTTTTCTTTTGAGGTTTCTTTGACTTTTGACCCCGCACAGCTTTAGTGAAGTGGCCACTTAAAGCGAACAAACAGTGCTTGAGTAGACGTCCATTTCTTTGAGGTTCCTGGTGACTTCTGAACCTCATTCACATTATTAACAAAGGAGGGGAATCCTTATGAGCTGAGGTGATTTAATTAGCGCGGTTTGACGAGAAAAGACTTCCGTTCAGCATCCGTACGTATCTCGTAAATGGCTTTGCTAAATCTACAAGGCACTGCTCTTGCTTGCATTATTTGTGTTTTGAAACACTTTTCTGACAATTCCCGAGTTGAATTATAGATGTGTGCAGGAGATTACAAAGTCAGAGAGAGAGTGTTTCAGGAAGCTTCAAAAAGCCAAGATGAAACGCGTACAGGAAGGACAGATTGTTGGACCAATTTGTCAGTATTTTCCTGCAGTGGCGGCAGAAATGGACCACGCTGAAAGTCTCTTCACTGTCATTATCCTCGCTGAAAGCCGGGCAGAAGCTCTCAGTGTGGCCGGCTCTCTCTCTCTCTCTCTCTCTCTACTTGCTCTCCTCGTCCCAGGCGCACACTGACGCACAGATGGCCTTTTTGTTTTGTGATCGTGTAAGTTTTGGAGGAACACTGCCGGTGACGCATATAGACTCGTTCACGCCTGGTACGACTAAAAAGAGAATACAAAACTGTCAAAATAAGCTCGGCTGGAGCTGTGTGATGTGGGGCTACAACAAGACTGGTGCAAAAAATGTGTCCCGCAATCTGTTCAGCGGAGAAGAGACAAAATGTGCCTGGATTGGTTTCAACTATAGTTACAGAATGAGCTGTAAGCCCGGGGAGGAGGACACACTCCATTAAAAAACTACTGTTTTACCAAAAATAACGTCAAATTAAATGTGTTAAAAAGTGTTAGTGAAATACTTCCCAGTTTTTTACTTCTTAATTTGACTTTTCCACATATATAGAGCATGATAGGCTATACTAAGTGCTGCTTTTCTATTGGAGTGGCATAATGCGTGAGGAAAGTGAGTAAAAAGTGCATAACAGTAAACAATAAAACATACATGAATGAATAAATATAATAAATGCATAAGAAAATATAAGTATTATAAAAATATAATAAATAAATAAAAGAAATGAATTATTAAATAAAGAACATGAATAATAAAATAAAATAATTGAAATAAATGAATAGATAAAGAGGACAGCCTCCAGGAAGTCGACCACTGACACTGATAGGAAGTGAGTGACACGTTCAGAAGTATATATTCATTTAATACTTACTAAGGGAATATTGATGAATTTACAAAGATACGTGCTGTCTTTGTCAGACAGCAGAATAATGATCTGTTTTTTCCCCGTTTCATTTGCTAAGAAAACACCGTCTGAATCTGCCACACACTCCCCTGCGCTTCAGTTCACATCACACACATTACATCATCGTCAAAAACACACATTTATAATTCAGCATTATGTAAAACGTGTAAATATTTCAAAGGGTGTGATGTGTTGTTGATGAGGTACAGTTGTCTTTGTGCATGAGCTCATAGAGAGGAGGGGTGGGGGTGTGTGTGGGGGGTGTGTGTGGGGGGGGTTTAGCAGCTGAAATATGAATATTTATGCTGTTTTACTAATCAGATCGGCGCTGCGTGTTATTAAACTTCAGTTACACTTATTTCCACCAATTAAAACAAAGATAAGGCTGCTCTTTACTTATTAACGGAACATTAAAATCTCTATCTATATTTTAAAATGCTTCCAGCAACTTCCATTTATTAATGAAGCAATACATAAGAGGAGCTTTATGGATTTCAATTTAGAAAATAAAGAGACACGTCTTTATAGTCGTAGGACTGCACCTTTAAAGAGGGTCTATTATGCTTTCTGTTCTCTCTCTCCTATAGTAATAAAGAGCTTTCTGAACATTAAAGCATGGAGAAACAGGAGAGACACTATACTGATAGCTTTTTTGGACCCGTTAAGAAGCTAGTTTGTAAAAGACTCGGTGGAAAGTGTCTCCAAATTTACCTGGACAGAAATCAACCTCAGATTTCTGCTCCACTGCCCTGCAAGCTACTGTTACTGCTATTTCACTATCCAGGTGTGTGTGGTTGCATGCACGAGTGTTAATGAGGATGTGTGTGTGTGTGTGTGTGTGTGTGTGTGTGTGTGTGTGTGTGTGTGTGTGTGTGTGTGTGTGTGTGTGTGTGTGTGTGTGCATATTTCTAAAGGGAGGCAGTGCTGTCACCTTCCGGAGCCCAGGTGGCCCGGGTCACATAAGTGCCGTATGCAGGGGAGCTGGTGTAGAGCGTCCATCTGGTCTCTCTATACACCTTGTGCATGTGCATGTGTGTGTGTGTGTGTGTGTGTGTGTGTGTGTGTGTGTGCATGTGCATGTGTGTGTGCGTGTGTGTGTGTGTGTGTGTGTGTGTGTGTGTGTGTGTGTGTGTGTGTGTGTGTGTGTGTGTGTGTGTGTGTGTGTGTATTTAATAATGACCTTGCTTGCATTCCAGGGCAGTGCTTAGAAGCTGTAACATCTCGAGGCTTTCATTTCGACCAGGTAAGAAAAGTTGAATTATGCAAGAAGGGGCCGAAGCGCTGTCCGTCTGCCTCTCCATGGACTTCAGATTGCTCCTATACACTCTGTGGTTAGAATAGTGATGTAATAACCCACTGATCGGATAATCTCTGGAGCAGCAGGTGATATTTGCCCACAGGTATCCATTTGTGCCGAATGAGGGTTTAACAAAGGTTCAATCAGGCGCTTGTGTTAACTGTCTCTTTCGTTTTAAAGACGAGGATTATCCCACGCTGTCTCTTCTCCCTTATTTTACTCTCACTGTCTCATTTCCCAACTACACTTAACCTGTCAGAGCTCCACATGTTGTGGGACTCTCCCGGTTAATATCCTTTGAATTTACTTAATTAGCTTTTGACTGTCTTCTATTTCTCAAACTTCCATAGTACCTCTGCTCACTAGACGGATGGCCTGAGGGTTTTTTGGATAGCCACGGGCTTCCTCTGTTAGTGCTCTGAAAACAATTATCACATATTCGGTTTCTTCTGTGACTCAATTAAGCAGTTCAGATCATGCTTTACCTTGATTGAAAAAGGCGTCAATTAGTCATATTTTTTCTTCCACTTCCTTGAAAACGTTGCAATCGCTGCAACTTATTCAAACACCAGAATTTCAAAGTACTATTTGTGTTGACAACCACCCGTAGAAATCAGGTAGCATTTCCTTTGCGCCGCTTCCTGCCAGCAGCAGCCTTCCAGCTACCTGCAGATACATTAAGATGCATAATATTACCAAGTGTCTTTCTCCAAACTCTGACAAGTGCAGGGAGGTTTTAATTATTTCATATGCATGCGCGTGTGTGTCTCATGCATCGGTTTTCATCTCTGTATATCTCAGTGAACATTTCTCCCCGTAGTATCTTCCTGTTATGGGTCTATATGTGTGCTTAAGATTTGTTTCCACCATCTCTATTGTTGATTATTCCTCCGGGTTCATGGATGTGCTACAGATGCTCAGCTTCAGCGAGAAGGACAACAGAAGTTAGAATTTAAACTGGATGCTTTGGTCAAATAATGAATATTAAACCAAACCGTTTTTAGAGCTAAATGGAGATTCAGGGTTATTTAAAGAGCACTTATCATGCTCATTGTGTCGTTCACATTTGGATTTTCTGCCTCTACTGTGACATGCTTAAAACCGAGAGAGAAGACACTAGTATATGTGGTTGTCTTCATGGAGAAACACTTTAATAAAGACAAGTCAGATTCAGGTGGATAATTACTTCTGTCCTAACATAAGAAACTGAACTTTTGCATCAGTGAAAAAACAGCTGTTGCTTCAGACAGTTTAAGTTACATCCTACTTCATTATATGAAGGCTTGTTGGAATCAATCCAGTGATATAATGGGTGCAGTGTGTGTGTGTGTGTGTGTGTGTGTGTGTGTGTGTGTGTGTGTGTGTGTGTGTGTGTGTGTGTGTGTGTGTGTGTGTGTGTGTGTGTGTGTGTGTTAAAGCATGCTCCCTTCATGTTCATGTATTTATCAGCAGGCTCTATTCCCTACATCAGCACTTCTAGGCAGCCATGGGCCACTCCTAATCCATACTGTCCCCGTCAGCCAAATGCTAATGATGCAGTCCGTCATCGTGTCCCCCACTCCCCCCCACACACGTCCCCCTCCACCTGCAGCCAACACACAACCGCCCGACCGTGTACAGGACCAATAATTAGACATCTTTCCTAACGAGCAAACCAATCAAAACTCTGGATAACAAGGCAAAACGAGGAGAGAGATTCCTCTGAGATGTTCCTTTACGTTCCCCACCTCCCATAATGCATCACACCTGCACTTTATCTGCAATGGAACTGGGGTTAGGGTTAAGAATGAAGAGGTACTGTTTTCTGGAAATTACAGACTCCGTAACATCAGTGGAAGTATGATTTTAAGGAAAGTACAAAGCAAGGGTCACATATAACATAATGATAGTTATTTATTCCAACATTTCATAAATAAAAATCAGTTAGAAACTCTCCATTTAGAACAGGTAAAGCAGCTGTGTTGGATCCCTGTGTGTCCTATTTATCAGATATTGACCTGAACTGTGCTAGCTTAAAAAAAAAACGCTTTATTATGTGACTTGCAAGTATGTGTTTAGGAGCGAAACTCCCTCTGGAACAAAGGGATTTTAGCCTTTGCAGACCATTTACATGCACTAAGACCTATACAGGAAAGGGAAAACCCCCAACAAGCACAATAGGGCCTCTTTAAAGGGGAAGCACGCTCCCTCTGTCTCTTGTCTTCCTCAGACAGTCATTTCTCCGGTAAAGAAAGTTGTCTTTTTTTTCTCGTGAACTTTTACATTGTTAACTTGAGTTCCCTCCATGTAGACGATCCCATGAAGATGTCTTCTCTCTGTGTGTGGAGGGAAGACATGTTCCCTCTCTCTCTCTCTTGCAAAAATAGGCTTTATTTTTTTACTTTCCTCAGACTACATGTGTTATTCTGCATGTCCACTTCGCCCAATTACTGCCGCTGCTCGTCTCATGGCTGTCCTGTCTCCGAACGCTCACTTCCAGTCGGAGCCCCCTGTGGCAGCACCGCTGGTAATTACACCACCAGAGAGGCACACACACACACACACACACACACACACACACACACACACACACACACACACACACACACACACACACACACACACACACACACACACACACACACACACACACACACACACACACACACACACACACACACACTGTCTTCAGGCCTTGACGACAGCTTGTCCAATTGCATCTCAGGAATTGATCATTAAACTGGAAAAGTTCCGGTGCTTTGAAAGCTGTGTGATCACGTGTGGGAACGTACAGCATGCAGGCCTTTATGTTTTATGTGCAAAGCCTCGGGCACGTTAAAGGCATTGGAGAAAGGAAATAAAACACTTCCTCCGCTATACAAAGAAGTGTCTGTGAATCCCCTAAATGTAATTTTCTCAACAATCCAAGGATGGATTCCTTTGAAATATCAGGCAGTGGATAAAGTTTCAATGTTTTGTTAAATGGCTAAAGTAAAACATGGGTTGCATGCATTTCCAAACACCATTTTTCCTTCTGTTTCATCCTAGAAGCAACCTAACAACATGGACAATCAATCAAATTGTATTCATACAGCTGCACAGCATGTATGACAACACCCTCCTCTAACCGCGAAGTTATGACGAGTGACACAACCACAATGATGCAGGTCACAACCCCAGATATTAGGCCATGACGTGAACGGGGAAGAGCACAATGGTTACAAACCTGTAGCTGCTCTCAGGAAGGAGTCCAAAACAAAGAGATAGCGATAGCATCTCTGGAACAGGGCTCTTAACTCTGAGAGCACAGCGACAAGTGCTCTCCTTCAGTGCTGCCTTCAAGGACAAAGGGGAAATCGTTATCGGTACCACAAACAGAGGCAGGGGCCGTCAGGATCACGTGTTGGAAATGATCGAACCTCAAAAGGCTGTATCATTGAAGAGAAGCTGGTAGCTTAATGCTAACGTCCACATCTGTTGGGGAGAGATTTGGTACCGACAACCCAACATTCATTAATGATGGAAGTCAATGTGGTGTTCAATGGATTTATCAGCATTTTGATCCTGAAGAACAAAGGTCTCTAAGTGAACTTTCTAAACCCCTGCATGATGGTCTGTGTCATGTTAGGACAAAATGTAGCCCCAAGCTTTGTGTTACAGTATGCTGTGAATGTGTTGTGTCAGCCTCGCTCGTGCCTCCGTCCCCAAAGACTCGTTGACAATGTCCTCATAGCAAAAGTATAAACTGTAAGTCTGTCAGATGAAAAGTCTGGAAGTGCCAAAGCGATGCATGTGTGGACGCACACGCACTCACACATGAAATGTCTGCAGCACACAGCCTGCAGCCACAGCTGAAATGTCACAGAGAGGCAGCCCATCGAGGATGTTGTTGGCTCTACTTTTTCAGCCTCTTTGGTCCTGCCCATTTCAGATCTGTCCAAGCAGCCTAGCGACCGCTCCAGGGAAAGAGCAGCAGAACTTGTTGTGAGTGTTTCTGCACTGTCTTCGTCATCCTTTAAAGAGCAACAACAAAATAAATGTGTTTTTCTCCCTTTTTGTCTTTCCCCTTTGTCAAGTTGCTCTTGGATTCAGTGAACCGGGAGGAATGCTGATTTGTTCAACTTTTATTCCCCTCATGCTGAAGACATTTAGCTCTCACTGCCAATAAACAATGTTTTCGTCCATGGATGATTTGAGTCGGAGAGCATATAAAGCACCATCCAAGTAATATTTTGCTGGCTGGCTGGTTACGTTTGGTTTTTACTCTACAGGAATTGAATCGGCGCTGAAGTGCTTCAGACTAGAATAAGCAACTGCAGACACGACACGACTTGCTCACTCAGTTCTACAGTTTTACCCACTGTTGCATTAAACATTAAAGTGAAGAGGCTCTATCCTTGGGCTCTCTCAGCCTAAAATGCAACTAAATTTAACAATTAACCATCGGTTGATTTCTTTCTCTGCAGGATTTTGAGACCATCATCGATCATAATAAACATCATATATTATAAATCCCAGCAGCGTGGTTCCTTAGTGAACTCATCGCCAAGTTAATTTATCAAAAGCCATATTAATTGGTGCACTCCATCTTGTCTCCCACGATGGTAAAAACTAATCTATCACAGAGGGCAGCCCTCTCTCTGAAACTGCCGTCTGAATTAAGTGAGCACACAGAAAATCAAATAGAAAAGGTGAGTTTTTTTGGGGTTTGCATTCACTCTGTATCTCCATATAGGATCTAGTAGCAATATCCAAGCACGGAGGAGCCTCAGACATCCATATTACAGGTAAAAACCCCTTCCTTTATGCATGCATTATGTGTGTCTGACTTTGTCAGCAGCTCTGTTTCACCGGCGACAGTTCGAGGGGTCGAAAATGAAGATATACTGTAGATGTCAAATTACCCCAGTGGCCTTGGTTCTCTCCCACCATCCCTCCCCCTCTCTCACAGAGTCATCTGTCAGCAGTAAATCCCATCACTTGTCACACTGACCCCCTGACAGCAGCCGGGCCACAGAGACCTGCCGCATGCCAGGAATATTCATGCAGACCCAGACTCTGACAAATCCCTCAATCAGCCGGGCACACGGGACAGCAGAGGACGCCAACAACAGCAAACAGAGGGAACTCATCCTGCTGAACTGTAATCTGTACGACAACATGACTTTCTTTACCTGAATATAACTCAAACTATAAGAGTGTGATGCTCTCTCAGAACTAATCTCTTGGAGCGTTAGATAATCCTACTATCCCACAAATTGCAAATGACATTCACATCCTAATGACCGACGTTGACAAAGTTAATTGGCCTTAATTGGACCCACAGCAGGTTTACCTAACGTCACAGTTTGGGCCAACAGTCTTAAGAGTGTTTTCAGTGTTTGTGAAACAGAGGATTTACCCCAAAAGGCTACAAGATTACTCGTATAGATTTTAGAAGTCTGTCTGTTGTGTTACTCAAAGGGACACTTTTTTAAGCTTTTGGGGATTTCCCCTTTCCTGTAGTGTGTTATATAGGTTTTAATGCATGTCAATGGTCTGGAGAGGCTCAAATCCCTGTGTTCTCCTCCATGAATCGTACATTGGACTCTTTTGTTTACTTCCAGAACATAGTGACATCATTATGAAAATGCTGCACCTTTTCTTGGCTAGTGCTCCAACACATTGTATGTGATAGGCTAAGGGGCGGGACATCTCTAAGCGGTTGACCAATCAGAATAGAGCCGACCAGCTAACCAATCAGAGCAGACAGGGCTCTGGTTTCAGACAGAGGGTGAAAAGGGGCAACATTTTCAGCATGTGCATTAAGATGTACTTTTCTTTGTGAAACTTTGGCAACGCTGTACTTAACTTGGAGCATGAATCAATGAAAAAGTGAGAATGACGACAGAGGTTACCTTCCGTCACACACACACATTTAGTTTCCAGTGTTAAGGCTCGAGTTAAACAAATGAATCGCTCAGGCCAGCAGGAAAGACGAAGCACTTCAATAATCCTGTTTTATTCCTGATCTCCACAGCAGTTGTTATTCTGTAACACATGCATGTTCTTCTTCTTTGCTATCTAACCCCAGGGAAGTAGATTCTCAACTTTGTGTGGCATTCAGGCGTCTCCTAGCACTTGTCTGTTAAAGGTCACATCACTAAAAGCTTTCTGAACACTGCCCTTAAATCCCTGCTCCCAAAAATCTCTTTCACAGCCTGTTTCTGCCTTCCTCTCTGACTCGTTCTGCCATCTCTCCTACTCTCAGGTGATGACAGTCTTCAGCATATTCTCCTCTTTGATGACTGTTATGCACTCTATGTTGTGCACAGTGAACGGGGATGACGCTCACATAGCTTTCTGGTGATTTTCCTTCCACTTCCTCACATTGTATCCGTCTCTTCTTTGTTTGAAAGAGGCTCACTTGCACCAAACTCATGTGGACATTTTCTTTAATGTTTGAATGGTTATTAATGTTGTAGTAGCTCTTTGAAATTCACTTCCATGCTCTCTCTCTCTTTCTCTCTCCCTCTCTTTCCCTCTTTCTCTCAGTTGTTTTATGCCACATCCCTGAACTCAAGCAACCCTGCCAACCTGCCACCCCCTCCTCCCCCTTCACATAAATACTTCCCTTCGCTGTGAGAACATAGAGAAGGATTGGATGAATATATATTTCCTCTTTATATATTCATGACTATTTCCTGAAGTCTATCAGAAAGGCATAACTTATTCACGTTGAGGTTTTAATTGAACCTTCCCTCATCTTTGCCGCCAGTTTCCAAGAATTTCTGCACACAAACTCGGAGTAAAAGCCGTGAAATGAAGACGTTATCCTCTGTGCTATCTTCCTAATAAAGGCGTTAAATGATGTGAAAAAGGACGAAGCTAAAGTTTCAGGGGACAAATTAAAACAAAAAGTGATTAAAGGAGCCCTACTCATTTTTAGGGTCTTATTAGTACTCTGGGACATTTCTCCATGCTTTAATGTTCAGAAAGCTCTTTATTTTTCTCATATGGTAAAGCACCTCTTTTCACCCTCTGTCTGAAACCAGAGCCGAGTCTGCTCTGATTAGATTGACTAGAGAAGTCCCGCCCCTTAGCAGTAAACAAAGGAGTCAAATGGAGACGTTTCAGGAAGGCGGGGGTTTGTAGGAGGGAAATTTCCTTGAATTTTAGCCTTTGCAGACCATTGACATGCACAAGAACACACAACAGGGAAGAGAAAACCCCCTAAAGCATTATAAGGCCCCCTAAAAAGAAGCCAAAGCAAGCATCGGCAGGATGTTGGACGAGGTGAATCCTAGGGCAAATGTCTGAGAGCAAAGGAGAGCTTAGTTAGGAGGTTAGCGTCTTTATCGAGAGCATCAACGACCTATGGGAATGTGGGTGTGGTGGACTACGGTCTGCAGAGTAAAGAGCTGGGGAATTCTTCTCTTTATTCCTCTGTTTTGTAGCGGAAGAGGCAAAGCCTTTTAACATCGCTGTGTCTGAACCGTACCATGTTCAAAGATGTGAGTGAAATGTAAAAATAGACATCAAAGCAGCTTCCGTCCACAGCCTCTCAATGCGATGCTCGTGGCCTGGCTGCTTTCCAGGAGTCTCAACCATGCAGTGTCAGCCCAACGCTTCGAAGGAAACCAGTTCACTTCCACACTAACGGAGTATCCGGTCCCCATAGCATCCATATCTCTGTGGCCGTCCCTTCATCCTCTCTGCTGATATCCCTCCTTTTGTCTGCCGCATTTGACAACATTAAGATGGTATCGGTCGCCTCGTCCAGCTCCCTGAAGTCTGCCTTCATTATTCTACAGTGAAAGCCAGACACTCTTTCAGTAATAGGCCCAAACAGCCGGGGGGATTTAGCTGACGGTACTGTACACAGAAAAGCTTCAATATTAGGCTGCGAGGCTGAGGGACTGCCCAGACTCTCTGATGCCTACTTATCAAAGGATTCATACATATTCTAATTGAGAGGATTGTTAATATTTTCGGCTGCTGTTTATTTTAGTCCGACTGGAAGATAGGCTGGGACAGTGTTTGGACTTTCAATCTCTGAGACATTCAGTATTAATGTTTGAGAGAACTAAAGGTGAAAGAGTCGCAGACAAGTAGGGATTCGTACAAATGACGAAGCTAAAGTTTCAGGGGATGAAATACAATAAAACTGATTAAAGATGACATAATATGACTCATTTCAGGTTAATATGTGTGTTTTTTGTGTGTCCGTGCTTAAATGTTCAAAAAGTAGCTCGTTATTCACCTCTTTTCACCCTATGTCTGAAACCAGAGCCCAGTCTACTCTGTTGTGATTGGTCAAACTCTTAGACATGTCCCGCCCCTTATCCTATCAATACAATGTGTTGGAGCCAATAGCAGCAAAAGAGACAAACCCTCTGGAGGAAACTTTGGGATGTTAGCCTTTGCAGACCATTTACATGCACTGAAACCTATTTAACACACTACATGGAAGGTTTAACAGAAAAAGGTTAGCATAGTAGGGCCTCTTTAAAGTGAGATCATTTGTGTTGGAGAGTCAATGAAATCAGTCTTTGAGTCGTGATTTGAGACCCCCACACTTACTCCTACATGTAAATAAATCCTCATGAACACGGACACGCATGGACGAGCTAATGCAGGACCCTCGGTGGCAGCCTCGGGGTCTGGCTTTAGAAAATGCCATCGCAAATTGAGATCGCTAACAGCTTACGCCATCCTGACATTTTCCAGCTGGCCCCTCACAAAGGTCAGACTCCCCACCTGAAGGCAAATCAAGAGTGGAGGGGGGATAGATGTGAAGCTGGAGGTTTGGCAGCCTCCACACTGAACGACCTAGTGCGTTATTAACTCTGAGTGTCGGGCGCTCAGGGCGGGGTATTATGGGCTCAAAATTAGGCCGCTGGTAGCCCTGCGCTCGCTAAGTGCCAGGAGAGAAAGGTGGCGTTGGACGCTCAGACACTGAGGCAGATGTGATTGCTCGATGTGATGGACTGTGTGGCGCCACAGCAAGGACCAACAACTTCTGAATCCCCGGCAAGATCTAACACATACACCCAGCCACACGCTTACACAGAATACAAGTCTAACTCTAACGATATGTTATCGTTCTAAAATCAACTAAATATGTCTCCCAATATAACTCAGGGCCACTCAATTTGTAATTTGTCATCTTTCACATTATTGGTTGTTTGAAGATGGCTAGGGTTAGGCCCTGATAAGTGATCGATTAATAGGACTTGATCATCTGAGGATCCATGGCAAATAATGTGGTTATAATAAAGTAATATAAGACTTGTTTCCATCTGTATTTCTCATGTATTTTCGATGTGTTTTACTTGATTTATTTCACTATTTTACTCTATTTTATCTCATTCATTTGTGGTGATCTCTTTGATATTCAAAGGGTGTTTAGCTGTTATTTATGGGCAATTTTAGAAAGAAGCTTTTAAAATGATAAGACTAAAACCAGCAGCCTTACACTATTTCATAAACGATTTGGGTATAAATGACACTCATAATGCTCCATAGGGACCTGCCATATTTGCATGAATGCATGGTGTGTGCAGGCCGAGGAGGGACCTGTGATGCTCATCAGCAATATGTGCCGTGCCATGACTAAGGGTCACAGATCGTTTCCTCCTAACATACAGTTTATATTTCCTGATTAAAGAGGGCGGTCATTTATAAACTGAATGCATACATGCCACACACACTCTGCCAGTAAATCTGCATGCTACACTAGCACGACATGTGGCAACACACACACCTGCCCCCACACACACACACACTGCTCCCCTCACAATAGACAGGCACAGCAGCGGGTTGATGGTGTGCAGCTTCTGAAGGGCATCACCATGGTCTCCGTCTCTCAGGTATCCAGCAGATAGCGGGGAAGCTGGGATGTCATTTATCTCGCTGTCAGGGACAAGCCTGTGTGACGGAAACAGCAGTGAAGCAGCAACGCTCGCGCCCGCTGACACACACACACCGCCACAGCAGCAACTGCAATCAGAGGCTAGCTAATAGCTTCATTCATAGTATGACGACATGCAGTAATGCCAAAGCATCACGTCAACAACATGTTTTCTTTGCATGTCAACAATGGTTTCACTTATTCATTCAGGTTCATTTTGCAGCTGTGGGTAGATTTGGTTTGCAGGAGCAGACCAGTCTCCAGCACACAGAAGAAGAAACAAACAAATAAATGAATAAGATGGCTTGCACAGCATCGGGGCAACACTGCTACAACAACGAGAACAACGTACTTCACTGGAACAAGAGCGAACAAATTCAACTGAAGCCTCCCCTGCTCCTTGTCCCCTGTCTCAACTCAGTGTAAAGCAACGAAAAAGCAAAGCAACAACAGGAATCCTCCCGGCAAACTGTTGACTATTCTGCAGGATGTTACTGATTCAGGTTCAGGTTGTTTATTTGTACCCCAAGGTACATTTGTTTGTCTTGACACAGGTTTAAAACAACAGGCCAATCTTTCATAATGTCTGTATTTATTTTACTTAAAGATATTTATATTTATTATTTTGTTTATTTTCAATTCTTTTTCATTTTCACATTACGTGCAATGCCTGGTCTACATGCTGCTGAGTCGAAAAGAAATCAAAGAATCGGGATCAATAAAGTAAAGCCTTATCCTATCTTTATTTTAAGAAGTACCCGGGGCTGCAGCACATACAAAACCCAGAACAACATGAAAAAAAGGTATCAATAAAAAGGCTTTGCAGCTACTAATGCAATGCACGCCAACAAACCAATGCAAGTAAAAACATCCCCTATCCCTTAACCCATATCTTAACCCCGTTTATAAGTGGACTATTGATTATTCTGCAGGATATTGCTGTTAGTAGACCTATAATATATCAATACAAAGAAAAGGAGATGAGAGGCTGAGGTCAGACTCATTTCCTATAGGTTTCCTTTCCTTCCTGGATGACATGCACCATGAATGAAAGGAATGAACCAGCTGCCCGGCAATAACTCAGCTGTCTTTCATTTCCATTGCAACAAAAACACGACAAAAATATCAAAGATTTTGAGGAAAAATTCTGAATTCTGAGATAACAATTCAGTTGCCGATCGCTTTCCTTTCCTTCCAGGGTGAGATGCATTAGGAATGAAAGGAAACCAATGGACCAGCTGCCTGGCAAGAATTCAGCTGTCTTTCATTCCCATTGCAACAAAAACACCTGAGGTTATTTGTGGCACGGTGAGACACTTGGGCGTGGCAGGGAGTCTTATCCCGATGCTCTGAGAGAGGAACATTAGGAGCAGCAGGCTGACAGCGAGGAGGTTCTGGCTCATCATCAGCTTTCACTCTCTCTGCTCACTGGATCAGGTTCAGGATTTCAGTCTGACCCTGACACTGATCTGACTGCTCTCACCTGACGGAGGGGATGCATTAGTGTCGGTGTGCCGAATAACCGAGGACATGTGGCAACATAATGAGTATAAAAAAAGACATATCGGAGATGGAGGAAAAATAATTAAATCCTGAGTCAAAAATACATTTAGCATTTGAAGTCATTTGGAATATGCAATCCTAGATATAATGTGTGTTTGTTGTTATGTGTGTCAGGGTGCTTGTTTGCAAGAAAACAGGAGAGATAGGATTTGGATTTTGGCTGAAAATCTAGGCAGCCCCCACCTATCCATCTGGCATCTACATCTGTAGTCAGACTCATGGCTGCTAGGCTTTACGTAACAGGGGAAGAGAGGAGAGAGACAGGAAGGAAGAAAAAGGTGAAAGGATGGAATAAGGAAAGTAATATGAAGCATGTTGTTGTCTGGTAAGCGTCACTGCACCCTGCTCTGTCAGGCATTAATTATGAGCCAGCACCATTAATCATTCCATCACTTTGCCTTTACGGAAAATAAAAATAGAAACCCACAAGTAAACATTCGCATCCTTTGGGGAAAAGGGTTTGACTTTGCTGCTGCATTTGCATAAATGAACTAATAGCCTGGCACTTTCCACCACATGCTCGGCTCCACAAAAGCGAGGGAAAACACGGCCAACATTTAGGTTTTATTTACAGATTAGATGTTCAAGATGTCGTCGATTTTCGGCAAGCTAGGAAAATTCCTCGTGATGACTGTTCCAATATTTAGTTGGTTGTCTGAGAAGGGAAGTGGACAAGAGGGATCTTTATAGGTTCATCTCAATTCCTCCTTTCCCTCAATCTCGTCTCTTCCTCACATCTTACAGGGGCGGAGCTAAGAGCTAAGTCTTAGCTCTGCTCCCGTAAGACGTGATGAGTCCACAAGTATGAATTGGAATGACCTTGTTCACTCCAGCGTCCTTCCTTTACTGCTGCCGTGTGCTCAGTCTATCACCTGTCACCTGACTTCCCTCACTCATCTGGGGGCGGAGTTAGAGCGATCACACTTCCACTTAATCTAAACTCATGTATCCTCCCTCTCGTCTCCTCTGGAAGCCTCCTCCCTCCTCCCATCAGGACTCCTCCGTGTGCATTTAAGCGATTGGGCCATCCCAGAGAGGAGTCGAGGGGGGACATTGGGACGAACCTCGTGACTTCATGTGCACCCACTATCAAAATGCTCTACCCTCGACGTCACAGGCCGCCATTTGCTCTGCTTCTCAGCTTGAATCCTCCTTTACGTTCACCTCTCAGGGGGGAATGAAAGGAAAGAAGGAAGCGAGGGGGTGTGTCCGAGATAAAGCGAACATTCCCTGCTGTTAAATAAAAGAATGAATAAGGGAACGTGGGATTTCCCGAACACAGCGAACAGAAGCGTCCTCCGATGAGGAGAGTGCATTAGGTTGATGAACAGGTCATTCGGGATTACATAACGGGAGCTTCCCATCGCTGTTAAGAGCTTGTTCCTGTCATGCTACATCTTATCCAGGAAGTAAAGGGAACGTATGGAGCTAATTCTGCTCACTTGGAAGCAGATGAACTCACTTGAAGAAGTCTGTAAGGGATCAGGGGATGTTTGTAAAGTGTATGGATATTGTAAAGACAAATACAAATAGGTATTGGTTGGAAATAATCTGTATTTGCCAAAGGACATGAAAATAAAATGGGTTTTTGCAGAGAAAGTGGCCTCTTTTCACCTCTGAGTTCTAAATCTACAATAGATGATTGTGAATGAGCAGTGTGATCAGATATGAGCGTGCAATTTGATTGTTGTGCGCCCATGGCAGAGAAAACCAGATGAAGCAGGTGATGCAATGATACAGCAAGAAGATTAGATGCTTCTGTGAAAAGACATCTGTTCTGTTGCATCAACACGTGCAGAAGACAGGACAGGAATGAAACCCTTTCACCGGACTTATTGTTTGTACATTTCAACGTGTTTGATCTCATGTGTTTATTTTACAGTCACAGAAATGTAAAAAAAGGTGTGTCTTTTTCTGGTTTAGCAGCATTTAAACAGTGAGTTTTATTAGAGAGCATTCTCAGCTACACTATGCTGATCAGATGGAATTAGAATCAGAACTTTGAGAAGAAAAATCTGAATTTTCACTTTCTGGGACTTTCCCTTTCCTGTAGTGTGTTATATATGTTTCAGTGCATGTAAATGGTCTGCAAAGGCTAAAATCCATGTGTTTCTCAGGTGAGGGGGGATCCTATGACCACATAGGAAGAAATTCCCATGCATTTGCAGTGTAGCTGATTTCTGGTCAAAGTGAATTCTTAACCAGGTGTTGGGATGTCTGGATTTTGAAGCTCACTTGTTCCTGCTGCCAAGTGGAACACCTGCTCGCATATCAGCCGCTCAGTGAAGATGAATGCAAAGGGTGCATGATCTGTAAACAGAAAACCCAGAGCAGTAAAGGCTAAACGAGGTTATCAAGAGGATGGGAAATTACCTCCATTACATAGCGGAAATATGCTATTCCACTCTGATATCCCATTGATATTTTAGCAATTCATCCTTAGCCGATATAAAATCCAACCACAAGCTGAAACCAGCAGGCACTTATCTCTCCTCGTCCTTATCCCACCATCTGTTGTGCACTTTGTGGCCCCTTAAGAATATTGTATGCACTATTGTTAAACTCTATCAAGCCTCAAGTTCAACCACAAAGTTAGACATAGGCCTAATTGATCGCTGGGGTGTTGCAAAGGCTCCATTAAGAGTCATCTCATCGTGCATAATGAGCTTCTCAGCTGGTCGTTTGCTCTGTTTTACTGGTTTGCTGGAGATCAGGGTCCTGCAGGGTCTGTTTACCTCCTAACTCGGTGACTCCAAATACCGGATCAGTAAACATGAGATGCATAAACGTCTTTAGGAAATGAAGCTCCTTTTAATGAGAGAGCCAGCGTGAGGGAGAGGGCGCAGCAAAATGAAAGCACTAACACTCGCCGCATGTTCATCTGCTGCGTAAGATGGACCCCGGGAGACCACTGCACCTTGCAAATAGGCCATATATCCCCCATATTTCCCTCCCAATGTACAGTTTGATTCCTCCACAGCAAGTCTTTGAGTGGCTCTGCAAAGGAGGTGCCACGTGCCTGCAGAGAGCGCCATGCTGAGAGCAGTGCCCGTCAAATATAGCCTTTCTTTCCACTGCTGTGGCATGGGGGTGTGTAACAACATGTGGTAACAGCAGCCACACAAACAATCAACATTAAAGAGCAAACAGAACCCTCTTTATGTTTACTCTCCAAGCATTTTCCTTTATCAGAATCAGAATCAGAAATACCTGAATAATCCCAGAATCATTTTTTTCTTGAGATTTTTTACATTTTCGAACGATTTTTATAGAAGAAAATGACATAAAAAAAATGTAAAGATGAGAAATGAAAGTGATATGTCCAATAAAGATAAAAATAAATAACACTCAGTGACGTTGTACATATAAATCACATGATATGGAATACTGAAGTCCTTTACTTATAATCTACACAGTATTTCTACTATCTACATTTCCATTCTGAATAACGAGTACTTTTACTTTTCATACTTGAAGTACATTTAGCTGATATTACTTCTTCTGCAACCGATCCATTGTGCAGAATGGGTTCTTATACGTAACCTTTTGAAATGGTAAATGCTCTGTGCTGATATATCTCTTCATCAGGTCTCTTCGACCCGTCAAAGCACTTTATATACTACGAGTCATTCACCCATTCACCCCTCATTCCTGCAGAGCAGCACCACTTGCTCTAGGGAAGCTAACACTCACACACACTCACACACACCGTTGGCCAATCGGGAGCACTTCAGACGTCAGTATCTTGCCCAAGGATTCATCGACTTGTTGACTGCACAGGCTGGGATTGAACCCACAACCTTCTGGTTGAGAGACGCCCTCGAAAGCAGAACCTTTACTTGTAATGGAGTATTTAAGACCTCAATATTTGCTCTTCTACCTAAGTGAGGGATCTGAGTACTTCTGCTTTAACTTTTATCTACTCTATTCAATTTACAGAAAGTATCCAAGAGAAAAGCTAATTATGCCTCTTCTAATTTCTTGGTCCACTAGCATAGTGCACAGTGCAAGTGTCCTTCTATAATACGGCTAATTAACCTTCCAGCATCTCATCGGTCAGTAATGGATGAGGTGCGTTCCTATTGTCCGGCGACTCTCTCTCTCTTGGACGTGACCTGCAGCGGAGAGACTTGTGTAAATGATTTCTCCACAAAGTGCTTCAGCAAACAATGGAGGAGTAATGGTGTGTTTCAGCAAGACAAGACCAGCGCCTCTGTTATTCCCAGGGGGTGAATGCACTGGAGGCCATTTAGAGAATCATAAAAATGACTTTTGGCTGCCGGGCTGAACTGCTTCGCGGCGGGGATCAGAAATAAGACTGTGAGCGTTTCCCTAAAACGTGTGAATAAATAAAGACACCTGCCTACGTCGAGCAACTTCTCCGACTGGGATTCTTCTCCGGGAAAACTCGATAGGCGTAATTTAAAATCAGCTGAGCTAAATTCAGCTTCTTTTTAAATGAACATAGCTGGCATCAAACCAGCGCTGCAATGATTCACACAGCAGATGCTCGGCTCTCTGAACTGCTGTTTGAAGACGGATATAATGTCTCTTACAGGATCTACTGTATGTCATAATTGGGATGATTCTTAGTGTGTAAGTGTTAGAGTGTGTGTGCGGCATGAGTCATTTTGCTAACAAGCGAAAAAAGGGAAGTGAAGGATAGAGAGGCGCGGACGCCAAAGTCTTCCAGTTCAGCGCTCTGAAACACAAGCCAACACCACGATGAGGAGGTCCGGGGAGATGGTTAAATAAGACATTTATCTGGGGGTGCATGTGTGCTTTATCGCATCTGTGTGCAGGGATCTTTAACCTGCAGAGAGAGAGAGAGTGTGTGTGTGTGTGTGTGTGTGTGTGTGTGTGTGTGTGTGTGTGTGTGTGTGTGTGTGTGCATGCATGTGTGAGCAGGCAACCCTATCTGCACCGTGGCACTGTGGAAACCAGATCCACACCCTGCACCACCTTCAGATGACCTCTGCTCATTAAATAGCGTCAGTTTTATCTTGAGAGTGCACACACAATAACAACATGTGCATTAATATTATTTGCAATTCATGACATACATTAGCAGCAAGATACCGGAGAGAAACAGACCTTTATTTGGAAACTTGCTTCTATAGTAGCAGGGATTTTAAGTTCCACTTTCAATTTAATGAATGCTGTTTGCTGCACAATGTGTGCAGATACACTTATATTACTTTACGTTTGGTCAGTTCTTATTCTACCGAAGACTGCACAATCATATTCAGACCGATCTGCTTGACCTTCAGAATAGAAATGCTATTCTCATTAGCTAATTGAATCAGGTCGATTTTTATCTATACAGCCAAATACCACAAATCATCATTTGTCTCGAGTGGATTTACAATCTGTACGGCACTCTAATTAGCTGCGGTCATTTCTACATTGCCATTTCTTTTTTTTTCAGTAGTGAGTTATTATGGAAAAGGCAAGACTTCCTCTTTAGGTTTTCAAAATAAGAATCTTACAGAAGCTGAAGGATCATTATGCCCTCTCTGTCCTATGTTCTTTATCATCCCCTCCCCCCACACCATTACGTAAAGCCTAGCAGAGCAGCCGTGAGTCTGAGTACAGATGTAGATGCCAGATGGATAGGTGGAGGCTGCTTGATTTTCTCTCAAAATCCAAATCTTATCTCTCTCCTGTTTTCTTGCAATCAAATTTTGAGAAAAATATCTGAATGTTGCGGTCCTAATCAGAATTAAAGGGTCATTATGCTTCTATACCTTGTGTGACATAGCACCAGGAAGTGTATTATTAGTTTATATTTCTTTGTTTACCTTAATGTACATAGCTTCTTGTAGTCCGGACGTTATCTTAAGAGGAAGAGAACTTTTCACAGCGCTGTGCTGGGTGCAAAAAAAGGAAGAACAATCCCAAATAAAAGTACTTGTGACTCATGCCTGTGACACACACAACCTTACGGCACATGTGCTCTGCAGGTGAAGCCAGCACAAATAATAATCCTGCAGCACAAACACAGTCAGACATGATTTCACAGTATCGAGGTGCTTAATGACAGTCACAATAAAAGCCTCCCGGATGCTGGAATTATACCTCCGTGTCCGGTGAAGTAGCTTTGTTGAGTAACTGTTTCCCTTACTTAACTTTCTGCAACAGAAATTGAATAACAATCTCTAAACTGAAGCTCTGTGTCATCCTCATGCTGTTGATTCCCTGCAGGCGCAGCTGGAAGAAGAATGCGACACATCTGCTCCACATAGTCATGCATCGTTACGCCTTCAAATCCAGCCAGACTCAGGTGCTTCTGCCAGGACACCGGTGCAACTGCAGGACTCGTGCTATACGGTAGGGATATATAAGTGAAGGATCCACTGCTGCAGGGGCAACATGTGTAGGTATTTGTTTTCTTAGCTTACCGCTCCCTTGCCATTATTTCTACGGTGATATTTGTGCAGTCAGACCAACATATATATATTTATAATCTGTTGTCCTCGGTTGTCTCTTTGCTTTGTTGCCTCGGTGGATCTCTGGGACAAAGTAGAGAGATGGATAAAAAGATCCAATCCTCTCTGTGTTCCTCTCTCCCTCCTATCTCTCTGTACTCTTCATTTCCATTCATGTCAGAGGTGCATCCTGTCTTGGTGGGAATTCACCATCTGGCACTCCGGATTTTGAGGCTCTACTTAATATATAACAAATAAAAAACACAGTAACACGAATCTCCATCGCACAGGATGTCATGTTGGATTTGTTAACCTGCTTCATGCTACTCTTTTTTACTCATACTCAGCTGCAGGAAGACTCTGATGCATCTGGACTTCCTCTTCTATGATAAGAGCTGGAAGTGATAGCTGGAGGCCGAGCGTAGGGAAGGCACAAAGCCACACACGCTTGATCCCTTATCTATGGTGAAACACCGTCTCTAGGAGGTGTGTTTCGCTCATCATAATCCAGCTGTTTTCATTCATTACCTTCGTGTTGAATTGTCCTGAGCTTCCTCTCTTTGCAAAGTTGATATGTTTACACTCAGTGGTAAACGTTTATTTCAGTCAAATCTGAAAAAAATCCTTTCATTCTCCGAACTCAAAGCATGGCTCTAATAAAAATATCGTTCATTCAGCCGTGGATCTGCTGAATTAGCTTTGTAAACACGTCTCAATCAGATCCAGCTTTATCATCAGTTATTGTCTCATAAATTCCCAGGCTCACACACACACACACACACACACACACACACACACACACACACACACACACACACACACACACACACACACACACACACACACACACTCCTTCACATTGATAAGCTTCCCATGTAAGTACCAAACCAATATTTCTGAAAATGCATATGCTGCATAAGTTTGTTTGACGGCTAAGTAATTAAAGCCACCCGAGCAAGGACTGCATATCAAACCCCGCTCTGCACGCAACACGGTGCGCGCTCAGACTACATGAATTAAAAGTGGATCTGTTTTTGAGAGGGGAGCTCTCGAGTGAATCCTCCACGTACACAGGAGTTTTTTCTAGAGCAGAATGCAATATTAATACGGGTGCACGAGACAAACACGCAGGCATAACGTGCACACACACACTGTACACACCTGCTCTGTGTACTGGGAGTGAACAGCGAGCTGCCCACTGTGTGCCGGTTCTGCCGCCACACACAGCCAACACACACAGATGTGTCAGCAGAGCATGAAGCAGAACCACAGATGCAAAAGTCACCAGCAGATAATGCGGTGTGACAGTGGAGGGATTCACAAGTTGAGTTAAAGTGAAAATGTATGAGACAAAAAATCACAATTCAAACTTTTTGGTCAGATTTCAACAAAAGAAATCCCAAATCCTCTTTTGTAAAATCACTTGAGGGTATTAAAAAGGTTTGAAGTGTCTGATGCTATAGATGCAAGATCATGGTAACAATATAAAGTTCCACACTGACGATGGCAATTATAACCCTGACATGAAAATGCTCCATGCATCAATAATAACTATTACCTAATAAAGCAACATAACTCTCCCTTAGGTCCTCAGCAATCCACCGTTTAAAGGCTTGAATGTTGAGACTCTTAAAGGACATGCATCCAGACAGAGACTCTTTGTAGTACTGCTTCATTTTAAACAAAGAGTTCACTGGTTATGACATAAACCTGCGAGGTAAGACGTCAACTATGGCAAATATTCACCATTTGTCTTGCCTCAAAACCAAGTTAGAATGTTAAAATGATACTGGCTATTGTTTCAGGACTCTAGCTGTTCCATTTTAAATGATTACCAAATATCGACCCAGCATATAAGGTAGTAAGAAACCTCTGAACACGTTAGCTCTGATTCCCCCGCCTCTATAAGTTTGCATCCCTACTAAGCTGCAAATCAGATTCCCGCTCGTCCCAAATCTTAAATCCTGAAATATGTACGACCCGTCTTAATGAGGTAGAATAGCTCGGAGCAATTCTCTTCCAAAAACTAACATCTCTCCTCTTACACTTCCTAACGAATTGCTAAACATAAATTCCCTCTGTCTCCCAAACACACACACACACACACACACACACACACACACACACACACACACACACACACACACACACACACACACACACACACACACACACACACACACACACACACACACACACACACACACACACACACACACACACACACACACACACACACACACACACACACACACTCCCCAGAATGCCGGATCTCTCCCAGCTCTCTCTTGTGAGGAATGGCAACAATGAGCGAGGGAAAGACACCGCAAGGCACCGAGGAAGAGGAGAAGAGGAAGAGATATCCAGTGCTAAGCAGCTTTAAGACAATGTGCAGGGGGAGGCTCATCTGAAATGCTTTAGCCCATATCACTGCTCCACTTAAACACACCCCCACACACACACACACATGCACAAAAAACATCTGCGTGTAAAAGACACACAATGACACCCTTCCGCCCACACACACACACACACACACACACATACACAGCTATTGCTGCTGCACATGAGTAACCCAGATGTGCTTCCCACGTTCCCTTTATCTCCTCTCTACACCCTCCATCAGGGGAACAAAGAGCAGGAGGAAGGAGAGCAGAGACACTGTAGAGAGAGAGGAAGGAAACAAGCCGAGAAGACAGAGGGGAAGGCAAGGGGGGGCAAGTGAGACAGCATCGGAGTCCCGACTGTGCACGGGAGGGAGGAAAGAGAGGGGAGGAGGCAAACAGATAAGAAAGAGTTCAATAACACATGTTTGGGAATCCCCTGAACGCTCCGTGGGTCTGACTCTCCGGCGGATTAGCCTTTGAGACGGAGGGATGAAAGCCAAACTAAATGTGACGAGGTATAAATAGGTGTACAGTGTTGCAGCGAGGCATTGTGGGTAATGAGTGTGGTTTACAGCTTAAAAAGCTCTCATAGTGCCTGTGCTGCGCAGCTCCTCTTTCACCCTCTGTCTGAAACCAGAGCCCACTCTGCTGTGATTGGTTAGCTCTGTTGTGATTGGTCAACTGCTAAGCAATGTCCCGCCCCTTAGCCTACAATGTGTTGGAGCGCTAGCCAATAGAAGCAGTGATGTCACTGCTCCAGAAATGACGAAAGGAGTCCAAAGGATGACGGGGGAGTATGTGGGAGCAAAACACAGGGATTTTAGCCCTCAGACCATTTACATGCACTAAAATGCCTTCAGGTATATTTATAGTCAGCTTAATCTTTGCGTAGGCAGAACATGGGCTCTTCTTCAGAGTTTACAGTTTGAGTAAAGCCTTTTTTTGTTACAGTACAGTGTGTAATGGAGTAATACTCAGTGACATTTCAACACATTTTGCGGCAGGCTTTTTTAGCAATAGCCCACCAAGCTATTAAAACCCAGAGACCGTTTTCTGAATCAATTACAAAGTCGCACCGTGACAGTTCAGTCTACAAAAGCTCGAACACAGAAATCAAAGCTTGTCTTTATTTTTATTCACATACCCCACTTAATTGCCAATTACCGCTGTGTGACATCACATAATAGTATCACAGGTTTGCGGCTCTACGGGACAGAGCTGCCCTTGTTTGGCTACATTACTGCATGTGCAGTACCCGTGTTTTAATTGCGGTGTCAGGAAACACAAAGGCTTTCCATGTAGCAGTTTGTGGACCGACATGGTAATGATGAATTCCTAACGTTGTAATTAGGTCAGAAGAGCTCTGCCATACGATGAAATACGATTTCAAATAAGGATTCATTAGTCGACTCCACCGCTCGTGTGAAAAATACACAGAAACAAAAGCACCAATGACAAAGCAGCCACGGGCGCCGCATGCTCGGCTGCGTATTGTGCAGCAGGTGTTGGATATGTGAGCCTCTGGTTCTGTTGTGGGTTCTGTTCGGGGGACTCCTCAGCGAGGGGGGGGGGGGGGGGCACTGATGGACAGCCTGAGGCGGGCTGCCAGATGCTTCCCCCCTATAGCTGATTCTGCTGCTCACTTTTCATCTCCAATTAGGAAGATCATTCTCTACCGCAACTGACTGCAGAGCCGAGGTGAATCTGAGGAGAGGATGCACTTCCTGTGGTGTGCAGGAACGGCGTTGTGTGACCCACTGGCTCCCATCAAGCCATCAAGCCATTAAGTCAATGGTTTGATGTGTTTCACTTGAGGAAAGTGATGAAGACCATCTCCATTTGTGGCAGAACAACATCACAAGCTGCTGCCAAAACTGCAACGATGATATCTGATCACACATTCAGCAAGAATTAACGTGAATGGTACTCAGATCTTGTACTTGAGTAAAGTAGAAGTACTCAGATCTTGTACTTGAGTAAAGTAGAAGTACTCAGATCTTGTACTTGAGTAAAGTAGAAGTACTCAGGTCTTGTACTTGAGTAAAGTAGAAGTACTCTGATCTTGTACTTGAGTAAAGTAGAAGTACTCAGGTCTTGTACTTGAGTAAAGTAGAAGTACTCAGATCTTGTACTTGAGTAAAGTAAAAGTACTCAGATCTTGTACTTGAGTAAAGTAGAAGTACTCAGATCTTGTACTTGAGTAAAGTAGAAGTACTCAGATCTTGTACTTGAGTAAAGTAGAAGTACTCAGATCTTGTACTTGAGTAAAGTAGAAGTACTCAGATCTTGTACTTGAGTAAAGTAGAAGTACTCAGATCTTGTACTTGAGTAAAGTAGAAGTACTCAGATCTTGTACTTGAGTAAAGTAGAAGTACTCAGGTCTTGTACTTGAGTAAAGTAGAAGTACTCAGGTCTTGTACTTGAGTAAAGTAGAAGTACTCAGGTCTTGTACTTGAGTAAAGTAGAAGTACTCAGATCTTGTACTTGAGTAAAGTATAAGTACTCAGATATTTTTCTTGAGTAAAGTAGAAGTACTCAGGTCTTGTACTTGAGTAAAGTAGAAGTACTCAGGTCTTGTACTTGAGTAAAGTAGAAGTACTCAGGTCTTGTACTTGAGTAAAGTAGAAGTACTCAGATCTTGTACTTGAGTAAAGTAGAAGTACTCAGATCTTGTACTTGAGTAAAGTAGAAGTACCAGAGTGTAGGAATACTCTGTCACAGTAAAAGTATTCTAAATGTTCCTCCAGTGAAAGTAGAAAGTACTCTCCTCTAAATGTACTTAAAGTAGCGACAGTAAAAGTAGTCATTGTCTGATTGGTCCATTTCAGAATAATATCTCTGATATGTTTTATAATGATTGATCATTAAAGTGTTCTCAGAGCTGGTAAAGGTGCAGCTAGTTTGAATGGCTTTGTATACTGCAGGGTAGCTGCTGGATTTACTGCAGGTGAACTAAAGTCTGATTTAAGGGAGATTATATTTACCATCATTCATCCTAATCTGCCTAGCAACTAAAGTATTCAATACATGTGCTGGCCATGCCCACATCATACTCCCGTTTCATTATTTTAAAGTTTGCTAGAGCTTAATGAGAGTCCTGGAATTAAACTATTAATATATATATATATATATATATCTTCATTTAATAAAACTCATTCTTTTTTTAAGGCAAACTTTAAAGTGGTGCAAGAACATCCTCACATTTTCTCAGCTGAATCAGACCCACTGCTCTGAGTTTATTGTGTCCGCGAGTCCATCCTCATACTGTGGCTCTTTTGTTTTGATAAATTACGAGAGCCCTGGTTGAGGCCTGGAGTGACACAGTTGAGAAGCTGTTTCAGTCCAGGAGCTTGTTAGTGCAATGTCTGCCATCAACGAGAGGCGATTACTCAAGCACAAAGCTAAACTGACAGTGTGAGTCTTTGCAGTGTGTGTTTTCCCACCAAAATCTGTGCTTGTCTCTGTGATTGACTGTGTTCAAGTTTCAATCCTTGTATGCAATCCACATGTGTGAGGGAATGGGGGCAGAGCCATTTAGAAAGCCCTGACTCTGATGATGTTGAGTCGGTGCGATTGGTCTCTGGATGAGGGCTTCTGAGGTAAAGTCTGCCGGCTGGTGGGACTAACGTTGGTAGGAAGTGAGCAGGGATTTGAGGATTGAAGGCAAGCATGCAACAAATTGGGTTTAAAGAGGCCCTTTTGTGGGGGGTTTCCTTTCCCTGTGGTGTGTGATATAGGTGTTTGTGCATGCAAATGGTTTGCAGAGGCTAAAATCAACACAAAAATAGATTAGAAAGAAATTATACAACTATATCCAAAATCAGCCGGATGATATCCCAGACTGACAAGAAACTATCAATTATGTATTCATATTAGTTTATCTTTTGAATATATGTATCATTTGTTGTGCTGTACTTTATTAATGTTTTATTTTTATTGATTTATTTTAATGGAATATTTTTTTGTGCATGTAAATGGTCTGCAAGGACTAAAATCCCAAAGTTCCCAAAGTTGCCTAAAATGCCTCCATTGGACTCCTTTGTTCAACTACAAAACATGTTGACATCACTTTGGAACACTCACGCTCCTACCGCTCCAACACATTGCACGTGATAGGAAAAGGGGCGGGACATCTCTAAGAGTTGACCAATCAATCACTGCAAAACAAACCTTTTAAATGAAGGGTTTTTTTAAACATACAGTGAACTAAACAAAGCCTGAAGGCACAGTCTTCTTGTAAAGCCTGAGTTGACAGACAAATCAAAATCCCAAGATATTTTTGTCCTGTTTAAACACCGGTTGTTTATCCTTTACTCATCAGAATTTACATTACCAACCTCCTTGGAGAGTATTACTTGATGTGGTCCGTCTTTGTTTTGGCCTACGGCAATCTGTAGAAGCTTACAATAAAGATAACACAACTATTGTTTCGCCACCGTTTAAGAACATATCTAATGAAAAGTAATAGCCACTGGTGTTTTGTTGTAGCCTAATGGGAGCTGTAGTTGTTGAACGCCAATAAGGGGATCATAATTTACATTTTACCACAGTAGTGGATGCACATTTAGCTTAGATATGGACAGAAAACCATTGAATCCTGGTTCAGAATTTCAGAAACGCTGATTAGAAGAGTTCTGGATGCTACTGGGAGACAGCAGGCATGACTTTTGCTTGTTTCTGCAACCATTTCTAGCCAGAATATTCACTAATATGTTAGTTTTACATTTTCAATAGAATTCTAACCCTTGAAAAGGCTCTGTTGCATGTGTGATGCACCTTTACCCCCAAACGAAGCATGGATGATGGATGTTCACGGTATTAGAGGGAGGAGAAGAATGTCAAAGAGCAAATCCACAAGCACTGCGAGATGCAAAGAGATTAAAAAAAAGGATCTGATCCTCCGAGGGAACACAAGGCTACACACCGTGAACACACATGGGAACACATAAAGCAGCGTAACCAGCAGACGGTGGTAAGTGTGTGTCCTGGCCTTCAACCTCCGGCGTGGAGCATCTCACCCCCCGTGGTTCAGCCTCTGCTCTCATGCTGACTAATGGCCCCCGGTGGAGCCCCACATGGCCCCATCCATCACACCTAAGCATGTACAAAAACAGGTGCATGCACACACACAGCCGTGCATACACTCCCATGACCCTTGAGCCCAAATATATTTATACATATTTAAGAAGTTCAACATAAGACGTATTGCTTTGTACTTTTATACTTTGCTGGGGCCGTAGTTTGGACGCCCTCTGCCTTTGAGGAAGTGTTCCGTCGTGTTTGAGGTACAAGCGGGTCAAATTAGGCGAGAGAACACACACACACACACACACACACACACACACACACACACACACTGCAAGTCATGTCAGTGTTTATCTGTTGTGATTGCTTCTATTTCTGGCCCTTGTGCGTTCATTTGTCAGCCGGCATAGAAGTCATTTATTACCATTTGGCTTGTCATTCAATCCCCCACCCTATCCATCTCTCAAAGCCGGCAGCACTCTCTCCACCTCCCCCCCCCCCCCCCTCGTTGCCTGCATTACCCTATGTTCAGCATTCACACCCACAGCTCGGGGAGACACACTCTGATAACTATTCAATATGCGCCAAACCGCACCATAAGCCGGGCGAGCGTACGAGATGGAGAGCGATATAGGGGCCGAGGGTGGGAAATTGGCAGTGAAAGCAGGGAGGAAAGAAGAAAAGGGTTATCAGAAGGTAAGGCTAGATAAGAGGAAGTGAGGAATTGGAAGATGACAGGAGAAAGAGACGAGGTGACGATGGAAGAGAGGGAGGGATTCCAGCAGAGCAGCAAAATGGGAAGAGAGGACAGTGAAGGAGGAACACGTGGAGATGGATGGAGCTGAAGACGTCAAAAACAAAGTAACTGGAGGAGAGTTTGACACGCTTGGCTTTGTGTTAAGAGGAAGAGACAGGAATAAAGACAGGAGAGGGGGGAGAAGGAGGGGGTCTCACACACACACACACACACACACACACACACACACACACACACACTAAAATAAATGCAAGCCAAGCAGACATCACAGGAGTGAAATGGTTCCCAGACAGAATCAACACCCTTTCTCTGACCGGCTCCTTCTGGGATCGTGTTTCCAACATCTTTACCAGAATAATAAGAGCACATTTCTCCCAGCAAAGCAAAATTACCATCCATTTGAAATGTTGTTATTCTAGCATTTGCCTTGGGATGCTGTTGATGTTCCTGCTTATTGACATGAAATGATCCATTAAACACAATAACAGCAATTACTGTTTGCTTCATGCAATAAAACAAAGGACACAATCTACTTGGAAATGAAACAAATGGGGACATAAAAAGATACGACACTGATTTACAGCATGTCCACACACTTATTATTATAGTTTTTGGGGGTTTTCCCTTTCCTGTAATGCATGTAAATGGTCTGCAAAGGCTAAAATCCCCCAGAGGGACGCCCCACCCCCGGCCTGAAACGCCTCAATTAGGTCGTTTGTTTACTTCAGGAACATCGTGACATCACTAAGAAACACACACGCTTCTATCAGTTAGCGCTCTAACAGATTGTAGGTGATGGGCAAAGGGGGCGGGACATCTGGAAGCGCACCAATCAGAGTAGACTGGGCTCACCCACAATGAAGATTCACACTTCAAGTATTAGAACAGAACAGAACCACTGACCGAAGAGAGACAACATCTGATTCTGAAAAAAAGTCAGAAATTTGGAGGAAAAAAAATGAGAATCTTTAAGGAAAGAGTGAATTAAAGAAAAGTCGAAAATCTGAAAAACAGACAGAATTTTGAGGAAGTTGAAATACAGGAAAAAAAATCTGAATTCATTAAAAGTCAGAATTTGGATAAAAAAAGAGATTTTTGAGAAAAAATGAGAATTTTGCTAAAATATCTTGTTTTGAGAGTTTAAACTAGGAAAATAAGTCAGATTTTTGTATAAAAAGTCAACATTTTGAAGAAAAGTGGGCATTTTGTAAATAAAATCTGACGAAAAAATATGGGAGGTAAAACGTTTAAAAGAAGAAGAGGGCTAAAAAAATGATGACGTCATAAAGCAGATTCAGGAAGTAGGCGTATAGATTCATACTTGAAGCATAAGCCTACAGAACAGAAAGAGAGTACAGTCACCTTTTCTTGTATCCTGAATACATGATCCCGTTACATGTGATCTGTTAACCCCCCCCCCCCAGCCTGGTCATAGAGTGTGTTACCTCCAACATGCACCACTTAGTTGTTGCTTTGCGTCTCTTTAGCTGGTCAGGCAGAGGGAATATTGTTGCTGAAGCAGAGTAGAGGAGGCCCAGAAGAGCTATACCACCTGACAACCGAGGGGCGCACGCACACGCACACACACACACACACACACACACACACACACACACACACACACACACACACACACACACACACACACACACACACACACACTCTGCTCTACATGCACTAGACTTCATTGCAGGGCCTGAGTGCTAGTCATGCAATACCATCGGGTGAGAAACGATCCCAGAGTGAATCACGCTGAGAGGTAAGGCCAGGTGTTCAGACTCTGCATCTCTCATCAGTAATTAAGACTGGAAGCCCTCAGGCCCCCACACACACCCCATAGAGGGAGAGATGGAGGGGAAAAGAAAAGGGGTGGAGGGTGTGTGTGTGTGTGTGGGGGGGGGGGGGCAGACCTGGGTGTACTCTCTCTCGCTCAGCTTAGAGATTTGTGAAGCGTGACTCACACCATCCCCATGTCCCATTTATACTTATCTCTGAAATGCATAGTCACTGGCTTCTCTCCGGAGCCCCCCCCCCCCCATACTGGAATCCAATACACTCACATATACTCTGACACCTATTTCATCAGATTGCACGTGTCACTGCTCATACCGACAATTTGTTTTGATGCTGGTGGACTTTTACCGCCTATGTTTGTGGCGTCATGTTCTCAGCTGTCCGTGTTTGAGGAGGATTGGATGTGACAAAACTCCTCTTCTCCGGAGCAGATGTTTCATAAAACCATGTTTTTTAATGGCTTTTTCTTCTCTCTCCTAGGTTCTGCTTGCTTGGTCATGTGGGTCCCCGAGTTAAACATTAAGTGTGTTGTGAGAAATGGAGGTAATGGAGGGAAGCAGAGCAAAGAGGTGGTGTGCACGATTAGCATTAGCTTCCTGTTGCATAGCACGGAGTGGTCCCGTAGCACATGACTTTCCTAAAGCTCAACATGGCTATAGGGACTGCATTACAGACACGTTTCTGTTTTATACAATGCCTCAACACCATGTTACTGATGCCCCTTTCTTTAAATTGCTGCTACTCATTTGTAGCCATGTTCATTTCTATTGTATTACTACTGATTGTGCTTATGATGCACCCTTATCACAGTCCCACCAACTGATGGAACGTCTGCATGCTTTCCTCAGGTTTGCTTTCCCATGCCGGGCTACTTGGTAATTGGATCCACCTCACTAAAAACCCTGCTTTAAGGAAACCCCCGCCTACATCACGCTACACATCATGCTCACCTCCATCTCTGGCAGATGATTGACAGGTGTGCCTTCATCCTCGATAATTAGCTTTCTATTGTTGCATGTCTTTCTCCACTTCTGCTGTAACACCAAAGGACTTGTGATGCTCATTACAGGTCCTAATGTGCAGTCATTTTCTATATAGCTGCTTAAAAGTGCATTGATTTTAAATGTCTAGAGGGATTCTGGATAGGAAAATTGCATTAGGAGTGGAGAAAGAGCCCGTAAACTAAACTGTGCCAATGAAACGTTCCCGTGCACTTCTCCCAGGGGCACTGGGACCTGGATCACCGCATGCACATGATGCCCAGTCAACACACTGGAAATAGACTCTAATTCACACACTTTTCACATGTGTATTCACTGTGCTTACGTTTCCATTTTTAATAATCTTTCCAACTCTGTGCTCCTCTCCATAGGGAGACACCCGGAGGTTGGGCAGGAGCCTCCTGCTGTCCGTTTTCTAAGAGGTAATTATTAAATTACTGAGCCGTTCAGGGCATTTAAAGCTCCATGGCCGGCCATTAGCCAGCAGAACAGACTGGAAAAGGCAGTGTGCTGCACCAGGTAGTGGATGAACAATATGGGGAGATGGGGAATTGAGAGAGGAGGAGGGAGGGGAAGGGAGGCAGCAGGAGGAGGAGGCCAGAGAAGATATAGATGGCCCAGATAACCACGTCATGCTCGACATTTTCTCTCCTCCTCCGCCTCCTCTTTCTTTACATCCTCGTGTTTTTCGTCATGTTGCCTCACCTCCTCCTCCTCATTGTCATTATTGCTATCCTCCTCTGCTGCCCTCCCCCTTCCTCCTCCTCCTCCTCCTCTCCTGTATGAGTAAAAGTGAACGCAGCGTGGTTTCACAGAGCAGAATATCACATCAGCTCGGCGGCCCGTGGCTCTGCTGTGCACCGTACCTGCAGACTCGTACAGACCAGAATACTGTGAGGGGAACTGGAGGGAGTGAGAGGAATGTACTCTGGGTAGAATGTGAGTTTATTTTGTACAAATACAACCAGTGTGTACCTGCAGAGGGACTGCAAATGGAAACTAGGCTTTTGTAATACCTGAATCGGGCATAAATCAGGGAGATTCTTCCATTTGTATGCAGAAAAGACAATGATAAGCAAGTACGTGCATGAATGAAGTGCAGTTTAGGTGCATGCATATGTGTTTGATTCATTGCATAATCCAAAGTCTATTTCTGTAGCATATTTCTGTTGCTAAGGGACATTTCCCACTGTAGATTAGTCAAATGTTTTCAGTGTTTGCTTTATATATATATTATATTCTAATGTGAATTTCTATATATTTGTATATGTTCATAGAGATTTATTCTACCTTTTAAATATGTTTAACTCTCCTGTAATGCTTGGCAACACTGCAAATTGTTTCCCAGTTTGGGATAAATAAAATACCCATCTATCTTGTGCACCTTTCTTCACACGCAATCTCAGCCTGACTTCACACTGATGCGGTATTTTGTCTCTACTTGTCTTTAATTATTAAGAAACACACACACACACACACACACACACACACACACACACACACACACACACACACACACACACACACACACACACACACACACACACACACACACACACACACACACTTCAAGCTGAATCATCATTACAGGCCCATCCAAAGAGTCTCCTTCCTTTTCCTCCACATTTCCTCATGTAATAATAATGGATTGTGTCAGAATTTTGAATCCAAGCTTCATTTTCTAATGTGTTTGTTTTACCCTCTACATTTCTGCCTATCTGACACGTTTTAACTCTCCATCCACTGACATTATCCCCTTTATACTAACCTTCACACTTCTTCTCCTACTCCTCAGTCCCAATAAAACGTTGACCTTTCCAATGTAGGGTTTATGCAACGCATGTCCCGGACCGTGGCTGTCTTTCTCAAATACTTTTTAATCCCTACACATATGTTGAATACTCAGAAAGTACCGCCATGAAGGTCAAAAGGTCAAAGCCTACATGTATGATTCCAATCGCCGCAGATGTGAAATACTGTAGCTTAGCTTAAGCTGTTTTTCCTTTCAGCTTAACACGTGTGACAATATGTGAGCTATCTGTTAGCACTCCAACACAACATCTGTAAGCTTGATATACTGAAGCATCCTGTGGTTATTTATGTCTGTAGTTACATAGGGGAGGCAGTTTGGGCGAAACTTGCTAACGTCCTCTTAAAGATGTCCTATTCTGCTCATTTCCAGGTTGATATTGGGACATGTCTCCATGCTTTAATGTTCAAAAAGCTCGTTATCTTTCTCACCTCTTTCACCCTCTGTCTGAACCCAGAGCTCAGTCTGCTCTCATTGGTTAAGCGGCACCTCTTTAACATGCATGAGGGGGATTTTTGGGAGTGCTGGAGAAGGTTTCACCACCTTGACTTTATTTATGTCTGAAAATTCATCTTTACGTTTGTATCAATGGTTGATTGGCTCAAGCTATACTGACCTTACAGAGATGAAATGAGGTTAGCCAGCATAGTTGACTAAATTGACTCATCTTCAGACATTTCCATATTTAAGAACATATATGTCAATTATCGAGTCTCATGGTGGACCATCCATCAGGTAAGGTTCAAGGACTAAATCAATGGTAAACCTTTCATTTGTGAGATGCAAAACCTTAGTCTTTGATCGATCTTGGCCAGGAAAAGTTGCAGTGAAGTGATCTAATAAGGTTGCTGACTTTTCCACATGTAAGTCCGTCGATGACCTGGATATCCAGACCTTGTTCTAAATCCTGAACCCATCAGTGTCAACACTTGTGTGGTTAAGAGAAACACACACAGTGGTTTTCATTTCGTAGAAACCCACTGTGATGCAGAGTGAATGATGGGGGAGCAGTATTCTAAATTAACCCCGGGGGGCTGCACGCTTTAACCTTTGACCTTTCTGATTGCACTGCAGGATTTACAGGGCTTTGCAGTTCAATCGCTTAAAGATCGCGGTGCATGTAATTTAAAGGGTGTTGGAAGGATTGCATGCACGACTCAGACCGAAAGCCTATTAGTTTGACTTGTTTTTGTAATCGTTAGCGTTGTGAGCCCACACAGGGAGCCCCTTTAACCTGGTAATCCACACACTGAGAGCAGACTCAATACTTTCCAATAACTAACACAGTTACAGAATGAAACGCCACACCTCATCCGTCATCATCATCCTCCACAGCAGAGTAAGGGTTGACAGTCTGGATGCTGACTCCAAGAAATTAGGGCACTGGTTTGTTTAAAGTGAGAAAAATTATCCAAAAACCTAAGATCATTTTACGGGCGCTGACAGGTGCAAACAGCCCAAAACACTTCCAAAATATCAACAAAACATTGAGCTTTAACTGCAAAACTCCGCAAATGAAAAACCTGGGAAGAGGCTCAAAACACAACGGTGACCAGGGGACACTAAAAAGTGACGCACACAGCTGGGTCCCCCTTGATCACATGATTCTTTCAATATCACCGCAGATCTGCTGTAACGTACCTATAGGGACTTCAGATATACGGACAAAATACTCCTGTTACCAAGCGCTCCGGTCCCAGCTGTGCGCGCCTCTTTTTAGTGTCCCCAGGTTTCCGCTGTGTTTGGAGCTTACTGCAACGTTTCGTTTACGCAACCCTTTTATTAAACGCTGGGCATGTTTCCTCAAGTTGGTGAGTGTTTTGTAAGTGCGGTGCATGTGAGGTGAAGTTGGTGAAGATGTTTCTTCATGTGCATGTGTTTTGGCACATTTGTGATTTTGAATTGCATCGTTATTGAAACTGCAGCGCGTTTTTCCACATGGAAGGGGTTTAGCACCTGTTGGCCACCGTAGAATTTAAGAAAAACACACAGTGTACTGCAGAAAAGAATGTACAGTGCCAAGTGTATCTGTATGCAGTCTTTAAACCACTACTGGACCAGTGTGGTGGTTATCGCACACTCAGAAGACTCTTTGCAACAATACTTATCTACTCTACACACAGCACCACTATCTGGTTTGAAGTGGGCATGCATTTGTGTATATTTGTGTGTGAATGTTTCGGAGGGATGGAGATAAGGGTGAACGCACAGTACTTCAGTGCTGCTAATGAAAATGTTTGTGCGTTTATTTGTGCAGTTTGCTATATCTGTTTCCTGCGAGCTCTTCGCCTCTCCTGCAGACAGCTCCTCGGTCGGGCTGCCATAGTAATTATTATTTACTGATTTGTAATTGCTTGTTGAGTCTCACAGGGCTGCTTGTAATCACACTCATTCTCCTGTAAAGTAATTGTTTCTGTTTAAACTGGGGTCGGCTGTACTGGATACAGAGTCTGCTGCTCTCTTTTAAATTGTTGTGAGGATATATATATAGATATTGTGTGTGCTGCACTGTGCTGTGCTAAAGGAAATGCAGTGTTGATTATAATACAGAATATTGTCCTGCCGGGCATTACACCGTGCAATAACCCTGCCTCCCAAAAATATGTTCAGAAATAATTCATTCTGCAGTGGCACAAGTATTTAATAGTTAATATGACACCAGATAACCCTAACCTTTACTCAATCAACATTACAAGAAGAGACTTGTATCAAATGCATCCAACAGTGGATTACTACTGATGAATGTATTTAGTTTAGGGCTCGGGTTGAGTATTTTTTTTTTTAGCATCACTGAAAGTTGACTTGAACAAAAACAGGAAGCACTTTTGATTATATATTTTGAATGATTTGATATTATCTTTGTATTATTATATTCATTTATGGAATATATTTTTCATTTATTTATTTTTACAACCAAAACAAGGAGCACTTATTGACGAGGCTCAAAATATGATTGTAACCAGGCTTTGTTTTGTATTTATTTTTCATTATTATTTAATTAAATTTATTGTATTTATTTTCATTATTATTTATTGTATTTATTTTTCATTATTATTTTATTGTATTTATTTTTCATTATTATTTTATTTTATTTATTTTTTCATTATTATTTTATTTTATTTTATTGTATTTATTTTTCATTATTATTTTATTTTATTTCTTTTTTGTTTTTTTATTCAATAATATTATTTCATTCATTTTATTTTGATTATTTTTGGACCTAACAAAAGGTCTAAATTAAAATGTGTTTTGTTTGGATGTGTCCTATTTAATGTAATTAATTGTCTTTGTTTTTAATCCAACAAACATACTCCCAGCCATGTTGTTTTTTTTTTATTGAAGCCCGGGGGCTCAAACAGACCAAGGTCATGTTAGTTTGTAACCGTAGCTAGTCCTTGGGCTACCCCTAGCACCGCGTGAGATGCAGGAAATGAAATTCCCCTTTCCATGACAGGGAAACACTCTGCCAATAAACAGTATGCATTATCCCCGCTGCAATCATCTAAAATCTATCAGATTATACAGCATCTAATAAATGCGTCTACATCCACATCCCCTTTCCCTCACTTCGCCACAATAATGCAGATGAGTTTCTGACCTGAAAACAGCCCAACCCTCAGAACTGAGCCGATCAGCTGATTTGATAATTGCTGTACAGTTAGTTGTTTAGTAAGAGACAGATAGAAAATGGATGAGGAGAGAGAGGAAGAAAACAGCCAATGAGAAATGGAGAAAAAGGAAATAATGGCCTGACAGCAAACGCTAAAGGATGGCTATTAGCGAAATACCACTTTGCAACTTCATCAATATTTCACCGGCATGTTAAAGGCTCAGCACCAGCCAGCCTCCCTCCCTCCCTCCCACAGCTCCTCTTTCTTCCTCTCTTCCTCCTTCACTTTAACCGCAGGGGGGTAAGAGGAGAAAGCTCTAACTGTGAGGGTAAACAACCAGGCGATGTGAGGAGTCCAACGCTCAGTGCAGAGTAACTATGAACATTTACTCAAGTACGGTTCTGAAGGACAAATATTTCCACCTCTTTTGTGATTGGTCAAGCGCTTTGAGATGTCCCGCCCCTTAGCCTTTTCACCAACAAAGTGTTGGAGCGCTGGCCAATAGGATCGTGAGGTTCCAATAGTGATGTCAACATGTTTCGTAAGGCAACAAAGAAGCCCAATGGAGGCGTTTAAGGCAGGGGGCAACTTTGGGATTTTACTCTCTGCAGACCATTTACATGCACCGAAACATATTCCTAAATATCCCTTAAAAAATCTGCTGTCTGTTCATTGTTTTTTTATAAATCAATAAAAATAAAACAGTAAAATAAAATAAAACAATAAATAAACAAATAAAGTAAAACTGTAAAAAAAAAATCATACATATATTCAAAAAATAAAATAAATAATGTAAAGCTTCCTGTCAGTCTGGTATATCACCTGGCTGATTTTGAATAATGTAATAAAACTTCTTTCTTTATCAGAATTTAAAAGAGTTAAAAGTATCATATGTATAGATCGCACTACTGGTTGAATCCCTTTTCGTGTGCAATTGACAAAGGCACAACCAGTCCACCTTCATCCTCTCTGCTTTACGCTTCTTCATGTGGATTAGCCTCAGGACAAACTCCCATGATTCACTCATGACCAGCATGTGCACCTTCATGTTGTAAACAAAATCCTCGCCGCTGTCGTCTTTCACCTTCACTCCCTCAATCTTCAGCTGTAGGATGCACACGACACAAAACCTCTCTTGTTTAGGGTCTCTTATAGTCCTCATTCTTATCGATGTTCCTGCAGCCACTTTGGGACAGTGCTGCCCAGAGTGAATGAGAGATATTACCTGCAACACTGAGCAAATTAAACCGTCATTTGCTCCGAGCTGAAGCCAGGTTTAGTACAGCAACCAAGCAGCAAATCCACATTTTCTGGTGAGCCTGGGAAACAAGCCCTCCCATCTCTCTCCATTTCCCTCGGAGGACACATAAGCACCCTGCAACTGTACGCCTTAGCGGTATTTACGACGGCTTGTCTCGCAGGGATTGGGGATAAAGGCATCAATCCTCTCTAATTAGTCACACCTACACTGAAAGGTACGTGGCAGGTATTGTTGAACAGGCCTTTCATCAAGTGAAAATATTTAATGGACTGAGCTCAACGCGTGTGGCAGTGAGGGGAGTAATTGTGGCTTTGGATGGGGATGAAATGCACGCAAATGCACTCAAGCAAATACTGGGGACCTTGCACACTGACATGCAGAGCCGGACACACACACAATGAATACCTACATATTCCAAGGAGTGTTCACATGTCATGTGCGCAGAAAGGCCTGATTATAGACCACTACCCAGTCAGGTAGAGTGCCTGTTTTACTATGGAATAATACCTTGATTGTAAATGTAAATACAGGGGTTATTATAATCAATGTGCTCGTTACAGTGGAAGGGTTTCATGACGTACATGTAAAGGGTAATAGCTAGCTGTAAAATGTTTCCTAATTACTAACTACAGAAAGCTCAGAGTGATGGGGCTAGGACTAGGAATACAAACACTCACTTATTTAAAAAGAGAAAACTTGAGTCTGATTTCGCTGGAAAGACAAGAGAGACGGTCTGTTGTTATTGCAATAGTATTGTAGTTATTTGTCCAACCTAAATCAAGAGTGTAAATAGGAAAAGTGTGGTACTCAAAACATCCCTTAAAACATCTGATGTGTTCATGTTTTTATAAAAATAAAAGAATGAAATAAGTAAAACATGAATGAAAAAAATAAATAAAATAAAAATGTTTGAATTAAACTTAAAATGTAGTTAAATCATAAATAAAAAACAGTAACATTTAAAATGTTGAAAAATACATCAATATACTTTAAAAATAACATAGAATAAATAAATCAATATTTTAGATTTCCTGTCCGTCTGGTAAATCATCTGGCGGATTTCTCATGTAGTTATTAAACGTCTTTCTATATAATAATAATAATAATTGTATATCATATTTGATGGCTTAATGAGTTGAAAAGACATGGTTGAACTGTCTCAAAATGACTTTATGTTTCACTTCTCCATTGCTTGCCGCTTCTCCACTGCCCTTTATCGGCCCGCTGTAATAAAAGTAGATTTCAGCGCCACACTGTGTGGACTGCTCCCTCACATCGTAACTCTTATTCGTTTTGAGAGACGCTGTGAGACGGAGCGCTGCCTCGGTTTGGATCCTCACTTCAGCACCACACAAAGTGGACAGCTGCCGTGGAGTCTGAGCACTCTGGACAGCTCCCTAAATGTTGCAGGATACCACAACTGTCCCGTCTCTGATTACAGGGGGATTGCAACAGCAATATTTTGCTCACACACAACAAAACCAAAGCACGGATAAGACATTTGACTGTCCTTAAAGAGCCAGCTGAACACTATGTGGTGTTATGAGAAACACAGTGAAAACCAGCTCTGCTAAAGCATGCTAACGTGCAGAGTATCAGTTTCAGCAAGTCTGAAGCACCACTCAGCAGCCTCAAAGTTATATTGATCACTGCAGTATTATGAATGATGGCACACACAACATATTCCATCTATTGTCACTGCTTTGCCAATAGGGAATCAGAATATAATGAGGATTTAGGTTAATCATCTGGAAGAGTGCATCCTCTCTGGAGCTCAACAAACTTCAGGACAATGTGCCATTGATTAAACAACATGTTGACATTAACATAAAGACAATGCAAAGGAAAGGGGTGTGGATGGAAGGAGCTATTTATTCTCTGAGGAGCATCAGCGTGCGCCCAGTCATTCTACAATTAAAGGAGTAGTAAAAATAGTATTTCAAATAAGATCCAACTTCACCGGCTGCTATGAACACACTAAAGAGGCCCTATGCTGCTTTTGGGGGATTCCTTTTCCTGCAGTGTGTTCTATAGGTTTCAGTGCATGTAAATGGTCTGCAACGGCCACAATTCCAGAGTTCCCTCCAGAGGGACTTTGTCTCCCAGACGCAGGACATTGTTTAGCAGTTGACCAATCACAACAGAGCAATCAGAGCAGACTGGGCTCTGGTTTCAGACAGAGGGTGAAAAGAGAAAAAGGACAGAAAAGAGAAACAAAATCTGAAATGCTCAGGGAGCGATAAAGACAAAATGTGACATCTGAAGAGGAGTCAACACCTGCAAGCGAAGAGGTTTACTATCAGAGGAGACTCGGGCAGGGGTGGAGCTGTCAGGAGGTCTGAGAGGCTGGAGGGGGGCAGAGGGCACGCTGTAGAGCCTTCTGATCGTCCATCGAAACAAGAAAAGCTCCCCCACTCGATGCCCCGGGCCTCCCCCTCCTCTCGCTCTCTAAGCATGCACACACACCCTGCAGCTCCGGGCCTCACACTCCGAGTGTTTAGAAGTTTATCTCCATCAACTCATCCCCCTCTTTATCTGGCCTGAGTACGGTTGGACATGCTCCAGCAACACTTACACTTCCAGTACTCTCAGTTCTGGGAACAGGAATAAAGAGCGAGCCTGAGCGCATACTGTAGCTATAAACCGACATGTTTTTTTTTGTGGGATCAGCTTGTCTGAGAGCTCAACCAGTAAAAAGACATAAACATTATGATTGACCACGTGCCAGGAGTAGTTAAGTGTGTGCTATTATAAGTAATAGGTGAGAATATAACCCTGGAAGTGAAGCGATTACAACACTTGTAAAAGCTCAGCGTTATAAAACAAAGCAATCTAACTCAGAGTATCGTGATTTGTTTTGGATATTAGCAACGTTTACTTATAATTAGACACATCATTTCCCGGGTTGTGTTTCCGTGCCTCCCAGAACAGTCAGCACTTGTTTAGATAGAATTATGTATGCAAACACTATGGATGCATTTGTTACAATAATGCAGCTCAAAACAGATCGGATGGAGCTGAGATTAAATACGTTGTTCAGGTTCAATGGGATTTTGGAAGAGGGAATTACTTTTGAACGACTACTTTACAAATTGTGTTCAATTTTATTTAAAGTACGGACTTAAAAACGATACACCAGGAATGATCTGCCTGCCCTCAAGGAGGAAGTCTAAGACATACAATGCTGCGTATGTATGTACTTGGAGAACTTACACTGAAACTTGCAAGAAGCATTTGCTGCTTTTTTTGTCAGATTGACTGTCCATTTAAATGTGTCTGAAAGAGGCACTTTTTGTGTGCATGTAAATGGTCTGCAAACGCTAAAATCCCTGTGTTCCCTAACCCTTAAACCCTCCTGAACGCCTCATTTTGATCCCTTTGTTTTACGTCCTTATCCTAGTGACATCATTCCAACACATTGTATGTGATAGGCTGTAAGGGGGCGGGACATCTCTAAATGGTTGACCGATCACAACAGAGCCAGCCAGCTCACCAATCAGAGCAGACTGGGCTCTGGTTTCAGACAGAGGGTGAAAAGAGGTGCTTACAGCACAGGCAGTATGAGAAAAATAAAGAGCTTTTTGAACATTAACGCATGGAGACATGTCCCAGGAGAGACACTACATATGAACCTCAAAGTGAGTAGAATATGTCCTTAAGGGAGACTTAGGCAATGTTCAGTTTCTACAGTAGTCATATGTTTTGAACGAACCAGGAAGAGTGTGTGTTTGCATTATGACACATATACAGTTATGCAGAGAAACACTGAGAGAAAAATAATAACATTATCTCTGAATCTTGTAGAGGATTTCCACAGTATTTGCTTTGACAGATAAAACGATAGGGAACTTTAGAGGTGTCATAGTCAAAATCATATTAACTATCCTTTTTTACCAGAATCTAAGCTCTCCAAGCAGGGAGGGGTATCACTTACATAAAGGCCGACAATACACACTGATAAGACACACACAGGCTCAGCAACGTTGCATAATTACGCCCCACTGAGTAAACGTTGTGAGGAATTATATAAGCGTAGGATTAACCTCCCAGTGCCACACTTGGCGCTGAGACGGTAAAATCTGCTCTGTATGTTTCCAATTGGCATAAACACGATGCTTTGATATCTTACACTAGATGGTATGTTTGTGAGCATCTTAATTAAATGTCAGGATTTGCATTTCACCAGTGTTTGAGGTTAATTGCATAAGAGTCTCAAGAGAAACACGAGTCAGAGTTGTTGTTAAACTAGCAGGAAGGGCTCAAAGGCTGGACGTAAGGATTTGAAGCTGCTGTGTGCTCAGTTCATGTGGCTGACAGAACATGCATGGGAGATAGCAAGGTGAGAAACTTTGAAAGACTTCACCTCTGAGGTCAGCGCGATAAGCAGAAATTGAAACCCTCCTGACTCTCCTCCGCTTCTGTCTGCTGTCGACAACATGGCATTTGCACTGAGCTCACACTGAAGCCACTCTTTGTAGACTGACCTGCTCCACTGGCAGTCCTCCTAGTCCATCTAAGTGCTTCCATTACCATTTTTCTTTCAATTAGAAAGCGGGGGGACACACGCTCTCGGCTGAAAGTACTGTGCAATGGATGAGTGCTCTGGTAGACGCCTACAAATGTATGGTTTGAGAGAAAGTGTATAATCTAGCAGAATGAAAACCCACCTGGTTCCACGACACCTTTGCAAATCAATACACAAATACGTAGCTTCTGTACGTAGCACTTTGATAGTTAGACTAGTTGAAGCCAATGAAGTAGCACTTACAATAGGTTTTTGAAAGCTAATGTAGTTGCAGGACTTTTGCATTTTCTGAGTTTGTTTTTTATAGAACATACATCAAGATTTAGTTGAGCAGGACAGGTAGGACCCAAGTGCAGCATGGACAATGGTTTACACAGAAAGTATCTTAATCAAGGTTTACTTGATAGAAGACCTCAAAGACCCACAAACACCAACAGAAAACCAGAACTGAAATACAAACAAGACCAATCAAGAAGACAGGACACAGCTGGGGAGCGGAGGGAGACACAAAGACACCAGGTGAACACAGTCAGGTAATCAGACAGGAAGCAAAGACAGACCGTGACACTTCAAAATAAACAGGAGGAATGGAGGACTCTTTAATCTTCTTAATATTTAGGACGCAGTGATTTATTTTAAGGGCCTTATTTGTTTTACTTCAATAAAGGTATATTATTTATATAATATATATAATACACAAACATTTCTGTGTACCTTTTTCTCCCCAGATTTGTTCTTTTGCTGACTCAAGTTTAAAAATAGAATTTAAATATGTGACTGTTTGAATAAATAATATGTTTAAATAAATAAAAAGTATGAATTAATTAAATAATAAATAAATATATACAAAAATAAATAAATAGAAAATAAATAAATACCTAAATAAATAAATAGAAAATAAATAAATAGAAAATAAACAACAATCAAAAACGGTAATTGGGGCGTTGTCCCTGCATGTGTTTTGTAAGCATTCCTGTTTCAAGTGAATTGTCAGAGCAGACATTTTAAAAGATAGATGAGCTCTGCAGCTAACTAACCCAGAAAGGCGCCGACCTGGTATCCATCAAAATGCACTCCAATTGCTTTCCTTTGAGTTCAGCTTCCACGCTTTCAGTCTTCTCCCCAGATGATTTCTGTTTGTTCTGGGACAGACTGCTTCTTCATGCGTTTTTAGTCAGACTGTCGCACTCTGGCCATCTCTCTGCATCGGAAGTTCATTTCATCCATCACTGAGACAACCACTCAGTCTCTGCCTCTCCTCTCTTATTCTCAGTTTCTCCTGGCAGCACTTTTAGATAAAGTTCATGAAAGGATGTCTCTGTCGCCATAGTGCGTCACGTATTTTCAAACCACATAAAAAGTCTCTAACAGACATCAAGACTTCTTTAAATACACTGTCTATCCCATACCCTATATTTGGTATAGGGCTTGATAGAGTATTACATTCTGATTGGTCAATTTGGACATTCCAGAGTTCTGCAGAGGAAGCAGACAGGAAGTGAACACTAAAGGGAACACAAAGCAACAATCTTGTCCTCGAGATAACTCCACACGTCTCAGACTGAGAGGAAAATTGTTATGCTGCCATGTCTCTTCTTCTTCTTCTTCTTCTTCTTCTCCTTCTCCTTCTCCTTCTCCTCCTCCTCCTCCTCCTCAGAGAGCAGTGAAATCTCCCCACTGCTTTGAAGGTTTGCTTAACAACTGGGTTCTGCATTTTTGTGAAAATGTATCATGCCAGGCAAACATCTTCAGCCATGAAAGCATGCTGCCCGTCTCAGTGTTACCGGGCAGTCGTGGAGGCAGAAGAGGAGAAACACAAGTCCTGGTGGCGTTTTCCACATGAAAGACGTTCATATTTATCACTCATGGCTGCCCTCCAACACACACACACACACACACACACACACATGACACACACACACACACACACTGACACACACACACTGACAGCCTGATATAGGAGTCCTCTGACCTTAATTGTGGCCACACATGCCATACCACAAGCTGGTCAAACGTGTCTTTATTGAGAACACAATGTCCAAATGCTAATGCTTCCCTCTCTATCATCTTCAAGATGCTGCATTTCTCGGAGCAATCTAAACTTTTGCATGTTAAGGCTAGAAAGGAGGTAACTGTATTGTGGTGTCACTTTGACTAAACGATGCCATCGTTCAGCAGCAGAATAAACTACCGATTTGCAAAGATTCAAACGTTTAAACAAAAGGAGGAAGCTGTTTGCTAAACAACAACAGCTTTGATATATTTATTTTAATTCATAAACTAGAGGACAGAGCAACTGGTTTCATGAGCTTGCATATGCTCACTCAGGAATTAGCAGATATGCATAATGAAATATATATGAGTATAAACACTCCACACTGATCCATAGAGCAGAAATCTGTGAAGCCGCAGCTGAGGTTTTAGTCAGAGATCAATCTAACGTTGCTGGCGAAATGGCGAATATCTCAGTGAAATAAACCAAATGAATGTGCAAAGAAAACTAATATTAAAATGAACATGTTTTATCTAAGGGATGGGAGCCAACCACAACAAAGCCGCCCCGCTAACCAATCAGAGCAGAGTGGGCTCTGGTTTCAGACAGAGGGTGAAAAGAGTAGCTGCAGCACAGGCAGTATGAGAAACATAAAGAGCTTTCTGAGCGGGAATAGAGCCTGTTTAACGAAGTTCTGCAATATAGAAATGCCATCCCTTTATTATACAAACTTAAAATGCTTGTGGCGGCAATTGTTGGCGTTGCTTTCTTGCAGCACCTTAAAACAAAATGCTCCTTTGAGAAAAATGAGACCTCAATATTCCTCCGTCTGCAGCAGTAAGCAGAAGCTGTTCTACTTCCTGTTTGGAGCTGCAGGTGATGTCTCTCTGACTGCTGACTGTGTCTCACACCTTCAGAAGGAGCTGCAGTGGAGAGGCCTTCCTCTTAAGTCTCTGTGGGTCGCTGTGCTCTCAGCCAAGCCTTCGCCAAGGATGGGGATGTATTAGTCACACACACATTGCACACACTCACACACACTTTTGATTCGACGCCCGTGAGCGAGAAAAAACAGCTCATGAACAATTGAGTGGAGGGAAAGTGGGCGGCTAGTGTTTTGGTTCTGTAAGGAAGGCAGGGGTGTGTGTTTCTCTCTGCCCTGACCAGATGTTGTTTTCTTTGCTTTTAAAGCCTCTGTTCTTTTGCTGATGTTTAGCACCTATTACTCAACACACACCTTACACACATCCGGCTGCTCTACCTGAGATGCCAACTTTTCCTGGGTTTTATGACTCATTCCCCGCTGCCTCTCTATTATGAAATTGTTGATTGTTGATGTTGAATTATTTTCAGAAAAGGAGCATGAGCACGGACTACCTATTCAACTCTGGAAATTCAATTATAAAAATGAGGATGTAAACAACACGTAAACTCCATCAGTGCTCTTTGATGCCGTTGGGTTGAAAGCAGCTCGATCAGAGCACTTTCAGAAACACCGTGTCATATATATCATTTATTGATGGGTTCTTGCCATGGATCTGTTTGCTTTTCGTTTTGTGAAAGGACAATAATGGCAATTGGTGGTCACAAAAAAGTGTTACTGACATTGTGGAGGTATTGCATCATCTGTGTGTGCAGGAGTTTTCACTTTCGACTGACTGATTTCTGACCTCAGTCTAGTGTTGCTATGGTTAAAGTGAGACTAATAAATCCAAGTATCCCAAATGCACAGATTAACATTCAACACTTTAATGACTAAACGTTAAATCAATAAACTAGACAAGACTGCTAAAAACATTCAAGTGTTTCTTAAAGATTAAATGCATCTACTTACAGCCCGAAAAAAAGGTGTTTGTGTTATTCGAAATGCTGAATCTTTAAATAGTGACAGCACTGTATTTGGCTCAAAATGCAGCTTGTGACGATACGCTAAGGGGCGGGACATCAGCAGGAGAGGACTCTTTAAAGTAGAGACTCTACATACTGATATACACCTGAACATCAGCAGGAGAGGACTCTTTAAAGTAGAGACACTACATACTGATATACACCTGAACATCAGCAGGAGAGGACTCTTTAAAGTAGAGACTCTACATACTGATATACACCTGAACATCAGCAGGAGAGGACTCTTTAAAGTAGAGACACTACATACTGATATACACCTGAACATCAGCAGGAGAGGACTCTTTAAAGTAGAGACACTACATACTGATATACACCTGAACATCAGCAGGAGAGGACTCTTTAAAGTAGAGACTCTACATACTGATATACACCTGAACATCAGCAGGAGAGGACTCTTTAAAGTAGAGACACTACATACTGATATACACCTGAACATCAGCAGGAGAGGACTCTTTAAAGTAGAGACACTACATACTGATATACACCTGAAGGTGTTACTGACATTGTGGAGGTGTTGCATCGTCTCTGTGTGCAGGAGTTTTCACTTTCGACTGACTGATTTCTGACCTCAGTCTGGTGTTGCTATGGTTAAAGTGAGACTAAAGGTTGGTCGGTGCAGGACTGTTGTTTTTTGGACCTGCATGTGGAATATGTGTTTATTTGTTCACAATGCTGATGCTGCTGGCACACAGGCCATGTTGTTTACTCTCTGCTCAAAGCCCTAAATTCATGTTGGCATGAGCAGAAACCACACTAGAGCCAGTGGAGTTTTGGAGTGCACCCATATGTGAAACCTGCATTGTGTACATAATGAGAGCTCTTCCTGTGGTTCCTGTCGCTGAAGCCTTGCTGTTTCTTGTTTGCATGCGTGACTCCAGGGCCTCGGCTTCTAACCTAACTCCATGTAGTCACAGTTTATGGATTTACACTCAGGCTCAAATCCTCCCAGCACCACAGAGACCCGCAAGAAATGAAACCATAGCACTTCCTCTAACTTCCCTCCCCAAAAAATCTGGCAGAAGTGATGTGCTGTGGAGCCCGCGAGAGGGTTTTACACCCCATAAATCCTGGATATTTGGACAGTTTGCCCACTATCGCATCCTGAAGGGGGGTGGGGAGATTTGTGTGTTGTGTTTCCTCACCCTGGGAGCAGGGAGACATGATGAATTGTACCGCAGGAACATACTGAGTCCAAATACATCAGAAGACACACTGTGTGCACACCATCACACACACCCCGCCACATATGACTCTGCACACATACACCAGCACACAGTGAGAGCCTCGGGCTGTATGTGTGCGAGTTACGGATGATCTGATTGACATGCTCGGGTGTGACTGATGAAACTTTAAAACGCTCTCTTGGCGTCATCAAACAGAGGCAGCCGTTTGGTTCGTGAGAGGCGTCTCCTAACACTCGATGATTTGATTGATGAAGACACACCCGACATGCTCCACTGCTGCTCAGCGCTCGGTGTGACGATCAATCTCAATGGAAGACGATGGTGAAGATAGCCACAGTCAGCCGCTGACCTGTGCGTGGCCTCGTTGGAGTTAATTCAAGGGATCTTTAAGTCAAAGTAAGGGTCAGTAAACACAAACAATAAATCATGCCTTCAGTGTGTGTAGTGTAAAACCACAAACTTAAAGCTGGTGCACTTCTGCAGCAACACTTGGGTCAAGATTTGATAACATGATAAATTGTAAATATAAAACAATAATGGGAAGTTTTAGTCCAACAAATAAAATGTAAGAATTCTAAAATAATTTCAATAAATTAAATACCAATAAAGATATGTCATAACAAATGAGTGACTGGTTGCCAAACAGGATGTGTGCAGAATGTAAAAGTTCTCATTTCTGGTGATTTGTTTAACATTGGACGTTATATTTGTTTCCGTTGCTCTGCAGGAAATGGAAGAGTATTAGTTTTGTTTTGTTTATTGACTGTATTCTGATCCTATGAAAATAGGAGGCAGTTAGTTTTTATTTTACTGCATGGAATATATGATCTATATTCGGGCTGCTTTCATGTTTTTGTTGTGTTTTTTTGTTTGTTTTTCCTGTAAACTTCTTATGCATACTGCAGTCGACAATTTCTATGTAACAGAAATTCACATAGCACATTAATAAATGAGTCACTGACTTTCAGTCAGAAAGCAGCAGCTGTTTTATTGTCTCATACTGTTCCGTACTGCCTGTGTATTTACATTGAAACACAGCGTGAGCTCTACTGTCTCCCTGCATGCCTCCTGTCTGCCTGCATGCCTCCTGTCTGCTTGTCTGCCTGTCTTTCATTCAGACGGCTCCTTTGTGTCGTTAAGATGCCTACAATATCAAAAAGTGACACAAGTGTTTACAGCATGACCCCCCTGCTGTGCGTCAACAAACTAATGAAAGTGCAGCAGAGAGTTTTTAAAAGAGGCTGAAAATATACCTGCTCATCTCCCTCTGCACATGGAGACCCTGCAGATCTGCCCTATTTGCAAGTTGGAAAACTAAGACCACAGGGAAAAAAACCAAGCAACCATTCCAACAAGGAAGCGGAAGTTTTGGACGATATAGAAGCTCCTCTCGTGTCCCTCAGGTTTGAAACACGTATGCACTTTGATCGATTATTGATCCTAATGAACCATGCATTCACACACTCCTCTCTGCTGCCAAGCTGAGTTTAATAATGAGTGCACCAGGACTCCAATAATCTGCATTTTGTCGCCCTTTGGGCTCCTTACATATACATAAACCTACTTTTCCAGTCTGGTACACTCTCATATTCCCTTTGATTTCATCCCTCACCCCGGGTCAACTTGACTTCATGTCGGTGATGTTATTTCTAACCTAAACTTTAATTGAAGTGATTGTCTGTGCCGGGAAGCTGCAAAATAACAGTTAAAGGCTAACACTGCATATTGTAGTCTTCTGTAAAATAAAATGATCTGTAACTCAGCTGAAAGAGGAGAAAGATGATTTGCATTAACTTCCTTCCTGATGTTTTTACATTATTTACATTTGGATTTTTAGAGCGCATCAAGTCAGGAAAGTCAGGAGATACAAATTTGGTGGCAAAAAAAGCAGTAAAGAGAGCTGTGTTTTAATGTAACGGTGCTGACGATCCACAGCATGCCTCTTAGAGTCCAGTAAAGAAAACAAATAAATACAATTCTTTTTTCCGACAGATCAAGTCTTACTTTTTCTGCAACTCTGCATCAAAAAGGGCAAATATTTAAAACCGAGAAACAAGAGAATGGTCATTTTCAGACCGTTCATTTGACCGGGGAATGCATTCTGTATTCACTTTTAGTTTTGAATTGTGTACAAAAGAGTCCTTCAGTCTCATATTACTAAAAGTTTTCATTTTATTAGCTTATTTTTATTTTAGTTTATGGTTGGACTGGGTGCAAAAAAGTGAAAAATTTGACAGAAAACTAAAAAACTGTTTTAATTATATAAAATAAGAATCTTCAATTAATTTAAAAATAATTTTCGACTTGTTTTAGAAAAGTGGGAAATGGGAATGAGGACTAAATAGTTTTTACATTTTTAAAATAAAAGCGACGATTATTTTTCTGCTCATGAATTGCAATTTGAGTTATCCTGTAGATACGTTTATTAATCCGTTTAAAAACTGTCTATGCTTCATTTAAGGATTCAAAATTTAAAAAAGTAAATCTCTAGTGGATGAGCACTGTAGCAGGAGAGCAGGTTGGGGGGGGTGGGCCGGGAAGGACTGGAGGGAGGTGAAAGGAGAGAGGAGATAAGGAAGAACATACAGCAGGTGATGCGTCCATTAGACTGTGTCATGTGCATTGTTCCATGGGACAGCGTGGGGTAGAGTCTGATGTCTTCATTCTGTACATTCACACAGCTACCGCTCACAGCCCCGTGCAATCACTACATCTTATCTGTGGCTGTGTGTGTGTGTGTGTGTGTGTGTGTGTGCGTGTGTGTGAGAGTATCTGCTGTACTGTTTGTTCTGCTGCAGCCTCATGTTAGCAGCTGTGAAGAGGTGGGCTCCTCTAGGGAGAGCCAGGCTCAGGCATTGATGTGGATCAGCACAATGTAACGGAGTGTGAAATCCATCAGACAAAACTGCAATACAGTGGAGGTGGTGATTCAATCAAAGAGGTTCTATTCTGCTTTTTGGGGTTTTAGGTTATATAGGTTTTAGTGCATGTAAATGGTCTGCAAAGGCTAAATGCCCTGTCTAATCTCCAGAGGGAGTAATTATGTATCACCCATGTTTCTATTGGCTAGAGCTCCAACACATTGTACGTGATAAGGGCTAAGGGGCGGGACAATCCCAACAGAGCCGGCCAGCTAACCACTCAGAGCAGACTGGGCTCTGGTTTCAGACAGAGGGTGCAAAGAGGTGCTGCAGCACAGGCAGTATGAGGAAAATAAAGAGCTTTTTGAACCTTAAAGCATGGAGACATGTCCCAGGAGAAGGGATCCTGTCATGAGTAAGGGTCACCAATAATCCACCCTTCTAGACAACATTGACCTGGCATCAGCTGGTCAATGGCAGCTGCATGTGACCTCTGCTGTTCCACGGTTGCAATAATGCAGCTGAGCACTGATCTTCTCCGACACAATGCCTCTAATTAGAGCAGATCGAGCCTGGCTGCAACTGCAACTGAGAAAATGTACGCTGTAAGAAAGATGCACATCGAAACTCTGCACAGTGGCGTAATTGATATCAAATCATTAGAGCTATGGGTGGACATGTTGTGGCGCATCTTTGCAAGCAGTACATGGTAATGGAGTGCATTTTAAATGGCGCTTTTCCGGTCTTTTCGGCCCTTCCAAGAGCTTTTACTAATACAAATCAGCCTTCAGCCATAGTGCCATCCTGTTCAAGCAAAGTCAGAAACACAGAATCCACGTCCGTCCCCACGAGACTCTCTCTACCATAAGTCATTCCTGGTGTTGCCAACGGGACACGAATGTATGTGTTTTCCCCCGAAGGAGCACAGTGCAGATGTGCAGGGGAGGGGGGGAGGGGAGGAAAAAGAGAGGAAACAGATGTGCTGTAGTGGTAGGAAGGGGGGGCTCTGATGGGACCGAGGCAAGTGGCCGCTCAGGCTAAGCCTCTTACAGCCGATACAGATGACACTGGGCCGCAGCTTCTGCCCCATGTCGCGGGAAGATGTGCATGAGTGTGTGCATCAGCATCTGCTCAGCTCGACGCGCTCCTCCCCCGGCGGCAATGAGCGAATTCATCTGCACATGTTCGAGGAGGACGCGTGCACGTTGCATCCTCATACGAGTGGCAATTCCCAGGCATTAGCAGGAGTACGGTACGGAGCCATGACTGTACATTATGGTATATCAGCGCATTATGCTGGAAACAGATGCTTCGGATCGGGTCGGACGGATCAGCCAGTGACGGTCCGCTAATATGGATTACGGAGCGGAGAGGTGCTGTAGATGCCGTGTGGATTTAAGCAGTTATATAAGTCATGTATAATTCAAGTGATGAGTGCGGATAGAAACCAATACTGTTCGCAGGAGGGATGTGTAAGATGAGGCGGATACTTGAGTCCCGCATGGAAAGGAGAATATATGAATCGGCAACTTTTTGCACCAACGACCGTTTATTTCTCATTTTCTCCACTTTTTTTTATAAAAGGTGAATATTTGAAAACAAAAACCTGCAATTATTCTTTAAAGAATTGAAAAATAATGACCCGTAATCATATCATAAAAAGGTTACTGTACAGCTGTTTGGACACCGAGGGATCAGTTATGGTTTTGATTATTTGTTGACTGATAAAAGACTGAAAGACGTGACACTGAGGGGTTTATCGTATGAACACACACTCACATGTCATGCATCACTCAGAGAGGTTACACACTAACACAACAACATACCCTCAGTCAATTACACAATAACAAACACGTGACTGCACACACACTCCACTGGTGTGTTTGTTTGAGGCTGTTCAGACACCAATTTACTTCTCTTTGTCAGCTTTCTATTGTCAAGGAAACACTCTCCAGCTGAGCCCCCTTCAGCTCCGCTCGTCTGCACGCTCTCCTCGCCCTTCTTAATAAACCGTTCACTCATTTATTTATTCCTATCTTCTGCTGGTGGTCTGCGCCTGCAGCACAGCGCTGTGCAGCCCCCTCTAAGCCGACAGAGCGAGGGGACGGATAACAAGGAGACGTTGTGGCACAGCAAGGGAGCAGGAAGCATATTCATATCATAAGAGATGTTTGAAGAACCACACCTGCAGCAGTTTGAAGTCATTTCCCAACACTTTCTATCATGTGTTTCCATCACACCGTGGATTTGTGAGGTTACAGATCGATTGCTGGGATCGGAAGAAGAAAACTCAACTTTTTGCACCAAACATATTTATTTTCCTGACTTATTTTTACTTTTCTTGCAAACCAATCACAACACGAAAGGTTGGGAAACATGTGTGCACCAAAATGCTCCACTTTCCAAATAGGATTCACGAAATCTGTAACAACACCACCAAGGTTCAGTCCAAACCGGGTAACAGGGTCTCTGCTGCCTCTGTGGGCCTGCGCCCTCAAACCAAAATGCAGATTCTCCCCGTAAAATGTTAAAGTGCTGCCAGAAAACAATCTCTCTGTGGGTCAGAAAGGGTTTAATGAGTCCAGAAATATGAAGATGGGGTCAGATGTCTGGTCAGACGGCAGAGACAGCGTACGGAGAATAAATAGGGGATGGATGTCCGGTGGGTCTGCTGGATGAGTGGCAGGCAGCAGGCTGACACTGAGACTGAGATTTCTGATCCTTTCTTTTACTCTCCTTTTTTCTGGAGAGGAAGTAAAGAAACTCTGGATTTATTTGTTGTTTGAGGTGCAACATATGACTCAGCAGCTTTAAGATATGAAGACACTATTATTTTCAACTTCGCTCTGATGCAGGATTTTCACGGGAAGTGGGCGGGGCTTAATTTTAGTCGGAAGTGACGTTAGCGCCTCATGCTATATCTATCCTGAAAAAATCCCTGATCTTCAACCCCTTATTTAAGTGTTTGAAATGTGATCCATTTTATTTGCCTTTCCTCAGCTTTTACATCCTGCATGTAACTCTAAACCATGTCTTGCACTATGTAGGCATTGTGTTCATAAACGGACTTCCTCGCTATAGTTTTAGGATTAACGAGACTACGTGGTTATATATAGAAAAATAGCATCTAGCTGTAGGGATGATGAATAATGTTTACAGCGCTGGATGTAAAAACCTGTAAATAAATAAAGAGGGGAAAGACGGTGACTGCACACGTTTCATATATATGTTATGAATTCTTCCTCTCTTGTATCATCCCTGTCTCCCCCCACCTGTCCTGACCCCCTACATTGTAAATCTGCAGAAGCCATGTCTGCTTTGGCCTGTCAGATTGAGGCTTTACTCCCCCCTCCCCTCCCTCTGCAAACACCGGGTTAGACTCATATCATGTTTCAAGCCATTAACAGCAAAGCCGAGCCCGGGGAAGGCAATGAGAGGAGAGCGGTGGCAGGATGGAGAGGAGAGGGGCCAGAGGAACGCTCATCCATCACTCAGTGGCGGCCCCGCCCAGGTGGGGAGCGGGGCCAAGCAAGCAGACAGGAGTGCGGACATGAGGAGAGGGAGAGAACGACCAAGTGTCTGGGATTTTTATGCAATTAGAGCCGGATGTGACAGCTGCCCCGGCAACAGTGGAACGAGAATGAAAATGGGATGGATTTTGGTGTTGGGGAAGGAGGCAGAAAAAAGAGCAATGACAGAATATATATAAAAAATAAGCGACTCAAAATAACAGCTAGGAAAAAGTGCCTCATTGCCATTATCTTGTTGTTACTGTTTGATTTTGAAAGGTTTCTGCCCCTTTGTCTTTTTACTTCCTCTCATTGTGTGTTTTGAACATCTGTCCTTGCCTCATCAGTTCCACTCTTTTCCCATTAGCCCTGCAACCACCTGACCTTCTGTATACCTAGCCCCTTATTAGGATGTGTAGAATAAGCCCTGGTTTTATGGTTTAGTCTTGTTGGATTATTGTACGTCACACAATGTGTAGTGGAGCCATGTGTGCCTCGCCTTGAATTGACTGGATTATCTTAAATGAAAGGAGTTTTTTTAATCCTGTCTTTGCATTTTGGTCCAACCTGCTCCACAACCAATGACAACATGTGCATATTTGTGTCAAAACACATTCATTTTCCGAGTGTCACCCACTAAAATCCGCCTCTTTGAGGACTCCCTACTGCTCAGAAAGCCAATTTCTCCAGAAAAACTGGATTAGTTATTTTAAAGAGGCCTATTTTGGTGGGGTTTCCCTTGTCCTGTAGTGTGTTCTATAGGTTTTACTGCATGTAAATGGTCTGCAGAGGCTAAAATCCCTGTGTTTCCTTTCTCTCCCACACTGCCCTGCCTCCATTGGACTCCTTTGAGATGTCCAGCCTCTTAGCTAATCATGTACAAATGCTAGTCAATGGAAAGGGATTTAAAATATCGGCACCACAGTCAGTTAGGAAAAGAAAGGGAGAGGAAATTGCGCAAATATGAGCGAGAGAGAAACAGTGAGCTGCAAAGACTTGATTATGAACCTTGTTAAAGTATTTGCCAAACACCCAGCGGTGGCGGCACCTGAAGAGTTGTCTGTGGTGACGGAAACACAAAGCGGTGCGTCTGTGAGATATGTTGAAGGGAGATCAGCTCAGCACATTCTTCACTCTCACATTTGAAGCCAGCCAGCATGCACACAACCTGTTGTTGTAATTAAACCCCACTTCCTTCAGGCCAGTTATGTGTAAAAAGGGTTGTACATACAGAGGTATTTCAGACAGTCCGTTGTTAATTTGCTTCTGACATATCTTGAAGGGATTTGTTGAGGCGTGCTGTTAATTGGGCTTGTTTATTCATAACCTCAATGGTACATGACCAGTACAAACAGTAGAGAATGGTAATATAGAGCACCTCCAGGGGTTTGGTTTCACTCTCATCATGACTGGGAAATGTAACTGTGATGGACCGTTAGCAGTAATGAGTAAAACAACAACTAAAGAGTTTGGGAAATTGAGGAAACTTACTTTCAAATATCAGATTTCCTTTTGTTCATCTCAGACGGATCGTTACGGTGGCGGGACAGAAACCTTCTACTGAATCAATGATCATCATCTTCAGCAACCTGATTGAATCGAGTGAATTGCTACTCTTATTTTTAACCTAAGACTGAGATATTTCTCTTGGATTTAACAGACTCTTTGGCTACTTAACAACCTGACTACAGGCAGACAGCATTGTGTACATTCAATCCATCGTGCAACCCCTCTTTGGGAGCCTCTCTTCCCGGCTAATCATGGCTTCCCAAGCGCTCATCGTAGTGCTGCTTATAATTCACCTAGCTATCTAACTGAAGGTCACCCATGGGCCACTTCTTTTACCACTGTGTAGTGTATGAAGTCGATATGGTAGGTGGGTTTTGTTCAAGGTAAACACAGGAAACAGCCAATAAGGGGCCGTCATACCTGTAGGAATTGAAGGCCTTTCCACAATAGGGTGAAGTAGGAGGATGATGGAGAATGAAATTTGGCAGCTTTTTCATTCAGTGACATCTTAAGAATGTATCACCACGGACTAGAGTCGTCCACTTCAAATTTACTTTGTATTTGTACGACTAAACGTGTGTTTGACATCGTTTTCTTCACCACTACATCAACATAATGAAGTCTAGCCTCACCGTTCAGTCAGACAGCTTTAAAGCGAGTACGGCGATCAGCGTACGGAGATAAAAGACACACAATGGCCGTCAGCCACGCCCAGCTGACATGATCCAACAAATAAAAATGTTGGTAGTCCAACAAACACGGTTGAAAACAAGCTTTTCCACCCATTTACTTCACCGACGCCACAGGTGCATAGTTGCGATGGCATGTGCTCTGTTCTCATTGGCCCTAAGATATTAATAGGTTAGAACAAGCACCAGAGTAGGGTGGACCTAATGTCTCTTACTTCTTTGAAACTTTTAAGACCCTGAAAATATTCATATCTCCATAAGTCACAGCAGCCTCATTGTTTATTAATGCAGAGCCACAAAGCTTTCACTGCACTGATTTCTCCGTCCCGCCTTGTCGTGAAGGAGCAGTGACTCCCACAGCTAGAGCTGGCTCGCATGCAGGCTATACATCAATGCAGCTGCTGCCCAAAATCCCCCAAATGATCCGACCCGGTGCCAAATAGGATGTGGAGGGTATAGGAAGGGGGCGGGTTTGATCCAGCAAATTAAAGTCTTAGCAAGAGAGAAAGAGAGAAGAGAGGCAGGAGGAAATTTCTGTAAAGGTTAATGTGTGTTTGGATGTTGGTTGCCGGAGGGTATCTGGCACTAATGAGGGTGGGAGAAAAGTTCCAGAAGCAAGATGGCATTTGCCCTTATTTCTAATGCCAGAGGAAAGAAAGAAAGAAAGGAGGAGGAGGAGGAGACGAAGGAATGACTGATGGTGGGAGAGAGAAGAAAGGGGAGAGAGTCAGAAGTAAATGGACGGATTGATTAGAAAATTGTAGATGGAAGAAACTACATCTTGACATCCGATGTACAGAACGTGAGCGTTCAAGGCAATGGACGAAGACTTTTGAGCGTTGGTGGCAAACCGGTTCAAGTCCCCGGTGTCCCTGAGCAAGGCACCGTTCCCTACACTGCTCCCAGGGCGCCGTGCATATGGCGGCCAAATGCAGAATGTATATTTCCTCTCTGTGGGACCATCAATGGTTCCTCCTCTTTTCATTTCCTCCCAGACTTTTTTCTTTTTAGGTTTAAATATGAGGTTCATTTTGCCATTTTATCTCGGCCTTTCTTTACTTTGTTCATCAAGTTATTTACAGACATGTTGAAACAGTGAATGCTACACAGGTGTACCACTCAAGCCACAACACTATTGACCTTTTGTGTTTGATTTTGCACATATAAGGCTGCTCTTGAATAATGCAAACACTACATACTGTGGGCTCAGCATCTATCGTGGCGCGAACAGATCTTAGTCGAGGCTAAGTGTAGTCTTGTGGCGCTGAAATATTCACAAGAGTTTCATTATTCAGTGTTAAATGGCTGTGGGGACATCATGACATGCTAATGTTCCTTATTATTTGCCCGTTTGCGTCACGAAGAACGGAAATTAAAGTCATTTCCACAAACAGTTATGTGGTGCACACATCCATGCCAATAAACCTGCTGTTTTTAATTGCATGCGTAGCTGTGATGACATGGCAACCATCGAGCTGTAGAGAAACAGAGACGGAAAAGACTCTACCTTTGACACGGTACTGAGAAATATAGAATAAAAAGCAATTAGTGTGCTTAGCATGAAGCAGAAATGATGTGTGTATTGAAATAAAACCAGCGTTAAGAAGCTCTTTTATGCAGTTCCTTTTCCTGTATTGTGTTATATGGGTTTTAGTGCATGTAAATGGTCTGCAGAGGCAAACATCTCCCCCCGGCCTGAAACCCCTCCATTGGAATCCTTTGTTTACTTCAGTAACACAGTGACATCGCTATGTAACACTTGCACATTTATTATCTAGCGCTCCAACAGATTGTACGTGATAGGCTAAGGGGCGGGACATCTCTAAGCGGTTGGTCAATCACAACAGCATTATTTGCACTATGTATGTTGAGTTGTTGGAGGAGCCTGGGATATAACGCTGTATCTGCTGTGCATATGACAAATAAAACCTTTGAACAGAGCCGGCCAGCTAACCAATCAGAGCAGACTGGGCTCTGGTTTCAGACAGAGGGTGAAAAGAGGTGCTGCAGCACAGGCAGTATGAGAGACATAAAGAGCTTTCTGAACATTAGAGCATGGATACTGAACATAAGCATCATATTTCCTGTTCAACTCTTAAATAGAAGTTTTAAATATGAATTAAAGTTTAAAATCTCTGCTGTGAGCTACCGGAAGTTTTTGCTTTGGATTATTGCGCTTCAATAAAAAAGCAGTTGCACACAGCTTTAGATGTTTGTAGAGGGCACAGATTGGGGTCCAGAGTGTCACAGACAAGACAGAGGAAAGCTTTTCTGATCAGGAAACAAACAGGTCATACATCTCCTGATGTTTTTACTACTGAGAGGCTTAATGGCGGGTTTTGTTGATACTAAGAGCATGAAGGAGGCGGGGCAAGAGGGGAGGGAGGGAGATTTAGAGCAAACAGGGTCAGCAGTGAAGTCACATTAATCCCATTGAAGCCCCAGTCAGGAGGTTAATGGTCTCTCTGTGCACTGTGACGTCTGTATAAGTGAGTCTGTAGGCACTTTAAGATCATAATACCTCGCTCCGACACTCAAAGCAGTGATGTTCCTCTTGATTTACATACAGCTTATTTAGGATGAGATGTAACATCGCTTGGCTCAGATGTAAACACTTGCACGCACATTTCAAAGCATCGTGACCTCAACTGTTGTCCATGAACTTTAATTACAATGTGAAATACAAAGACAGGGACATGAAGCAGCTATGATTGTTGTTAAATGTGCAATTTAAAACTGAAGTGAGTAACTCTGATGTATCGTGGCATGTCACTGTGGCTTCTCATCTCAGTTGTGAAGGCTATTTGCGTATGATTTTTTGGACGAGAGAGGGACCAAAGAGAGTTAAAGATGGCTGTGTTTATTTTAAGTCCAACTGTAGATGGGTATTTTTTACAACAGGGTTTTCCCCACTTAGTTCATACAAATAAATGTCCTAAAAAAAGCCGTTTTAAAAAATTGCAGTTCACATAAAAATGCAGAAACCCCATCAAAGCACACACACACACACACACACACACACACACACACACACACACACACACACACACACACACACACACACACACACACACACACACACACACACACACACACACACACACACACACACACACACACACACACACACACACACACACACACACACACACACACAGGCTGTCTTTGCCATGTTGGATAATGCAGATCTCCATAGCTCACCTTTGTTTCTGAAAATCTTCCCCCGGCTGGAGCTCTATTGTCACACATTAAATGCACTCTCCGGACTACAGCGTCCTAAAGGATACCACTTTGGTGTACAACTACTAAGATTATAACACAATGTTCAGCAAATAATGAAAAATGCACCTTTTTCTCAATGTTAAAAGAAATACGGGCAATATGTAAAAGGCTACAATGCATATATAGGTAAGGATGTGTGGTTACGCATGCAAACCAATCAGAAATAATGCAGAGAGATATTACAATAATATGGGCAAGGGTCAAAGCGCTGACGTCAATCCCCCAGTGAACAGTACGGTACAATCCTTTTAATGGTGGGAAAAAGTCTGCATTCAGAACAAACATCTCCACAAATCATCGGGGAGGTAACCATTCCTGTTCTCTACTCAACCACACAGAACACGCTCGTGTGGTGCTCTTACGGAGCGTTGACATTCACTAACGGGCCGACTGTGTCACATTGTAGAGAAGGCGAGACATCTATTTTTAACGCTGCGCTGTTGATGTAGAATTCAAAAGGCGTAGGTTTACACAATGTAATCTAAAGCAGATAATACATAATATATAGGAGAGCATACGCACGTGGTAAGCGTGGCCAGAATGGACTGGTTTTCGTCCAACTTGGCTTCTCTTTCATTCTTTTTTGTGTGGTTTGGTTTGATGACATCTGGGCTGCTTTTCTCACCATTTTCAGGGATTGTAAAAGCAAATATTGAAATACAAGCGGGTGTTTCATGCTCCCAAACACAGCTTATATTCAATCATCAACAGGAAGTATATTTAATGAGATCATCACCGTTGACATGGCCGTTTGGACTGACCGTTTGTGTCGTATCTTTTGGTAATTTGGTGCAGATATGAAGCTTTGCAGGGTTATCTATTGTGTAATGAACGCTTAAGTACAGGGTTTTAAACTGGCTTCTTTCACTGTATGATTTGTGCCATTTTCTCTTTATTTAGCGTTTCTACTTTGTGTTTGGCCTGGAGACTGTCAATGTGATCTTGCAGCACAGCTTCATGGAATACTACAGTGATGCGAGCTGCCAAATGTCAAAGGGAATCGCTTCATTGGATTGAGAAGACACAAGACTGAGCACTTGGGAGACGGGAGGGCTTTGAAGCAGTGCCGTTTGCAAATCAGCTTCCATAACCCCAACAGCTTCCCGTAGTTAAACTGGTTTCTTCCAAGCAAGGTAAGAGAAGTATGATAGTAGGCATTAAATAAACACTCAGTGGCTTCATCAGTCAATCCCTGTCTCTTACTCTACTCTACATCTTCTCCCCCTGCCAGAAAATCACACCCTGATTAGGATGATTGACTTGTGCTGGGATAATTATCATCCAATCTAATTGCAGACGGGTTGTCGCTTCCCATGTGGTTCATTATTTGAAGAAGTGAGAAGCCGACTCCGTGTCCCTTTGCCTCGCTGACAGCTCCCGCCCGTCCGTCTTCCTCTCCACTCCTCTGAAGGGGTGACGAGCCAAGAGAGTGACGCCTCTGGATGTCAGAGAGTGTGTGTGTGAACCGGTGTATGCATGGAGGGAGTGTTTGTGCTACGTGAAATGAAGAGAACAAAAGAGAGGGAGCTGGCATCGGACATCAGTCACTGCTGACAAGTGGCGGACGGGCTGCTGACAGCTCGCGACTCAGACAGATTCATCTCCGCAGGACTGAAGCACCGTCTGAACTAGATGCCTTCTATCAGGATCAAAGCAGTTTTTGTTTCATATTAGAAAAACTGTTTTGCATCGACGCGGCGGAGCGCTTCATCATCTGGGTTTTCTTTTGAAGCTGTTCCTTCTTGTCAGCGTCCGATGACAGAGGCTGTAAACACGGCCAAGTCCCCCGAGGCAGATGTGTTATTTGTGATTGTGGGCGATTAAAATTAAACGTGATTGATTGACGGATCGATTGATCGCTAAAGGCAGTGCACTGAAATCTTGACTGGGTCCTTCATGCTTTTTGCATCCAGACCAGAAGCAACATGAAGTGCCAATAAAAGTGTTGAGCCATGCAATGACAGGGTTTTGGTTCCAATTTCCTTCCTGGCAGGGTTATCAAATGTGTTATCCTATACCTTATGAAAGCAATATTTCCCTACTCTTTACCATAAGACTCAGAAGCTTTTCAAAACCCTCCCTTAAAGTAGCGAGTTAGCATGCTAAGAGGCGCTAATTACCATTGAACTCAAAGTAGTGTAGCTGAGGCTTGTCGGATGTCATTAGCTTTCAAAGTATTTCAATGAGAAACTTGATGAAAACTGAAGAGATTAGCAAAAATAATTGTGTGCCAAGCTTAACAGCAATCCATCAGATAATTGTTGAAATATTAAAATATAAGATTGGGGACCAACCTAACTTGGCATTCAACATGATAATAGCACTGATCGTCCACTGATCGTCCACTGATCGTCCACTGATCGTCCACTGATCGTCCACTGATCGTCCACTGATCGTCCACTGATCGTCCAGTATGCTGGTGTCGGAGATAGAATAGCAAACTATAATTTCCTTGACATGTGTTTCTCTGACCTGTCTGCAGTTTCCACGGCTGCTCCAATGTTTGCAGAGTATATACTTCACTTTTAGACTCGTAGGAATGCTACCTTCACAGCAATATCTAACCACTTTTCAAGCTGACTGCTCAATAATGGTTGAATCTGTGAGGTAAACCTGATGGGCTACAACAGCATGTGTTCCCTACCAACCTTGTTTTTTCTGCAGAGTTAAAATTGTTAGACTTCCTGATAACAGAAGGTACAGTAAATGATTACTGTACTGTATACGGCAACAACTGTGTCTCAGTAGTGTGGTGGAAAGTCCACTTCAGCTTCTGGTAAGAAATGAACAATTCTACCTGCTTCCAATCAAAGATGTGTTATTTAATAAAGACTTTAAAGCCTTTAGCAGAATCAATCTTACGCCAGATAATCCTGCACCAATGTGTGCTAAATAAATCTGACCCAAATGACAATACTCTTAAAGGGAAGAGAGCAAGAGATGGGAAGGGGAACAGCCAATGAAATTCTATGTTACAGGATATTGAAGTGTCGGCCAGACGGGCGAAACCTGCAGACATGGTGACTACAAACCTAACATCAGTCTTAACAGTGGTCGAAGACAGACAGCCTTCTGTCTGTTCTAAGGAAGTGAAGATTTAGAAGCTACATGTTAATTCAAATGGTGGGAAAATCAAAGTTAGAGTGACATATCTATATATACGATGAGTAGGAAAACACCAGGAATAACACAAAAAGTGGATTTCATTCGAATGAACCGGTCAGAATGTGTTTCATTTTGGCATCGACAGACCTGACATGATGGGCCATCTGGTGCTACACACAAAAGCCCTGTCCTGACAGCATCGCTTTCTGCAGGGGAGGTTGGGTCATCTTTTTTGTGTGTCACAGATGCACCTTAATCCTGCCCGGATTAACCGTGTCCTGCTTTCATCCACTAACCACGAGCACAGAATGCGTGGTGTTATCAGATAAAACACGCCCTGTTTTGTTCTGATATTATGATTTGAGATTGAGTTTGGCTTTTAACCAACCATGGTCAAATAGATCTTTAGAAAGCATACTAGGAGTAAATACCTTTAGCCCTCTTCTGTTGCATTGCCCATGATGGATGTGCAGTCACTGTGGAAAGCAGCAGACATTAAACTACCCGCTGAATAGACGTGACACCGCTGCAGCTAGCAGTTTAGTTGCTAACAAGCGAACCATATTGTCTCAGACGGTGCTCGGCACCTTGCAAACAGCTGACACTGCTAACCCCCCTGAGCCCAATTCCATAAACAGCATTAGAAACTCGCCATCAATCACTCGCCTCCAAATCAACTCCAGCTGGGTGTAATGTAAATGTAAATGAACTGAGTGGGCCGAGCGGAGGAGACGGAGGGAGGGCTCAGTGTTGCTAGATGGATGAGAGAGAGGATAGTTTCCTCTTGCCTTCATCTTGCCGATTCTCCTCCTGTCCCCTCGATGCAGTTTCTTCCTACCTATTATCCCTTTCTTAACTCCCCCGGTCCTCCACTTGTGTCCCCACTCATAGCGTTCATGCCTCTTGCACTTCACTCAAACAACACAAGTCCATCTGCCTTCTTCTGCTTGCCTCTCGTCCTCCATACTTTTTATTTTAGGCTTCTATCTGCCATCGTCTCCAAACTCCTGAGTCACCCCCGCCTGCAGAGAGGAAGCGAGGGAGTCCACATGTCATCTGTGGATCTGTGTCTCTTTCAGAACAGACAGGCGGCCCACCAGTTCACCAAGCAGAGCACAGAGAGTCTCTCCAAGACATCTGTCAGGAGGGTACCGAGGTCAGAAGGAGAACAGGTGGAGACTGATGGAGAACAGTACGGCTAAACATTCAAACGGAAGACAAACGGTCTGAATGTCCTTAATATGAAACTACCAGACCCCCCAGCAGCTTCAACCCATCAGTTGTGAATAACTCTCTTAGACATTGCCCCCTCCCCTCACGTTATCCCAGTCATACTGTTATATCAATCTATTCTTATTCCTATGCATATTTATACCCCATACTCTACCCTGCTCTTCACATATCCTTTTATGTTGTACTTATTGTGTTTGTATTATTTAAACCAATGTTTTTGATTAACCTGCACTATACTCTCGCTGTTGTAATACTGTAAATTTCCCCATAGCGGGACAACTAAAGGAATACTGCCTCCGATAGTAAAAAGATGTAGTCTCAATAACCCACACTGAGCTTTTACTCCGTAGTCGATTGATACCGTTTAGAAAAACAACACACACAAACACTTGCTCCATGTCAGGCCCCAAAAGAGGAATTATGTAACCATCTGCCCCAAGGACAGCGCTGAGAGGACCAACATCTGTGTGTGTGTGTGTGTGTGTGTGTGTGTGTGTGTGTGTGTGTGTGTGTGTGTGTGTGTGTGTGTGTGTGTGTGTGTGTGTGTGTGTGTGTGTGTGTGTGTGTGTGTGTGTGTGTGTGTGTGTGATTGAGGTGTGTTTCCAATCAAGGTGAGAGTGACCTTACAGAGAGAGCTTCCTGCTTCCTCCTGAAACCTCCTGCGTGGTAACATGATAAGTAATGTGCGGTTTAGCAGCTCTGCTTTCCTGGAAATTGCCTTCTACTTCTCCGGACTCACGGCGCTGTTACTTAGCATAAAAGGATACAATGGCAGCAGCCTCCAAAACAAACACAGGAAATATATTTATTTCACTGAGCTTAACATCTTAAAACGGTAATGATTTTAACATAAAACCTTCTTCCACTGACACTTAAGTCTCCGTCTCGACTGTCTTTGTTCTATTTCCTCCAGCTCTGTCAGATCTGAGGCCTCCATCAGTAACAGCCAGCTCCACGCAGTCTCCCAGAGAGAGAAGCTGGCAACAATCTTTGAAGCTAAAAATAACAGCAGCAAAAAAAATGCAGCAAGCTCGGGATAATCAGACCTACGCCCAAACGCAGCGCCGCTCGCTCGCAGGGACGCCGGCTAAAAGTGCTGAGTGGCAAAAGACCAGGATACAATCACATTGGGATCAATATCTCATACGGAAGACGGCTGACGGTGGCTCATGTAATGTGCATGAGAAACGTGCCACCAGACGCTGACACACCCACAACGAACCGCTATCTAAAACTAAAGGAGAGGGAGGGTCTCTCACTGGTTCTGACGTCTTAATGGATGGGAAACGGATCTCTTAGATGAGCCCGAGGGGTTTATTAGTCAGGTTTGAGTTGGAAATTATGACTTATATTTACAATAGAGGTCAACTCCAATAGACTCAGAGGTAGAGGAACTCAAATGCTTTACCTTTCATGCATTTTGACACCTTTCAAAGCAAGAGAGGTTATGTTTCAGCTCTGTTTATCTGTCTAAAGTAAGACTAAGAGCTCAATTTTAAAACATTAAACTTGGAGAAAGGTTATAGCGGGGCAAAGGGAGAGCCAATTACATAGAGCAGTCACACGGAGGATACATGCCATATATTTAACTAATGTACACAATGCAAGAACTGTAGAACTAGCAATCATTTGGTGTCAGAATGAAGTGAACGAAAGTGAACGCAGGTCTTTGCAAATTTGATATGCTCTTAGGTAGTTTAGTCTATCTAAAACCTTTTCATAATCAGAGGTGGAAAAAGTACTCAGGTATTGTACTTGAGTAAAGTAGAAGTACTCAGATCTTGTACTTGAGTAAAGTAGAAGTACTCAGATCTTGTACTTGAGTAAAAGTAGAAGTACTCAGATCTTGTACTTGAGTAAAGTAGAAGTACTCAGATCTTGTACTTGAGTAAAGTAAAAGTACTCACATCTTGTACTTGAGTAAAGTAGAAGTACTCAGATCTTGTACTTGAGTAAAAGTAGAAGTACTCAGGTCTTGTACTTGAGTAAAGTAGAAGTACTCAGATCTTGTACTTGAGTAAAGTAAAAGTACTCAGGTATTGTACTTGAGTAAAGTAGAAGTACTCAGATCTTGTACTTGAGTAAAGTAGAAGTACTCAGGTCTTGTACTTGAGTAAAGTAGAAGTACTCAGATCTTGTACTTGAGTAAAGTAGAAGTACTCAGATCTTGTACTTGAGTAAAGTAGAAGTACTCAGATTTTGTACTTGAGTAAAGTAGAAGTACTCAGGTCTTGTACTTGAGTAAAGTAGAAGTACTCAGATCTTGTACTTGAGTAAAGTAGAAGTACTCAGATCTTGTACTTGAGTAAAGTATAACTACTCAGATCTTGTACTTGAGTAAAGTAGAAGTACTCAGATCTTGTACTTGAGTAAAGTAAAAGTACTCAGGTATTGTACCTGAGTAAAGTAGAAGTACTCAGATCTTGTACTTGAGTAAAAGTAGAAGTACTCAGATCTTGTACTTGAGTAAAGTAGAAGTACTCAGGTATTGTACTTGAGTAAAGTAGAAGTACTCAGATCTTGTACTTGAGTAAAGTAGAAGTACTCAGATCTTGTACTTGAGTAAAGTAAAAGTACTCAGATCTTGTACTTGAGTAAAGTAGAAGTACTCAGATCTTGTACTTGAGTAAAAGTAGAAGTACTCAGGTCTTGTACTTGAGTAAAGTAGAAGTACTCAGGTCTTGTACTTGAGTAAAGTAGAAGTACTCAGGTCTTGTACTTGAGTAAAGTAGAAGTACTCAGATCTTGTACTTGAGTAAAGTAGACGTACTCAGGTCTTGTACTTGAGTAAAGTAGAAGTACTCAGGTCTTGTACTTGAGTAAAGTAGAAGTACTCAGATCTTGTACTTGAGTAAAGTAGAAGTACTCAGATCTTGTACTTGAGTAAAGTAGACGTACTCAGGTCTTGTACTTGAGTAAAGTAGAAGTACTCAGGTCTTGTACTTGAGTAAAGTAGAAGTACTCAGATCTTGTACTTGAGTAAAGTAGAAGTACTCAGATCTTGTACTTGAGTAAAGTAGAAGTACTCAGATCTTGTACTTGAGTAAAGTAGAAGTACTCAGAACTTGTACTTGAGTAAAGTAGAAGTACTCAGGTCTTGTACTTGAGTAAAGTAGAGGTACTCAGGTCTTGTACTTGAGTAAAGTAGAAGTACTCAGATCTTGTACTTGAGTAAAGTAGAAGTACTCAGATATTGTACTTGAGTAAAGTAGAAGTACTCAGATCTTGTACTTGAGTAAAGTAGAAGTACTCAGATCTTGTACTTGAGTAAAGTAGAAGTACCAGAGTGTAGGAATACTCTGTCACAGTGAAAGTATTCTAAATGTTCCTCCAGTGAAAGTAGAAAGTACTCTCCTCTAAATGTACTTAAAGTAGCGACAGTAAAAGTACTCATTGTCTGATTGGTCCATTTCAGAATAATATCTCTGATATGTTTTATAATGATTGATCATTAAAGTGTTCTCAGAGCTGGTAAAGGTGCAGCTAGTTTGAATGGCTTTGTATACTGCAGGGTAGCTGCTGGATTTACTGCAGGTGAACTACAGTCTGATTTAAGGGTTCATTATATTTACCATCATTCATCCAAATCTGCCTAGCAACTGAAGGTATTACATACATGTACTTGAGTAATTTCGGTCAGCACCAGCAGCAGAGTATGGGTACTATCAATCACACTCTGACCTTGAGACAGCGACCGAGAGAGAGGCTTCCTCAGCTCTAGGTTAAAAAATCACTGTCTATGCATTTTATCTTCACTAATAGCATTGTTTACTGCCAGGTGCCAGCAGCATAATAAACAGAAGGCAGGGAGGGGGGGGGAGGTCTGTTATTCACACCAATGCATCACCAGTGATTATTTTACACTTGCATCCTGAAACAAGTCTGTCACTTGGCTCATTTCACTTAAAGATGATGTCTACATATTGAAGTTGGGACATTTTGAACGTTACAAAACAAAAGATCTGACTTTTTTTCACATTTCTGGATTTCTCGAAACGTCGAAAAAAACCAGATTATTTTCTTTTAAATATTTTTTCACCAAAAAAAAAAATCCTAAATCCTAAACATTCCGGCTTTTTTTCTTAAAAATTCTCATAGACTCATAGTAGCTATAGAAAAAAAGGTAGCAGATAGTGAATCTTACACAGGTAGAACAATGTCCAATGTCCAGGCAAGAATATTGTTCTGTCCTTTTTCTGTATTCTCATAATACAGAAATCTCACCAGTGGCCTCTCCTGCTGGTTTCTCCTGATGGTTTCTCCTGATGGTTTCTCCTGCATACAAAAAATGTATGCTCATCTGGTACAAATCCCACCACCACCTGTGTCCAAAATATAACCTAATCACCGAGTGTCCAAAACCTCCTTCAAATGAAAAGCATAAAGAATAACTGAAACTAAAGTCACTAAATATTGAACTGAACCAGCAGTAACCTTGGTTGAGAAAGTCATACTTTGTCCTCCTAAACCAGTTTGATGGTGCTATAAAAAAGTCACATTACTTATTCCTTTTCTACTTCAAGCATTACATTTCCATGACAGCAAGAAGTTGTGAAAAGATCAGGAACATGTTCCACTTTTAAGCATTTTAAAAAACGTCTTCGTTGTTGTTTTTTCCTGTGGAGTCCTCGGGTCACTTAGCGCTGATTTGTCCTGATCCATACTCCTCTGAAATAACTACAGAGGAACGAACTGCAACACTAGCTGTTGGCTACGGTTGAACTCGTAACAGTCTGATATTTATTTGCTTACTTGTGTTAAACGGTCTGCTGCTGTGGGCCAGCTGACAGATTTAATAAGAGAGCGAGCAGAAGGTGGGCTGTGGGAGAAAGGGGCCGTGAGTATTCTCACCTCGGAAACCTCTCCATTTAATAACCCACGGAAATCAATATGTGTATACGCTCCCTGATGTGTCGTAAGATTTAGAAAAAAGAATCAAGTTTAAGGCTTAATTTAAGTCCTGTTTCACAACATGTTGTTATTGGTAAAGAGACCCTACTACTTTCCTGTAGTGTGTTATATAGTTTTTAGTGCATGTAAATGGTCTGCAAAGGCTACAATCCCAAAGTTTCGCCTCCATCTGACTCCTTTGTTTACTTCCGGAACAAAGTGACATCACTCTGGAAAACTCTTCAGCAGGAAAGGACTCTTTAAAGTAGAGACACTACATACTGATGTACACCTGAACATCAGCAGGAGAGGACTCTTTAAAGTAGAGACTCTACATACTGATATACACCTGAACATCAGCAGGAGAGGACTCTTTAAAGTAGAGACTCTACATACTGATATACACCTGAACATCAGCAGGAGAGGACTCTTTAAAGTAGAGACTCTACATACTGATATACACCTGAACATCAGCAGGAGAGGACTCTTTAAAGTAGAGACGCTACATACTGATATACACCTGAACATCAGCAGGAGAGGACTCTTTAAAGTAGAGACACTACATACTGATATACACCTGAACATCAGCAGGAGAGGACTCTTTAAAGTAGAGACACTACATACTGATATACACCTGAACATCAGCAGGAGAGGACTCTTTAAAGTAGAGACGCTACATACTGATATACACCTGAACATCAGCAGGAGAGGACTCTTTAAAGTAGAGACTCTACATACTGATGTACACCTGAACATCAGCAGGAGAGGACTCTTTAAAGTAGAGACGCTACATACTGATATACACCTGAACATCAGCAGGAGAGGACTCTTTAAAGTAGAGACGCTACATACTGATATACACCTGAACATCAGCAGGAGAGGACTCTTTAAAGTAGAGACGCTACATACTGATATACACCTGAACATCAGCAGGAGAGGACTCTTTAAAGTAGGGACTCTACATACTGATATACACCTGAACATCAGCAGGAGAGGACTCTTTAAAGTAGAGAGACTACATACTGATATACACCTGAACATCAGCAGGAGAGGACTCTTTAAAGTAGAGACACTACATACTGATATACACCTGAACATCAGCAGGAGAGGACTCTTTAAAGTAGAGACACTACATACTGATATACACCTGAACATCAGCAGGAGAGGACTCTTTAAAGTAGAGACGCTACATACTGATATACACCTGAACATCAGCAGGAGAGGACTCTTTAAAGTAGCCCTAACTCTATAAACCCTTGCAGGTATTTTAAAACGTATTTGTACAAACCTAGATCTGAAATGTAAGGAAGACCTTTTCATTCACAATTAAATGTGGATGATTGCAAACCTGACAGCTGTAAGTTAAATGCCAATTATGTAAATAAGATTAACCTTTGATAAGGTTACGACCCGACACACATCAAGGGTTTGGCATTTAACCTGATGATCCGGGCGTAGAGCCAGGTCTCCTTCTACGGCTGTGTGCCTGAATTGTTGGAATATCCCGTAGCGTTTCTATGACTGCCCCTGTGGTTTTACTAAACTGTCTCAACCTTCATCCTGAGCACTCTCTATTGACTCTCAACAAGATCTACTTTCCCACGAGCAGTCTGAAGCAAACACCTGAGAGAACAGGGACATCGGAGCAGTTAGCTAGCAGGTGGCAGCTTCCTCCGGAGAGCCGGCGCGGGGCAGGTGAATCCCAGAAAAGGAATTAACTCCGCTTACATCTCGTCAGCCGCTACCTTCCCCGCCACTGGTTGCGATGAAATGGAGCAAGCCTCATCTAATCAAGGGAGCTTAATCCCGAATTCATTATTAAAAGCCCTCTCTGAGGTAAGCAGCAGAATTTAACCACTTTGTACTTCTTCATCATCTGGACCGGGCCGATAGATGTGGGGGAGGGAGAACAGAGGCGAACAATTAAGAGAGGAGAGAGGCACACTACAAGTATATTTGTCCAATATCTAGTCAGAATATGTCTTTACACTTTAAATACGACCCTAATAAGTTAAGAAGTAACCATGCAGTGAGATATAGGGTCTTGTTGTTTACATTTGCATTGGAAAATCACCAACAAACATCAGAAAACAGAACACTTTTGAGCATTTCTGGCTTATTTTGTAACAAAACACGTCCTGATTGCTGTAAAATATAGAGTATGTCCCATCTCATTTCAAGAAATCCTATCAAGCTGATTTTCAGTTGTTTACTTTTCAGAGCAGGATTTCTTCCAGTGCAGATTGAGTGTTTCTTTAGAAAATCCAAACAATTAAATAAGACTCAACATTTCTTTTCCATCACCAAAAACAAAGCCACCCGGCATGGGGATTGAAGACCCCGCAGAACACCTCCATTCACGGGAGAAGAAGAAGAAGAGGCTTGCATGTGCGGTGAATCGCTCAGCGTGGGATAATTTGTCAAAGGACCATCTTTAATTATTTACACTTTCCGCTACATATTGAACATGTTTCTCTTTGGCTCCATTAATATTTCATCACTCTTTCCCCCCCTGCAAGACATTTCATCAGAGTAAATCAAAGTGACGCTAAGCTTCATTCTCACAGCGTCTTCGGCAAATTAAAACTCTAATCGGGGACGGCATGACAGGTTCTTGATGCATTGGGTTAGTGGTCCGGCACATCGGTCTCCACCACGCTGCATGCAGATAAACTGACTGAAGTATATTGTATATTTTAAAAAAGTGCCTTGATCTTTTAGAAACAACTCGTCCAATTAGTTATAAGCTATCTTGACACTCAAATGAAGTGGAACCTTTGGAAAGCTCATGCATTTATCATTGAGATGAATGGAAATATACGTCCCTTTAGGGTGGGGGGTGTTACAGGCCCAGTTGAGTTGGGACTTTGCTCAAGAACCCTATAACTGTAAATCATGGTTTACACAGAATTTCTATTGGACTCATAGGAAATTGGAAGAGAAGAATGAAATACCAAAAGTGTAAGTATCTTAATCTGTGCTAAAGCTCCAAAGCTCATGGACGGCTTCATCCGGTGGGCGATGTGCACCATGCCACGCCTCAAGAACAGCTTCAATATTGGGAAATAAACCAGAAACTGAAGCAAATTTCCAAGCAAAATTAACAACAGATGGCTAACACTTCTGAGGACAAGGTCAGTTTCCCCAATTTCCTCATACCTTTTTATATTTCTCTGGCATTGCATATAAATTATTATATTCAAGTGAAGTAACTTAAGAATCAGAGATACCCAGGTTCATTGACCCTTCTCTATCAGACACAATAAGAACACAACCCAATATTCACAGGATGGATATTGAGGTCCACTATTATACATTTCCTCCACACATCGCTTGCCTCAAAAGATATACGGTAGTCCCGAAAAAGCTTTCTCTCTAATCAGCCAGGAAGCAATCAGACCTCAGGGACGCTGCAGATTCCCTCCTCATTCACACAAGAGGTCGGAGCAGGGTCACACTCACAGTGACACGGATGGACACATTTCGACATGCTGCTGTGGACACAGGAGTCACACACCCAATAGTAAAACACTGGTGGTAAGCAGCTCACAGAGAACTAATCCAAGTGCTGCTGCTGTGAACTCTACAATCATGTGTAAACCTAAAATCTGGTTTAAAACCTAAAAGCTCTTCCAATGAGATGATGAACGCCACCATACACTGATGCACTGATGGTGGCCAGCAGGGATGAAAGCCAGGGTTAATTGTCAGTTAATTTGGGGGTATTTTCTACGCTAAGTTGACATCACTAGGAATATAAACGTTCAAGACACATTTCCAACAAAAGACACAGAGCTAAGACTTATCAATAGTTACAGGGTCAATAATCCCTTCCATAAAAATGATTTATATCCTTGCTTTTGGTGTAATGGGGTCTATAAATGGAGAGTAAAGTTGGTCTAGGATCAGATTTGATGGTTGGTTAGATTGTGAGGTCATGTCCGACTGAAACCCATCCAAACATGGCTTGCATTCTCGTGCGAGTCGAGGCCTAGTTTCCTGATGAATATGGTCTCAAAGGGTGAGTAAAGATAAGCAAATGGCTGAACCCAACGCTTGTTATTCCGGATATCGCACGTCCTGCTGGATCAGGGCCGCTTGCCGATGTCAGCCCAACATAATCCTATAGCTTTCTGCAGATTTTGAGCTATAAGAGGAGCATAAAGAGTTAGATCATGATGAAGAGTTTGGGCTGGAACGAAGAATGCAAGAGTTACTTTAATGTTGTCACAAAAAGCTTTATTAGTGCTGTAAAAACATGCGTCAAGCATTTCCTGAGGCCTCTTTAATACACCCTGAAACACAGCTAAGAGATAGTGCTCGCCTCCTCATCTCTTCCTGAATAACGTCCCGCCCCAGACCGTCCATTTGACCGATCCTCCAGCAGACAGTCTGCTTGTAAGCCCACGTAGAGTGTGTGTGACTGATAGGTGGGCTAATGTAATTCTATTGCTTCCAAAGTCATGCTGATGCACTGTTAATCGGGATTTAGGTTTCATGGCCAGTGTCTGACTGAAACCTAATCCCGGTGGCTCAGCACGGAGACAAAGACCTCACACTGCACCGGGATATCAGGAGCACGCACCTGAGCATGAAATAATCTGCAATCCAAGAGTAATATCTGCTGACCATTTCAGTTTCATGGGCTTTTTCTTTACCTTCATTATAGGTGACATACATTCCCAATGCCTTGTCATCGTAGGGATTGAGTCACTGGGTATTATTCACGTATGCTCACGACCTAACAGTTGTTTTTATAATGAGAGCTTCTCATTACAGGTCATTCCCATGATGCATCTTCTCCGGCATGTTATAAATCCGACAGTAAGCAGCACTCTACATAAAGTCATACAATACATAGACACTTATTAACCTTGAGCGAGAGAACTCTTCTTCAATTTCCTTTCCATTTACAGTTCAGTTTATACGAGGCATTACAGAAGTTAACCTGTATTCTTAAGAGGGTTGACGAATAAGGTCACAGATCCGCTTTCCACTTGGCTCGATCCACCTGATATTATCTGCTGAGGCATCACATGACATTTCACCCGGCAGTGCAGAGGTCGCTCGGCTCCCTATAATGGTATCATGTCTGTGAAATCTCGGCTCCATTCTGCGCTCGGGGACATCTGAAGACTCTGTAAGGTCCGGCGGATTTGTCAATCATGTTTTTCAAAGTGACATTTTACAAGAAGCAAGACTTCCACGACTATTATATCTTCCTATAGTTGGCAGGTCTTGACTTTTTTGACAGCTAGACGAGCTAGAATGTCACCAAATAGCAACACAAGCCGCACTACACCAGGGGTCCGGGAGGTGGAAGTGCCATGTATTGTCTGCAGAGATAAAAACAGCTGTCTGGCAATGGAGCTATTCCAAGCTGGCTGTGAATAGGTTGAGTCATCAGTACAAAATATTATAAACTGTGTCGGGAAATATTTACAATAGCAGAAAATGCTTATAGAAAGCAGCTCAGCACACTTTCCAGTCCACAGCCCAGTGTGAGATAAAAATCTATGTGCTATTTTGTGATCCACAAAGACAGCATCAATGGGAGCACACAGATGGCCCACTGTACTTAAATTAATAGAATTTAGTCCAATTCTGAGCATAGGCCAACACTGGGAGTTCAGTAATACTGCATTCATACAAAATGGATAGTAATTGTGAGAATGACGGTCCAAATCAAAGCAGCATGTGGGTGGTGAAATAAAGGAGGGGTGAAGGGTGCTTGGGATTATCGAGTGAGTCAGTCGTTTTTCAGGCGAGCTGGAGAAGGAGTGACATTTTCCTTTGGATATTCATCAGCCAGGCTTAATGGTTTTCATGAGCATTTGCTGGAGATATTAGCACTCTTTTTTTTAATGGTTAATTAATTAATGAAAGGCTGGTGATGAATAGCTCCCTTTTTTTTCTCCTCATGGTAATGAAATGATACACAATTTCCCACCCTATGTTTTTAATTATGCGACGGAACGTTCCCCCGGTGCATTCTGGGAACATTGTCATTATCGCGGACACAAAAGAAGCAGCCGCACCTTTGCAGCGGAGCGGACATGACGGAAACAGGTGGGATGGGATGATTTAGTTTATCAATGATTTAATATATGGCAGTCATTACCTAATATGCATAATTGAATAAATGGCAGTTATAATTTATATCTGACAATAGACTATGAGGGGAGAACAGCAACAATAATCAAGCTTGAATGGCATCACGGAGGCGTTTAGGTCAGTGCAAATGAATTCATTACATACAGCATAACCATATCACAAGTAAATGGTCAAGACCTTGACATTAATAAGTGTAATGTAACTATAGAGTCAAATACAACTACAATAAGGGATATACGTTTATGTGATTATGGTATAGGATAGTCCCCGCACAAGGTCACGTTGTGTTAAATATAACCCATTCCTGTCACTTTTACAACTGTTTGCTTTGCCAGGATCAGAAACCTGAAGAGCGATATCCAGCCCATAATGTGACACCATTTTGAGAGCAGAGTGATTTATCATGGAGGAAGCTGTGTGTTTGTGTGTGTGTGTGTGTGTGTGTGTGTGTGTGTGTGTGTGTGTGTGTGTGTGTGTGTGTGTGTGTGTGTGTGTGTGTGTGTGTGTGTGTGTGTGTACAGTATGTTTGTTTGATGTGTGTGTGTCTGTGTGTCATTGATCGCTGCAAGACAATCCCAACAGCGCTAATCAATAGCATGTGCGCATAGCATGCCTCGGGTCACAGACAGAGGGGAAAAAACCTTGGAGGAAGAGTCAGCATCATTTCACAGATGGATGAGAAAGCTTTTCTTGTCAAACAACAAATATCAATTTTCATAACAGCCGGGATTTAGCCTGTTAGTGTCACAGTTGTTATAAAACAACACAAAGGTTTGGAGGTTCACAGGAACAAAACAACACACAAATATCCACAGTTTGTAATCAAAACTAGCCTAAAAAAGCATGGATTTTTGTTCGGTTGTAGTATTAACTACATTATTCACAGCACATAAGTATCACATTAATAACCACATTGCATGAATCAGCCCTCTTGTATGTACGAACAATTCAATCTCATTGTATGTTGCCAACGAGGACCTCTTATTGCTGAAAGCATATGAAGCTAGCACCTCAGCAAGAAATCGTTGACCCATCAAGAGCAGAAAGATAGATTATTGAGTCGTGCAATCAGTAAGTCTTACTGTACCCATCAATGCTATTGATGCAATGGAGGGTCAAAAAAGCAATCTCAAAGGAAAGAACAGTAAGCTGTTATTGCTATCCAAATGGTCCCAAAGAAACGATGCAATGAACCCATCGATGGACAACATTGACTGACTCTTCAGCCAGTAAAGAGGACACACCCCTGAGGAATGCCTTTAGTGAACGTGCCCACCAATCTGTTCAACCGAGCCAACCCCCAAAGCTATCAGAGATCCAAGATGGCATGCTTTTCGATTGATATTTCCAAGCCAGATAACAAAATGGCTCTTTGCATGAACAAAAGCAAGCGACTTACGTGTTTTGCGGTGGCCGTGCGTACGCGTGGTGAGCGTGGTCGAGACCGTCTCTGTAGTAGTATGCTCCAGGGTCCACATCTGCGTGGAGTCGTGGAGTACGGTAGGATTGGCCGGTGAGGGGCTAGATGTCGCTGCTCCAATTACGAAGGTCGTCCGTGGCGCCGCAGGTAGTCGTAGTAAAAGCAGGCGGTCCGCGTCGGTTTACAGGATTCCTTGGTGTGACTTGGCTACCCGAGGCTCCTCCTCCTCCTCTGGGGTTTATGGTTGTGGTAGTAGCGGTGGAGCGAGTTCTACCTTTGGCGGCGGTAACAGTTCTAGGCGTTGGGTTCCCGCCATCAACTGTAGGAGTAGTCGTGGTGGTGGTAGTGTCAGGACTTTTGGGAATGCCGCTTGGCTTGGACAGGAAGATAGGATCCTGGCCTATTCGATTAGCATCCACCAGGTCTGTTGGCACGTAATCCCGCACTGTACCGACAACAATCCATTTCAGCAACATCAGGCTCAATCCAAGGCCGATAAAACCAATGAGCAAGGGGACCACACACAGCCATGTCTGCTGGCGAGGCCACACTGCACAGCGAAGGGGACCCTGATTCGGGGCCTGGCCTTCACCACGGCCCCCTGGAGCCCCTGAACCCTCAGGTTCCTCCAGGATCACCGCCCCGGACACAGCTGCCCCAGAACACTCGCTCATCCTTCCCTGCCGTCCTTTATGGCTCATTGAGGGTTAACCCTGTGATAAGCATCCGTAGCACATGGCAGAAAGGCTCCCAACAATGCGGGACAATGAGAAGAGACAAAGGGTGAACGAATGGGAGTCGGACGCTCAGTAACACGTACACAAATATGTAATCCAAAGATAGAGAGAAGAGGAGGGGTGCAGGAGACACATGCAAACACGCAATCACAAACACAAGCACACACACACTCACACACAGAGACACCCAGTGAGAAATGGGAGAGGTGGCGTAGTCGGATGATCGCCTCGATTAGCCCTCGTTTAGTCTTGCCCAACTCCTGATGTCCAACTGAAGTGGCCGTGAACTTCAAGACCGTTCACAGCAGGGTAAGCCAGAGGAGAAGAGGAAGAAGTGATTCCTCCAATCGAGGAGAAGGAGGGAGAGGAGGGAGAGATGGGTGGGAAGGAACAGATTTACATCTGTGCATGTGAGGAATCTGTGGCATCAGTGTTCAGATGTCACTGCAGCAAAAAATCCACAGCTATTTCTACTTAACATGCATAAATGTCCCCTCCAAGCACAATCCACAGTCTGTATTGTCTAATGAGGGGGGCAAACTTGAAGGGTGGGTCTTGTTACCTCCCTACTCCGAGCAGGACCAAAAAAAGATTGAAAATGTTTCCGTTGCAGCCCGATCCAACACCTTTAGCCGAGTCAGCGTCTCTTAGCTCCCAAATTCCCTGTTTCGTAACGGACAGACAGCAAGAGATCTGTGGTTTATGCGTCGGTCGATCGCTCTCCTTGGATTATCCACTATCTTTGACGCCCGTTGCTTTTCAATCAGCCTCTCCTTTCCTTGAGATTGTTTTATTTTTCACTCTTTTGATCCGATCCCACTTTCGCTTCCTTGTGCTCTAGATCCCAGTGAGGCTGAAAACGAAGATGTAGAATCCAATGGATGTTCCTGATCCAGTCAAAAAGCCACACTTTAGATGGGAACAGAGGTAGGGAGAGGGGTGGGGTGTGTGTGGGGGGGGGGGGGGGTGGTTGAGATAGAGGGGTGTTGTCGCGCAGTGGTATCACAGGGCGGATAAATCTGCAACTGCGACGCGTGATCCTGCTCCTTCCCCAGCCGGCTGTGGATCAGATTTCCCCAAGCTGTCCGCTCAGCGCCCTGCTGTCTCGGTATACCGTCCGTTAATACTGCAGCAGGCACTCAGAGAGCCTCCTCTCATCTATCTGCAGGAAACATTCCGGCACACATGGATGAAATGAATGATGAAGAGGCAGTAAGTGGTCGGAAATAATTGAAACAGAAAAAGCAGAAAGTAAGGGATTAGAGGAAACACACAAACAGGATGTGTTTAAAAATATCCCGCTGATTCTGTATCTCCCCCTCAGAGCTGTCTTCTGCTCCGTCCCTGAAAGCCTGTGCTCTTCTGAATCAGCTTGTGATATGTTGGTCGGGTTGCTGGGATCCTCTGCTCGTCCTTCCCTTTCAGGATGCTTTTTTCCAGGAGATGCTTAGAAACCCTGCGCCGGGATGGAAACTTGCGACCGCAGCAGCCAAAGCTTCCTACCCCCCTGTGGGGTTGGAAACATCCGACGAATGCAGCTGTCTTTACCTGTGGCAGTTGTTATGCAGACGCACATACAGCTGCCCCCCTGAGCTGCTGCTGCTGAGAGACAGAGTACGAATGAGAGGGGGGGGGGAAAACGCAGGCACAGACAGAGCGGAGTGTGCACCGTGGTGGAGCGGCTGCGGAGAGAGAGAGAGAGAGAGGATGAAGAGAGAGGGAGAAGGAGGAGGAGGAGGAGGCTGCACCTGCTAGATGCACCAGCTCCGGGAAGCATGCCCACCTCCGCTAACGCAGGGTGGGGAGTGAGTAAAGATGCAGAATGCATACAGAAAGCCACGGGAAAAAAAGGGAAAAGGGAGTGGAGGTGTGTGTACAGATAAAGATAATGAGAGAGGGGCAGGGAGGGGGGGTGGGAGAGCTCTGCAACGGGAGATGAGGCTGTTACCATCGAGGAGTCTCAGAGGCACAATGCAGGAGCTGTCAGTCACCAAGCCCCGCCCACTGCACGGCCAGGACTAAATTAGGAGGGAAAGATGGATTTATATATGAGATTTAGGTGCTTTAGATATATGGATAGAAGGATAGAAGGATAGATGGATAGAAGGATAGATGGATAGATGGATAGATGGATAGATGGATAGATGGATAGAAGGATAGATGGATAGATGGATAGATGGATAGATGGATTTAGATGGATAGATGGATAGAATGCATCTGGTGCACTTTGAGAGCAAAATTAAGAGGCTATATCTTAAAGAACTGTGTGGTCTTGGAAAGGGGAGGGGGCACAACTCTCAACACTAATGTGAGAAATAAATAAAAAATATATTTTTCTTTTCAATTTGAAAATGTTCATTGGTTCGGCTGAAGTCCACCTAACATCGGCCTAGCTACGCGACTGGTGTGCTCCCTCACTCTCTCCCTCTGTGCCCCTCTCTATCTCTCACACATAGAACATGAAAACACACTCAAAGACACACACTCCGTCACACAGACAGACACACATACCTCTGCTCAGCCAGATTTCTTGTAGATGTCACACACCATGATATTGACAGAAATCAGTATTAAGACCAGAGGCCCGCTACTGTCAGCCATTAAGAGTGTGTGCACTGTCTCACACACTATGCATGTTGCTCCTTTGAAGTAAGATGGCATTCATTGCCTTGAACAGTCCTTTAAAAATCTGGCTTGTAAAGAACATGTTTGTATTTAAAAGAAGCTCTGCTGCCAGAGATGCACCCTCTTATTTATTTCGTTACCGCGATTCAGCAACTCAGGAGTCCTTCTGTGTCGGTGGCCAGCTTTCCGTGAGCAGGCCCTCTCACACACATCTACAACTGCAAAGTGTTACCGTTTTGATTCGACAACTTTGTATTGAGTTATTGCGGTTTTATTTTCGCCGTTCGGATGCAGATCTCTCCCTTCACTGTCACATCATGAGTGCAGTGAAGCCCGCCTCCGGGACTGCAGGATCTGCATTTTGATTGGCTAAAGCACTTTTGTGTCGAAAACTCTGTGTAACGATTGGCCTGGAACTTGTGTGTTGTTAACCCTCTGTGTGTTGTTATACATATGCGCAAAAAAACCACACAATTAAAATTCGATATGAATTATGGAGCCGCATGAGACGGGGCAAAGAGCCGCGGGTTGGCCACCCCTGATGTAGTTCATTATAGCCATGTGTTAAGACCATCATTGTATGTAGTTACTATCATCTTTGGCTTTTTGTGATTGTGTCTTTATAAGATATCTGTTTCTAAAATACATCAGTAATATATACATTTTTGAACGAATGCATAAAGAGAACGTCATACTTTAAGCACTGAAGTCAAGAGGAAGGAGTGCAGAGTCTAAGCAGACAGAACCCAAAGAACACTAATAATATTGAATGTTTATTTTGACTTTTATGTTAATCAGCCGAACGGTTGAGCTTCAGTAAATCCAGTCAGGGTTCAAATCAATTTAACGGTGTACAGCAGAGTGTAAAACAACATTTAAGATGCTTCTGGTAACACAGTTTCCCCCGCTGCACTGCACATTTACTTCTGTGTGCATGAACCTGTTTTAATATTTGTCTACCAGAATGAGATCGAAGCACACCTAATGTCACACAGAGAGCCATCTGCCTGCAGGAGAAGCCTTCACTGGGCCCGTGGGGGAAACTCAAAGCATGTTGTGCGTTTTCACACCGCTTTCTGTCGTTTGACATTCGAAGATATGGAGTCTGTTAAAGCAGCAGCCGCACACATCAATAGCACACACTGGAAAAGACAGGGACCAATTAAACGCAACCTCTGCACCTTCTCGTCCTGAAGAAGACACAACAAACACAGTAAGAAACGGATGGTACGCCGTCTTTTAAATTCCTCATGGCAGCATTTGGGTCGTTTTAGGACATTTTAGAAAACAGAGCACTGCCACTTCAGCTCTATGCAATTAAAGTTACTCACTAGATTTCATGTAAATGTTTGTCATTTTGGTCAGTTGCACTCTCCTGCCTCCTTACCTTATTCTATCTGGGTATTCTTCTTCGTAATCCTCTTGGCCCCCTTGGGAGCATAGGGCGTTCACCATGGATCTCCACCTCACTCTCCTCTGCGCGATCTATCTGCGTATAAGGGGGAATTAAGCAGGCATTAACGGAGAAGACTCATTGGGCTTTGTTCACTGAAAGCTATTGCATACTAAAATATGCATAGGTTGGATTAATATATAGAGACAATGGAGTAGTAAATTAATGCGAAACAACCTCTCAGGTACTTGAAGTTGCAGAATAAACTGCTTTGCTTCTAAAGCAGAACCATTTTCATTGACTAAAGAAAAAGCTGTCGATAAGACGGACTTTACCGGTTCTTCATTAGAATATATCATGGATATATGATGCAGCAGCATTATGGATGATTATTGGATTCAAAGAAGAACCAGATCAGTGTCTCTGCTTCTTCTTTTGATCAGCAGTAAGTAACACATGCATGAGGCAAACTGTGTTAGTGTGTTGGTTACTTAAATCCTCCGATGTAAGACTGAATCTGAGGATTTAAATTACCAACACAAATTACCAAGGGACATTTTTGAAAAAAGTCCAGAACTTTAAAAAAAAGTTGGAAAAATAAGTGGGAAACAATTTTAATTTGGAGAATTTGTGGGAAATAAAAGTGAGAGTTTGGAAAAAGTTGAAATTTGGAAAAATATCTGAACTTTGAGAAATCTGTTTAATTTTCGGGGGAAAAGGGAAAATTTGAAAAAGGTTGACATTTATTTATTTGACAAAAGTCTAAATATGGAAAGAAAAGTCAGAATTTTGAGAAATTTGGAAAAATAAGTGGGAATTTTGAGAAATAAATTAGATTTTTTGGGGAAAATTTAGATTTTTTGGGAATATAATTCATCGTAAAAAATTGTTGGAAATTTGAAAAAGGTCAAGATTTTGAAAATAAGTCAGAATTTGGAGACATTTTGAGGGCCACATGTAAAAGAAATGAAGATCTCATAGCAGATTCACACTCAAAGCCTACAGAACAGCTGACAGAGAACAGATAACCTCTTCTCTGTTACAACAAACACGAGATGATCTTTGTAGTTTTCTATTCACATTGTAAACCTAAAAGTAATCCACAATTTTGAGAAATGTGACAGTAATCTGATTTGTTTAATGTCACTATGAGGGAATACAGTAATCCAGTACTCCCCACGTCTAGGCTACACCCTCGTGCCATCTGTTGTCAACCATCAAGCAATAAAATCCTGTTATCATCAAATAAACCTAGCGTCAGATTATTGTTCTGTTTGTTGCATAACCATGACAGCTATACTATAAGTCTCACAGATTCAAACGTCGAATATATATATAGGAGTATCCTGATCCTGGGCGTCGGCCCAGAACAATTTCCGATGTACACTTTTTTTCCCATTGCAATCCCATTATATGTGAGCACTGCTATCCAGCCAGAAAGCATATTTGTAACTACAGTCCACTTTCTGTTCCATTAACGGTGATTGTAGCCCTCTCATCATCCGCTCGTTCAGCCGCCAGAGAGGTGGACTAATGTCACTTGTTAACTTTTTTTTTTTTCCCTTTCTGAGAATCATGCATATACACGCCAGATCTAAAAGATGCCACTCTACCTGGCAGTAATAACTCACTCACAGACCTATTTCAGGAACCATGCGACTCTATTAACCTGCAGGAAAACAGACGTACAGTATTTGCACCGAGCAAAACAGCGATGGATGATCTTTGTGTTGATAGTGTGGCTTGTCCCCCATCATCAGGCCTGATTTTCAATTAAAGGGCAAACAAATCTAACTCCTCCAATCAAATAAGACAACAAACTACACACCAGCCGGGTCTCCGAAGGTCAGAGTTGTAGTGATTTGTCCGGAGCAATAATATGTGGATCTCAGCTAAATCAGACCCTCCAGGAATAATAAGTGGAATCTTAAATCTGAACCTTATAAAATGATTCAATGGTAACAGCTTGCTGCCGTATTTCTGTCAAAACAACTTCATCGTTGCCTCTTATTTTCTGCATTGTAATGAACCAGTTCAGTTAAGAGGCCAACTACACACCAACTTGTATTTCAGATCCTGTTATGTGTGCTCCTTCATGAGCAGAAAACTACTGCTGAGATAGTGGAAGTCAATGGGATCCTACGAACAATAAAATGTTGTGGTTATGAATATGATATTATGGGACAAAAGGATTCCTCCTTTCCTGTAGTGTGTTATAATGGTGTGTGTGCATGTAAATGGTCTGCAAAGGCTAAAATCCCCAAACTCCTTGATTGCTACTCATCAATATGTAACACTCAAGCATCAACTGGCTAGCACTCCAACACATTGTCCGTGATAGGGTAAGGGGCGGGACTTCTCTAAGTGCCGGCCAGCTAACCAATCAGAGCAGACTGGGCTCTGGTTTCAGACAGAGGGTGAAAAGAGGTGCTGTCTTCAAACGTCTACTAACACCACGCATGAGGCTTCTTCAGGCGTGCATTTTATCCTGTTTGATCTCTTTCTGAATGTCATCCATCTTACATATAAATGGCAATGGTGTCTACCGGGTCAGGCGGAGTCAAGCCCCAGGGGTTTAGAGAGCAGACTTTTTGTTCTCACACACACCTGCACATGTACACACACATATCTCACTGTCACGGTGGAGCATGGCTTCTGACAGTGTGTGCATGGGATTAACATGGATGATTTATGGAGGCAGAAACATGGACGGTGAGCACTCCCCCTAGCGCTGTCTTTGTCCCATTGAGCAGAAACACTACAAGAGCAGAACGCTTGTGTTCCTTGTTAAGAGAGGTTTTTCTCCTGTAGTCAGTGGGCTTTCTTTCATACAGAAAGTTATAGAATGAACATTTTCCTCCTTTAAACCACTTTGGCACATCTTGTAAATAACCTCTGCAACTTGAAATAATCACTGACGGTATAACGGTTTGATAATTACAAAATCAATGGCTTAAAACGCACTTCTTAGCCCTTTTTTCCCCCTTCTCTTTCTGCTTATACTACTGGAGACAGCAGTTTCCTCAATTACCACTGAACGGAAATTTCTGCTGAATCAATGCAAATACAGCCCAGTGGCTTTTGTCTGAGCTCACACCCTGGAGACCTAATGATAAGCTCCAGAGGGGAGCCGACACACATTAACTCCAGGACGGACAACAGAAGGGTCAGAGGTCAGTATATATCTAACCCAGCCATTAAGAGGGTGGTGCTCCATTGAATTACGAAGCAAAGTTTCAACTACTTCTTTTATCTTGTTTAACTTTTGTGTCTTTTCTTCAACCCAGTCCATAGCCAGATCCTTTACTTAAGTAAAAGTAGTAAAATAACTATGTGACAAATAAAAGCAAACAAGTAAATGTACTTAAGTTAAAGTCAAGAAGTAAATGTACTTAAGTTAAAGTCAAGAAGTAAATGTACTTAAGTTAAAGTCAAGAAGTAAATGTACTTAAGTTAAAGTCAAGAAGTAAATGTACTTAAGTTAAAGTCAAGAAGTAAATGTACTTAAGTTAAAGTCAAGAAGTAAATGTACTTAAGTTAAAGTCAAGAAGTAAATGTACTTAAGTTAAAGTCAAGAAGTAAATGTACTTAAGTTAAAGTCAAGAAGTAAATGTACTTAAGTTAAAGTCAAGAAGTAAATGTACTTAAGTTAAAGTCAAGAAGTAAATGTACTTAAGTTAAAGTCAAGAAGTAAATGTACTTAAGTTAAAGTCAAGAAGTAAATGTACTTAAGTTAAAGTCAAGAAGTAAATGTACTTAAGTTAAAGTCAAGAAGTAAATGTACTTAAGTTAAAGTCAAGAAGTAAATGTACTTAAGTTAAAGTCAAGAAGTAAATGTACTTAAGTTAAAGTCAAGAAGTAAATGTACTTAAGTTAAAGTCAAGAAGTAAATGTACTTAAGTTAAAGTCAAGAAGTAAATGTACTTAAGTTAAAGTCAAGAAGTAAATGTACCAGAAAAATCAAAAAATCTCAAGCTTTTCGAAAATAAATGAGCCAAAGACTGAAATGTTTTTAGATACCAAATAATGATCCCTCTATTGGCCAACTGATTAACTAACCAGGCGGTCCTTTTATAAACGGTTGTGTATGAGGATCATCAGCTACAACTCTCTCTCTTGATTACATCCTTAACGAGAAATTGCTATTTTACTTTAAGAATCTCCAGTCATTGGATCTGTAGAATATGAAGGTGTATAGTTACTGAGGCGGTTGCTACACATTGTTTCTGCTGTTGTTTAATTCATGTACGGAAGAGGAATAGTGCCCAGGTGACATTGTTTGTTTTTTAGATCTGACAAAATAATTTGAGTCTGATAAAATAAGTCTGAATTCTGAGAAAAAAGTCAGAATTTTCCAAAAGTCTTTAAAAAGATTGAGATATTTTTTACTCAGAATTCTGAGATTGAAGTCAAAATTTTGATCGAAAACTCAGAATGAAAAAGGGAAAAAAGTCAGATTTCTGACAAATAACTTCTGAGGACAAATCCTCTTCCATATCTATTTTTCTGAAACGGTTGTATTTTATTGAGGTGAAGAAATAAGATCTAAAAAGCAGCTGCGACGTATTTATTCTTCTTTGAATCTCATAGAGAAACCCACAAACTGTGGCCTATTAGCCTGCTTCATCTCTAGAGCCATCTACAATGTTATAGTCCTTCCAACAAAAGGTGGTGAGCGGTGAGAGCACGGGTTGCCTCAGCGTTACCCTCGAATCCCATGACACCCAACCTCCATTGTGAAGCTCCCTATAAGACGAGTCAGCCGTTTGATCACATCGGAAAATCAATTCACGAGTGTCATACATGAATCAATGGACAGAGAGATAATTGGGTGCAACCTATTGATCAATTGTGAGTGTAATTGAGAGGAAAAACATATGAATATCTTGTCGGAATATGGATTCATTCACTAGTTTAGCTACATTTCATCTGTGGAGATGTAGGTTTCAGCTAAGCTCTGCGGATCTCTAGCTTCAAATGGTCAAGTTTGTTTTTTCAGGATCTGGTCGTCAGCGGGGTCAAGATTGTCTTCGCTCTCTGGCTGTTGTTACAAGGTTGAGTTACACCCTGGTCTGTGAGGGTGCTGATCATTATCTAATGTGTTCAATAGCTTCCCTAGCAGTCGGATCGACAGCGCCAAACTGTCAATCTGGCAAATGAGTCTGATCCGCATGTTGTGTCTCTTTCTAAGTCGTTTTTTTAAGGATATAAAGTCTTACCAAATGTCTAAAGCACAGGATCACACTGCCAGGACCTATTCCAGAGCCTCTTGTTCCTCAGAACATATAAAATAACACATTTGTAATCCTCTTCTCTCGTTATCAATTTGCAATAGCTTCCAGTCAAAACAGTCTGACTGTGTGAGGAGAGTTGAGAGGAGGAAGCAGAGCCTCAACTTCTCTGAAACATCTTCCAAAAATCCAATCCCTATTTGCTAAAAACCGAAGCATGGCGGTAAAAAACAATTCAAGTCAAACACATCTGTCTAGCACGCATAGACTTACATAAAATATGATAAACAACACCGAATATACCAATTGTGTTTTAGTTGTGGCCACTAGGGGCAGCAGAACCAGCTAACAGTTGTCTTATTCCACATAAATAAGGCACCAAACAACATTAGGCTTCATTGTGAGATGTGTCGATGGCCACGTCACAAACCAACAGTCTCTCTTCTCTTAGCTTTATGGAGATTTTCAGTAAAACATATAACTATAGCTTGCATACATCTTCTAGCATTCATCTTCTAGCCCTGGTCTGCCATTTGATTCTTGGTGTTCGTGTTAGTTAGTTTTCTAAAAGTAAGGCAATGCAAGTTTCTTTATAAAGCACCTTTCAACACAAGGCCATCTAAAGTGCTTTACAAAAATGACAGACATTAAGAGCAGCAGAAACGCATTATGAGATGGCATTTAAAAAGCAATGATAATAAACTAACAGTAAAAGGTGAGTATATGAAGAAAGGGACAGTGCAGTGTGTGAGATATGAATAGTTCAATTAAAAGCAGCGACAAAAAAGAAAAGTCTTCAGCCTTGATTTAAGAGTAGTCAGAGTTGCAGCGGACCTGCAGGATTCTGGGAGTTTGTTCCAGATATTTGGAGCATAAAAACTGAACGCAGCTTCTCCATGTTTAGTACAAAAGCAGACCCGTCCAGAAAACCTGCGAGTCAGTAATGTAAAGCCTTACCAAGGAAAATATCTTCCTTCTGCTCGATGACAGCAGTGAAACCGACCTGCTCTTATCCCTACTCGTGTTCACTTTCATGGTTATGCACAAGGTTGGTTCATTCTACTTACAACCCAAAGAATGTCCGTCGCAGTGGGATGGCTTAGCCTCCCTTTTGCATACATTTCATTAAACATCTCTGAATTCTAATTCAATCAGAGGAAACCCACATCCCGAATCCTGGGTTTTATTGTTGATTATGCAAACAAATCAACCTCAGAATGAATTTCCATTGCCCTCATTTTATTTGTTTGTTTTTCGCCCCTCATCTCAGTCGTTTCCTCCCCTCCGAAAAATGGCGTTGTTTGTGCATGGATCCTCTGTTATCTCATTAAGCCCTCCAAACACTCAGGCTGCCTGAAGCCTCCATTATTCTTTTTATCTCTGATTAGGGATTCTATTAAAAAAGTAAATGAGGTCTGTGGGGGTCCTTGTTTTTCGCCATCTTTTTTTTCAAACTAAATTTGTCCTAACCATATATTTAGGCTTTCTAAACGCACATAGATTTAGAGTGCTTCGCTTAAGTGAATGAAACCACTGTCAACTAAAGGGTTATCGTATCAGTTGTCATCTGAGGGATGAGCTGATGAGTCATCACAAACAATGCAACCATCAGATAATGTTGCACTGATTTTCAATACCATTAACCGTGAAGTAAACAGATGCAGCCAACGTTTCAAGAGCTGTTATAAGATACATCGCACAGGAATGCAGGGTGCCAGGTGTATTTTGAGCCAGGCGCAGCTGTGTTGTTCACCAGCAACAACAACAAAACACCACAACATAGCATCAAAAGAACATATGGTTCCAAAGAGACAAAGATCCACTGTGTGTGAGTTATGCGGGAGGCTATAAAGAAGGGAAAACAGGAAGAGTTGCGATCAGTGTAGCCGAATCAGAGTGCCAATTACAGTCCAAAGCCACATTGAAAACAATGAATTCAGTAGACAATAACCTCACCACTAACGCATGTAGAACCGTACCACCATAACTGTGCCATAGAAGACTCAGTGTGAGCCTGTGGAGCTTTATTTCTGCAACAAGCAATCAAATATACAATGTTAGACGATTGAATCTTGCAGGAGTGAATTCAAACAATAAATACACCCATGTCAATTTCATGGACATCAAGGAAATTAGCTACTCCCTGAACTCATTGACAGGCTTTGGGTTTCTAGGAACGGGGAGGCAGGTATGGGGGTTCAAACAAAAAGTGAGCTTTATTCAAAATAAATGCTGTTACCACAAAACACAAAATCTCAGGGACAGGCAAGGTTAACAAAAGAATCAGACAGGAGAGAAACTAAAGACAGGAAGTAGGACTAGACAAGATACAAACACGTCATACATTTCAAAATAAAACAGTAAACTATAAATACAAACCTAAGATCATAACACTCTAATCATCCCGGACCATCCCGCAAAGAAGGAGGACTTTCTCACCAAAGTCACCATGATTGAACTTAACTTGTTCGAATGGTGTGTCACGATTAATGTTGCGACTGCAAGGCATTGTGGGACAGCATTTTCTCCTTTCCTTTCCTAAAGCAACGTCCAGTGTTTCCTAAGCTAAAGGAGGTTATAAAGGAAGTATCAAAGCTCCTTTCCTATCATGTAGAGAATTCGAACCGCTCTTATCATGGGTGCCACTTGGGTGATTGTGGGTCATTTCACTCCGTCAGGAACCTTCCTTTTGCAGCCCTGTTAAATGCAGGTGAGTCAGGTGTTACAGGTGTGCTTCATCTCCCCTGTTAAAGGCCTTCACTCCGCCTACAGGCACTGAAACAACAACAACCCACATATATTACCACGATGCAGCACACTCTAATGTGTTTTCTAGGAATTACTTTGGACTGATAACCCATAGGTAAAGTTTCTTTAAATGCTTGGAAGAAGAATTGATATTTCCATGATTCCTCTAATTTCGTCTCTCAAATAAAACAGTTTCATCTGCATAAAAGTGAATTCACCCAATTCTAAGGATAGCTCAAGCTGGTGGTGATGATAACGGTGGTTCACTTTTGTCATAGCTATGTAAGGCATGTAAAGGTGATTGGTTAGTACCAATTACATCCCTGCAGAATAATCAGGCTGGTTTAACTCATCTATCTTTAGCAGAAAGCGACAAAAAAAATATATACATCTTACAAAACGCAAATCAAAAATACAAGTCATCATTGTTTTAAATAACAGAACATAACATTTAAAGTAAGACCTGTTCCTCTAATTCTATTAATATCGCAAATTCTCAACACTTTTCGAAAACAAGCACTGAAGCCTATTTCCATACAATTAGCAGAAGTCTAAAAATGATACAAGTGTCCTCTTTCCTAACGCTGAATAAAGCACTGATACTCTAGACTCCCTATTAACAGCCTCCAGAGATATTGATGAATAAGACCCCAGAAGAAGAAGTGTGGGCTGATTAACAGGAGACAACCACCCACTCACACACACCCACACACACACACACACACACACACACACATACAGATGTACACACACACAGATGTCTCACACTGGGGATCCTTCTCTATCCTCGCTCATGTCACACAGCGGCCGTGGCTTTTCTGTGGTGGTTGCCATGGTTTCTTCTCATGTCAGGGTTTTACTAATGAAGGGTAGACACAGTCGGGGTCTGTTCGCCGGCATGGACCGCCTACTTTCCAACCGACAGCGATGACCAAAAGGACTTCCTTAGAGGTCACACACAAGGAGTTCCTGGTTATTGAACGGAGAAGGAGGTGGAGTTGCATGTGAGGCATGAAAGGAAGGGCGGGGATGGGATGTTTGAGGAGGTGGGGAAAGAAGATGAATGGCAAGTCTTGAAGGGTAGTGGGGAAAAAGGGAAAGAGGAGGAGAGACGTAATGGGAGATGTCAGGGTGGGAAAAAAACTATGGACAACAAGTTATGGATTCACGATGGCTGAACTTTCCCCCGCAAAGAAAAGAAAAATTAGAATTAGATAAGAGTCGGAGGATGAAGCCATGGTTATTTTGTCACACGTGCACAGCGGGATCAGGGATCTCCTTTGCCTTGCTCAAGGGCAACACGGTAGGGCCCAGGAGGTGAAGTGGGACCAAGTACCAGTCCACATTCCACATTTTAGGTCTGTTCCGGGACGATTCCCAGGCCAAGCTGCTACTGAAAGAGGTCAAAAGACACAGCTGGACGTCAGGGAAATTGACGGAAGAAGACAGACAGGAAGTAAACACTTAAGGGAACAGCAGAAGAAGACAGACAGGAAGTAAACACTAAAGGGAACAGCAGAAGAAGACAGACAGGAAGTAAACACTAAAGGGAACAGCAGAAGAAGACACACAGGAAGTAAACACTAAAGGGAACAGCAGAAGAAGACACACAGGAAGTAAACACTAAAGGGGACAGCACAAGAAGACAGACAGGAAGTAAACACTAAAGGGAACAGCAGAAGAAGACAGACAGGAAGTAAACAATAAAGGGAACAGCAGAAGAAGACAGACAGGAAGTAAACACTAAAGGGAACAGCAGAAGAAGACAGACAGGAAGTAAACACTAAAGGGGACAGCAGAAGAAGACAGACAGGAAGTAAACACTAAAGGGAACAGCAGAAGAAGACAGACAGGAAGTAAACACTAAAGGGGGCAGCAGAAGAACACAGACAGGAAGTAAACACTAAAGGGAACAGCAGAAGAAGACAGACAGGAAGTAAACACTAACGGGAACAGCAGAAGAAGACAGACAGGAAGTAAACACTAAAGGGAACAGCAGAAGAAGACAGACAGGACGTAAACACTAAAGGGAACAGCAGAAGAACACAGACAGGAAGTAAACACTAAAGGGAACAGCAGAAGAAGACAGACAGGAAGTAAACACTAAAGGGAACAGCAGAAGAAGACAGACAGGATGTGAACACTAAAGGAAACAGCAGAAGAAGACCAACAGGAAGTAACAGGCACTAGAAGGTTTAGGCACTGGTTGATCGAGATAAAATGGGAGCAGTTCCTCCAGATCCTGCTCACCCTGTTGGTGTTTCCACTGATAACCGCCTCACTGCACATTATCCCTCTCATGACACCTGAACAAACGGGTCGTTGAATGTTCAAGTTGAAACAGAATGGGTATCTTTTCCTAAACAGAATGAAGCTTATCTATACTTCCTTTCAACTTGATTCTCAGCCCTGCTTTACACTGGAAGCTCACACACCACACACACCCCCACACACACACCCACACACACACACACACACACACACACACACACACACACACACACACACACACACACACGGCTATCTGCTATCTGATCCACTCTCCAGAATCAAGTTATTTTAATGAAAACTCTTTCAAGTCAAAGCCAGTGTATGTGGTAAATGAAGAAAGTGGATTATTCCATCAAACACATTTACCCACTTTGATCTTACTGACAGCAGAGTAGGAGATAGCGTGTCGTGTGTGTGTGTGCGTGCGTGCGTGCGTGTGTGTTTCCATAACCCAAAATACAGCGAGTGCTTCGAGATGATCGACAACAGAGGAGCTCTGCTACGTCTAACTCATTTATAAATAGTTGCTATGGTCATCTGGGAAGGACAGATATTTATGTGCACTTGTTATATTACATTAGGTTAAGTCAAATGAAATGCAGTTCAGTGTAGATAAAGTGCAATGAATTTACAGCACATTTCCATTTTTGGTTCCAGCATCAAGTTGCCTCATGTGTGAGGGGAGCTTCACACAATTTTGTAAAAATGTCAAATCAATGTATAAATAGGAAATACAGTTTGACAGATAAGATGCAAGTTATGAAGCGTACGAATAAGGTGCAGGGTTGAGTTTGAAATAGCTAGAATACAGTTGTCTTACATATTCAACACAGATGCTCTTCGTTTGGTTTCACTCTTTACCTCTGAAACCCAGGACACGTGTTCATATAATTAAGACCCAACTTTTTAATCTGGCTTTTAATTCAATTGCAGTTTTTGTTTAGTTTTAAGCATTTTTGTGTTTATTGACTTGGTTTTCTCTTCACATAGATGTGTTAGGGTTAGGGTTCTAGTGCCCAGAGCCAAGGTCTGGATAGGTTGAAGCTCAGGTGTGTGTTTCATAGTCAATTGAATTGTTTAAATGAATGATAAATACAAAGTGTGAGAGGTTGATAAATGTTGTTTATCATTAAGGGTTTTTATCATGCTTGAAGTAACAGTATACATTGGTTGTGTATCTAAGGTGCAATATAAATAAGGTTCTGATGGGTTAGGGTTGGGGTTTGGTAACTGACTTGTATTTCACACACTTTCTGGTCTCCTCTCCCACTGGCTTTCCTTCCTGCTCTTCTTCCATGTGTCTCCTGTCTCCCTCTGGTTCATTAAACGCTGAGCAGGGTAAATCTTTAATGAGATGCCCTCTGTAGAAGCTGTTGGCAGTAACTTGAAGGGACCATATAGGTGAGGTACACACTGATCCTACAGGCATAGACCTTAGAGGCTGATCTCGACACCTGTCCTGAGGAGAGGAACATACAGGTGTTTATTTATGCATGCACACACCATCATCAGGCCCATTACACCGACATGTTTGAGAACATACATGTGCCAATGACTGAGCATTAATGCTCCAGGATGCAGGAGGGAGAGCAGAGCTCCACTGCACTCTGTGGCAGAAGGTTTATAGTCACGTTTAGAGAGCGGGTGTGCAAGTGATTTATCCCTGAACACGATCACTGCTGTCAACCTGAGATACCTGAAACACAGACGGAGAGATCAGTGGTGTGCTTCTCAAACAGCACGCACACATGTTTATTATACAGTTTGTTTTAGATGTGATGCAACTGACCGAGACGAAGCAAAGACAGATTTAAAATTTCGATATTTCTTCTTCTTTTCTTTGAAAATATTCTTCACTAAAATGTAAAAGTCAAGTGGGACTGATTGAATAGAGAAAAAGTCGGCTGATGACGTGCACTTAAAGTAATGCTATGAATTATATCCCACTTTCATAGCATGGGAACAAAAAGGAGAATCATTTATGACCTTTATGAAACTACATTTACGGCACCTTATGTCAAGAGTGTTCTGAGAATTTAAAAAACAACCTTGTGGATGCGTGGGACCAAACCTAAAGCCATCCTCATTTCCTGTTTCTTCATTTGTGTCATTGCTTATGTTTTCGGCTCTGCTGTATGCATTTTCTCATTGGGTTTTCTGTATTTCAAAGCCTCGTGAAGGTTCTAAATGGTGTGGTGTGTAGCATGTTTCATAGTATCTACTAAATCATTCAATTACAAGAAGAAATAATATATTTTCCGTGACTTCCTTTGTTATTGTCATTCACAGGTTCATATTTGTATTGTGTTCCTGTACTGTGGCATGATTAGCCTTTGCAGACCATTAACATGCACACAACCCATGTAACACACTACAGGAAAGGGAAGATCCCCAAAAGTAACCTGGCAATTGGAGACACAATTGGACTTGCTGTTTCCATGTGTGTGTCCATGCAAAAGTAGTATGTTCAAAGAAGCACACATCTCTTTCTAAGAGGAATTGCATGCATGGCTCTGTGAAGCTGAGACGGTGAGCCAGCTGGGTTTGGTTTTTCCACATCTAGTACTTGACTGCACTGTTACAGATTGTGTGAGCACGAATAAATACAAACACGAAAAGATCAAAGGTGAAAATGCTAATCACTGAGAAGCCCACAGACATCTTTAACCAAAGTGAATGTTTTCGCCTATTTTAAACGTGTCCTGCAAAGAGCACACTCACTGCTCTGCCATGCATATCATCCACCTCCCTAGACGGACGTCAGACTGACAAAAAAGGCGAAAATGTTTTTGATGTACTGAAGGCGAATCTGTCTGCTCCAGAACTATTTTGGCAAAGCAAATTATACGAACATACTGAGTGAGAAGATAGCGTTGCTTTCACTTCAAAATCTGAAGGGCAGTTTATTGAAAACAACACAAACTCCCCACTACCAGATGTAGCTTTATATTTCTCTCTCTACACACACACACAACCACACACACACACACACACACACACACACACACACACACACACACACACACACACACACACACACACACACACACAACGTGCTCAGGATCAGCGGTTGGTCCACTTGTGATTGGCAGATCATCCAGAGGCGACAAAAAGCCTTTCTTCCACCCTCAAACGGAGCTGTCAGTCAAATTGGGAACAGGGCAGCAATGCAATATGGGAATAGCTGCAAATAGCCTGTCCTCACCTCGGGCCCTTCAGGGGACACAGTGGGAACATTGTGTTGAAGGCGGCCTTGGAAGAAAGAGGCTGCACACACCTGCACAGTCTGTGGTAATATAGTATAAAGCCAACATGATATCACTTCTAAGGTGAGATGTTTGGGAGCAGTGGGTCTGCTTCTAATTTAAACCCTGTAGAAAACCACCGTGGGAAGATGCGTCTGTATAGTAGAATGAATGCATTGCTATAATAACCTTGTGATTATTAGGGTTAGGGTTTAGGGGTTAGGGTTGCATCAAAGAGGATATATTCTCTGGATGCATGAAGAATAGATGTATAAAGAGAACTGGATATAGCGATAGTTGCTCAGTGGTGCATGAAGCCAAAAGGTCCAGTCTTTCAATTATAAATGTACGCGTTTCTGGGCCATAAGCCCCGCCTTCAATCCACAGCGTCACGGCTCAGTCGAATGAAAGAAGAGCTGAAATAACTCACTATTCAAGTGACATCTGGCTCTTTTCTCAGTGTAAGTCAATGTGAAAAAATGTCTTAGGGCCCAAAGATGTCACAGACTGTAAGTTGTAGTACCGATGTTTGGCCACTACAGAAATGTGCTTCAACGTCCGCCGCACTAAACCAAATTCTTGGTTTGTCCGTATTGTTTCAGCTTGCATGTTTTGGATTTCCACAAATACTCCTCTAAAGCCTGCACTATACCTTTTGAAACTGGCTTTTATAATCAGGGTTTTCACCTGGTTTTGTTGGAACAAGTGAGTGTTAAATAATTACTCTTGCAACTGTTTTGAAATCTAGTAAACATTGCCGGATAACCAGGCTTCTTTAAATCAGAACAAACCCTTTCAGTTTAAATATAGGAGCGCACTTCATACAAAGCTCATTAAAAAAACCTCCATCTTTAATATGCTAATGACGTATTGATGTAAAAACCGCAGTGCACATTGCATAATGAACCCATGGTAAGATCAAATACCAAAAAGACAAAGGGGAACAACATTTAAATGTGTATGCTCACTAACAAGGTACCTCTGCCCAGGGTCAAAGGCCTCTTGGTGTTGTTTATCTCACCTGTAATCTGTGTACACTTATAAAGCTGTCGTTGCCCTCTATCAGGAACATCTGCCTTGCACCAAGTGGCCATTCAGGCTGTTTAAGTGGATGTTTGAAGGTCATTATGTCTCCCACTTGTTAGCTCTGCTGCCTTCTCTGTTTATCTCCCTGCTTTGTGCTTCTGAATTACATGTCTTCTCATGAACGGTGCTACTGTGTTGTGTCATTTCTTTTTAATCCCTCTTCCTCTTACCTGCACTGATCGTGTGTTTTGTGAACTTCCTGCTCTGTCGAAGCTCGGGCTGATTCGCCATGCTGAACATCTCATCTGACGCATAACAGCACTGACAAAGAACACCCTCTGCTTTCTGCTTTGTAAAAAGACACTTCCAATTCAAATTAGCAGAGCTTTCCAAGTTACTTTAGCCAACGCTCTCTGGGCTTTAAAGCCGGAGCGTGCCTGCCTTCCCTTTCTGCCTGTTTGCTCCAAAATGAAGATGCTTTCTTTCATGCATTAATGTGCGGTGAGTGCCCTCACCTTCAGCGCATTTCTCTTCAGTGTTTGAAAGGCTCTGATTATTTTCATGAATGTCTAACTCCTCCAAGACGTGAAAGAAAAACATCGGCAGCAAACACTGTACCAGGGGATTGTTTGCATGCTCTTTCATAATGACAAACTATTGCAGAAACAGGGGTGTGGATACAACTCATGTATATAAATAATAACACCCAGTATTTCTCCCTCCCTCCTAAAAGCCATAAGTGAAACTTCTTTATGGATTTACCTTGACATTACCTTGATTACCCTGATTTTTCACATGTTAAATTCACCAAAGAAGAGGAAAAAGTGACCTTATCTCTACATGCATCTCATAATAGAGAGATCTGTATCTCTTAATTATTGATGAGGGGTTTGTAATTACAAGGCCTGTCTTAAAAAGTGGACAGGCCTTGTTTGAGCCAAATGCTGACAGCCATGTGTAATAGATAGAATCGGAGGATGAAACCCTCTTTATTAGTCACATGCATGCACACAGCAGAGCACACACAGTGAAATTGGTCCTCTGCATTTAACCCATCCTAGTTCTAGGAGCAGTGGGCAGCTAACGTGCAGCGCCCGGGGAGCAATGGGGAGGGGGGATTGGAGGTGTCCGGTGCCTTGCTCAAGGGCACCACAGCAGGGCCTAGGAGGTGAACTGGGACCTCTCCAAGCAGCAGTCCACTTTCCATATTTCAAGTCTGTTCGGGGACTTGAACCGGCGACCCTACGATTCCCAGCCCAAGCCCCTACGGACTGAGCCACTGGACTAAAATAAATACAATATGAGATGCTGAGTCATAAATACAAACGTGGTTATTTTATTATGTTATTATTATGAGTTGTTTCTTATTTTAGGAGGCGCACTGTATTTAGTGGGCTACTTTAAACTTTATTGGATGTCTTACTCCCTTAACGAAAGACATTTCATCTGTTTTATTTTCCCATCTTTATTAAAACACGTAATTTGGGAAAGAGTGAAAACAACTTAAGATTTATGATCATATTTGTTAGGCGCTCTTGTAAATTGCACTACAGCAGTATTTCTGATTCATACCAGATGTTTATAAAAGAGCCAATAAAAGCGAAGCTGAATTGGATATGATTATTGCCACATACATTCTGCAGTTCCTCTCCAATGGTCGCATTGCTGCAGGAGTCACTTGGGTGATGCACTGCAAAAACAACATGGATACTATTTTATTTTAGGAGGGATATCGAAATATCACAGCTGCATCACGTTATGACTAACATACACTCCCTATCAAGATGGTTATCTTATAACAAACCATTAGACGAAGGCCACTATAAACAGCCCTTATAAGTAGAACATGTCCTGCAGGTTAAACTGTACGAGAGCTTATTTGCACATTTTATTGAAGAGGAATAAACTCCTATTTGAATGCAACATTGCAGTACACATCTATACCCATGCTAACGCTGACTCATTTGATGTCGGTGCATCACTTCCAGCTTCACTGGGAATGAAACTGCTTTTGTTTTGCCAAAAAGGCTCTTTGGAGGGGTGAAACAATTACACTCCATAAGCTCTGTATGATTTGCTCCCTCATAACAGTCAGCAGTTCTATCAGATGATGCACATCTGTTTTGATTTGCATGCTGAGTGTTACAAATGCCTCCTTTCATTTTGCAAGTGGATTCCAGATGAACTCGCATCATATTGGTTCTTATGAAAAATTGAAATTAGCATTAGCAAGGTGCCTAGTCAACCACTAGAACATTTGCACGTGAATGTAAGACACCAGTAGCATGAATAGACAGCTCCATTAACTTTTCCTTCACTTGAACCTTCAGTTCTCTGAAGCATGACGCCAACAATGTTCTGCTAACCAGGCTACAATATAAAAGAATACTAGGCTAGCGGCTAACTCAAGCAAGCATTGCAAGCTCAGCTACCCGTTAGCATGCTAGGTAATTCTGACAGGTAACGCCTCTGATCTCATTTTAATTTTGCATTAAAATGTGCCAGGTCATCTCAAAGTTGTTTCTGAATCGATCTGTCTACATTTTATAACTTTTACTGACTATTTATCACTTTTTGCGCAGTTTACTCACCTCAGACCAATGATGAGACGTCCCACACGTTAGCACGTATAAAACATTTTGGCTATCTCCAGCTTCGTACCTCCTAACCCTAAAGAAAATCAGAACTCAAGCGAAGTGTAGAGCTCCATCTACAGGTTAAACTGCATAAAAGCACGTGAACTATTATATCAGTAGAAGGACTAGGTCAGGTGTAATGAAGCTTGGTGAACATAAATAGTGATGTGAGCTCGGTCTTCACAGTGGGCTTTCATCTGGCTCCTCTTTAGCTTAGGGTTAGGGGTTAGTAATTTAACATGTACAGGTTTTGTTTCAAGTTAATGCATAGTTTCACCCTGTTAAACTTTCTATGGGGCCTTCTGAGTTAATGCCCATATCTTATTACAGAGCATTTGATGCATCATTGACTCAGAAATAAAGAGCTTAAAGGTGCAAGAAGCTCCTCCAGCAGCCTCTCAATGGGTTGCTCACAAATAGCCTCCCTGATTGGGTCCGGGTGGGAACAAAGCACTTCTCTCTCTTCATCATAATTTCACTAGTGGAGAAACTCTAGTGAAACCATGTCAAGTGTGCATGATGATTTTTGCAGGAAACAGACACCACTCGTCTCTCTGGCCATTGTAGAAAGTAGGATTACTTTTCCCTCTTCATGCAGAAAGCCATCGAGCCATTTTGACACAAATCTCTGCAGCTCGTTCTCTGTCATGTTTTCCCAGGCATTATCTGACATTAATTTACTCTGCAGCACATTTTCCATTAACATTACCAACCAGTGTGAGCCGACAAATTACCTGATCAGTGGCAGATGGCGGACAGATGGATCCATTCCCCGGGACTGTCACTTCTTCATGGAGGTTGTATACATACTTTGTGATAACAAGATACTGTCTGTTGTTTTTGACACCTAAATTGAAGGGATGTAATCTACAGCCTATTTACTGGATGGAAACGGTTTCCCTGGGGTAATATTTTGAATGTCAGATCAATATGTGAGTATGAATGTACGCGCACTGTTTGGAGGAGACACAATTTGCCCCCATTGGTAGCTTGTATCTGAAGTCTTCCTAACGACCTTGTATGCTCCAATTTCAGGATAAATTGGCAGCGGAGAAATATGTATTGAACGCTGGAATTCCTTTGGACATTGTGCAATGACTGTTGGCGATACCCGTTTTTAAAACTGAATTACCATTGGCCTAAACACAATCTGAATGTTATTGGAACACCTTACATTGTCACTTCTGTTGATGTTGTGGTCGTTACGTTTTTAGTTGTACACCTGAACATCAGCAGAGAGGACTCTTTAAAGTAGAGACGCTACATACTGATATACACCTGAACATCAGCAGGAGAGGACTCTTTAAAGTAGAGACACTACATACTGATATACACCTGAACATCAGCAGGAGAGGACTCTTTAAAGTAGAGACACTACATACTGATATACACCTGAACATCAGCAGGAGAGGACTCTTTAAAGTAGATACACTACATACTGATATACACCTGAACATCAGCAGGAGAGGACTCTTTAAAGTAGAGACACTACATACTGATATACACCTGAACATCAGCAGGAGAGGACTCTTTAAAGTAGAGACGCTACATACTGATATACACCTGAACATCAGCAGGAGAGGACTCTTTAAAGTAGAGACTCTACATACTGATATACACCTGAACATCAGCAGGAGAGGACTCTTTAAAGTAGAGACTCTACATACTGATATACACCTGAACATCAGCAGCAGAGGACTCTTTAAAGTAGATACACTACATACTGATATACACCTGAACATCAGCAGGAGAGGACTCTTTAAAGTAGAGACACTACATACTGATATACACCTGAACATCAGCAGGAGAGGACTCTTTAAAGTAGAGACTCTACATACTGATGTACACCTGAACATCAGCAGGAGAGGACTCTTTAAAGTAGAGACTCTACATACTGATATACACCTGAACATCAGCAGGAGAGGACTCTTTAAAGTAGAGACACTACATACTGATATACACCAGAACATCAGCAGGAGAGGACTCTTTAAAGTAGAGACTCTACATACTGATGTACACCTGAACATCAGCAGGAGAGGACTCTTTAAAGTAGAGACACTACATACTGATATACACCTGAACATCAGCAAGAGAGGACTCTTTAAAGTAGAGACACTACATACTGATATACACCTGAACATCAGCAGGAGAGGACTCTTTAAAGTAGAGACTCTACATACTGATATACACCTGAACATCAGCAGGAGAGGACTCTTTAAAGTAGAGACTCTACATACTGATATACACCTGAACATCAGCAGGAGAGGACTCTTTAAAGTAGAGACGCTACATACTGATATACACCTGAACAGTTAAGGTAAAAAGGATCTATTTGAGGTTGTTTTTAATCACAGTGACGCATAAAATCAATGTGTTGAAATCTGTGGAAATGGCTTTTGCATTTGTTGTGGTCAACACACACACACACACACACACACAGTGCATCACAGATTGCCTAAAGGGTTGTGACAACAGCCCTCACACAAATGGGGATAAGATCTCCAGGTCTGGATAAACACTTTTTAATCAGCTGAGGAGTTCACGCAACCTTTTTTCTCAGTCCACCTACCTTGACTTTGGCAAGTTTGATGCATCACACTAATTTCCAGAGGAAGCCTTGCTGTGTGTGAGGGAAGGTTCTGTCAAGGATTTTCTTTGTAGGAAGATAAATCACTGCTCTGTCAGCCAGAGGAAGGAATACCTTGCATGCTCATTACCCCCCAAACAGATTTGATCCATGGAGTGTTTAAACCTTAACGTATATATGGTGGATAGATTGATATGATGCAGAAATACGACCGGTATATTTTAATAGTTTATTTTTAAAGAGTTAACTGTTTCAAGCTTTATTTGAAATTCTGTCCATACTTCCTTGCTTTCAAACACAGAGGATGTTCTGTTTGTTTTCTCACAGGTACAAAACATGCAATACTTGCTTTGACATTTAATGTAGGATACTTGACATCCTTTACCTTTGTTACCTAACGTTAAATGATACGGCTGATATACACCAAACGATGCACACCAATTACTGAATAATACAGTAGGTTTCACATGGCAAACTACTTTTGACTAGAAATTAGATTTTCTTCCTGGGAAAACTTGAGTCACTACACCTAAAGAGGTGACAAACAGAAAACTGAATGAAATTACAAAAAGTGTATGATGGGATGAGATAGTAATGGATACTTTCACTGCTTCAGTTCTATGAAACTTCTTCAATTTAATAATAAATCGGATTATTTAGGGTTTAAGAAGTGGTATAGAAAGCCCTTATGAATCCCAATTTGCTCTGATTGCGGCGTAAGTCCTCTAAGCGTTAGCCATTAGCTCGTCCGTTTTAAATCACGCCCCTTAGCATTACGCTGTGGCTTTAGTGTTAATAATAGCATATGTCAGTTCAGTCTCTCATATTGTTCAGCACAGGAACACAAATAGTTAAACTAACTCACCCTGTGCCATTGTTACACATGCACTTAGGTTTTCAGTTGATTTTGAAGTATAATACATATTAAAATGCATAGCCTAATGCACCGTCGGGTTTCACACTGTTAGCACTTTCCGCCATGTTAGCACCGTTAGCTGCTTCAAAGCCCAGACTCTTAACCACAGATCATCGATGCACCAGGCTTTTTCTCAGTGGTTCTCCACAGGGAATGTTTTATTTCTACTGTCTTCTTATCTCAAAAGACTCGGTTAAATGTCACGCTACAACAAACTGTCATAGAGGGAGATCTTAGAGAAGAAGCATGCTGTGTCATAAGTAGCAGCATTTGTTCTATTCTAAAGAAACAGTATGTTATGGAGACCGGTTTAGAAATGAAATGTCTAAAAAGACGATTGAAACCATCATTACTTCACAGTGGGAAGTGGGGGGAAGCTGTCAATGCGCTCTGAGTGAAACAGCCGTCCAACAAGTACAGCCCTACAGCGGGCAGCGTTATTGATGAGGAGGCAGGAGACAGAGGAAGAGAATATCTTAAAAAAGGAAACTTCTTATTAGACTCGAGACACGGCAGGAAACGGAGAAGGGACTCCAGGTGTGGTCAGGTGTAATCTAATGACCAAACGGATTAATGTCTTCCAGGAGACGTGGAAGTCTCAAGCACTATGCTAACATGCAGTTACATAATATCCTAACAAGAATCATTTACTTACTTAAGTTACCCAACATCCATTTTTCAGCCAGACAAGCACTTCACCCAATTGCACTGAAACTTCAAAGGGCAATTTTCCTCTAATCCAATTCAACAGTCTCATTTCTTTTTTACTCAGCCACGGTGGATAATACAAAAGCAGCTTGCATGGAAATGTCATCACTATCTCAGAGGCTGTCATGACAAAAAGACACTTTTAGTCATTCTACAGTTTAATAAGGGGTGGCATCATTAAATCAAAGCGGTGCCAGGGACATCACTGTTTTCCCTTTTTATGAGCATTTGAAAACAAAAGGCACGGAGGATTCAGGGAATCGTTCTAATTAAACTAACGCAGTGGTTTGGCAGAGGGAGTGGGAGGGCTCAGTGGTGGAAAGCCACAATAGATGTGTGACTGCCAGCATTGCTTTAATGCACTTAAATGATTAAACTTTTTTGAAAACCACAGAAAACACTGCGGTTATTAAGCTGAAGTTATTAGGGTACATGAGTTTAGAAGCCCTCTTTGGTTGGAGTTCCATGTTTTTATTGCATCTTGTTTTGTCCTTGAAAAAAGTGAGTCCGTTTTTGCACACATTCACAAACTTCTTGTTGAGTATTTCTTACCTCCAGGAGTAGCAGAACATATCATATAGGGTGACTTAAAGAGCCCCTTTAATGCTTTTTGGGGTTTTCCCTCAGCGAAAGTTCAACCAGGAAGACCGTCTTTATTTTCTGTCAGTCACATATTTCCATCTTACTATGTTCACCCTCCTCCAATCTGCGATCGGGGGGCGTTTACTCCCGCGCTAAACCTATCACTTTCAACTCTATTCCCACAAGCCAATCACAGCGCCTCGTCACACCCTAAAATCTCCCCCCTAAAACGCAGCCCTCCTCCACCTCCCGGTCCTCCGAATCCAGGGTTCACGTCAAGCTTAAACCACTCCTCTTCAGACCGGATCACCATTAATCCCTTCATGCATCCACCAGCACCAGTGTGTAGACCTTAGGGAGGGCCGTTATCGATATATAGTTACATCAAAAGAAGTCTCTCCTGATTTAAGGATTGATTGCATGTCAATGGTCTGCAAAGGCTAAAATCCCGAAAGGAAGGAGGACGTTTCTCTCTTACAACACTCGCACTTTTTGTTGGCTAGCGCTGTACACATTGTACGTGATGGGCTCAGGGGCGGGACATCTCTAAGGTGTTGACTAATCACAGCCAGCTTACCAATCAGAGCAGACTGGGCTCTGGTTTAAGACAGAGGACGAAAAAAGCCTGAAAATAAGCCTGATAGAGCACCTTTAAGTAAGACTTTTGTGCAGGGTCAACAGGAAGGAGGTGGAGTTGATGCGGTGGAGGAGGCTGATAGCTCAGTTCATTCTGAGTGCTCCGTGTCTCCATTGAGCTCGTATGATGAACGCAGTGGAACAGAAAAAGTCGCAATGCCAATATTTATCCGTGCATACCCCCAATGTTATCTCTCTTTGTTTTTGTCCCCTGGGAGCGCTGACAGCATGGAGTAAGAATGATTGAGAAGAGAGGGAGAATGAAAACGAATCATTCGATGAACACCGCCTGCTATCCTCGGGGGGGGGGCGTGAGGAGGGACGTTCAGCACCACCAACATTCATGCAGATCAATTTGACGAGGAGACTGGAAAACAGTCGAGAGGCACGTAGTCACAGCCAGAAAAATCCTACACAACAGCCCGTACACACAGGCAAACAAACACACAAGCCTTCTTCTACCCACTCACTCTCTCCCGTTGCAGATTAACAAGCTCACGGAGACATAAACAAAACTGAACTTTTCAAGTTAGAACAAGAATAGTTGTGTTTCTGCCGATATAATGAGGGCAGGCATCGTGTCTATGTGCAGTTAGGCATGTGAATGCACAGTGCACGGGCAGGAGCAGGCACAGGAACAATGTCCATTTTAGTTTATGAAAGGAAAAAGCACATCGTTTATACCCAGTACTGTACTGAACACTCCACTATCCATGTCATGTAAATGTCCTATAATCCCACATTCACCTTTTCAATAAAATGGGTTGCCACATACTGATCCGATAAGCAAGTAAGTCGGGGCCCGGGGCGAATATGTAAAGGCTCTCTCTTACACTTTTACACAATTATTTAAATTCACCGACTTCAATGTTCACAAATCTATCAGTTAACGTCGCAGGATCCTTCGGAGGTAAGTAGGTGGCGACAGTGTTGGGCAAGTCACTTCAAAAATGTACAGAACATATTACTTATTACTGTCAACAGTTACATTGCATTGTGACTGTCTCTGAACTGTAATGCGTTACACTACTTTTGAGTTTCTTTCACTAAAAGGACAGCAAAAGTACGGCTTTAAATGCTCAAACGTAGTGAATTGCAGCTGATTGTACATCCAGGGAAGGGCGATTTGGTATAGCATAACAACTGGCAGGCCTAAGGCTATTATAGGCTTAAGGGCAGGCCCTTAAGGCTATTTATAATTGGCGTTACACCCAACACTGGGTGGCAAACACAAGCATGCAAAGGAATTTAATTATTTCCATGACCTGTTCTTTGGGAGGAAACCTTGCATTTCATGTGCAAATTATTTAAATCAAGATCCTTTAAATGTATAACTTTGTGATTAAGACCCATTTTTCTGTTGATTAATTACAATTCAAATACAACATGTCCTACTTATACCCTCCTTCAACACAGCTATAGCTTTCCCTCCCCATTTATCCTATAGTTTCTCTACCACCCTTTATTCCCCACATGTGTCTTGATCTGCGGCGTGTTGCACATCTTACCATATACATGTTCTACTACCCTAAACTTCGCCTGGCTTCAGCAAACATGCTACACCACACTGTGATGCACACGCACGCACTTGTGATGAGAAAGCAGTTGTTTTTTTATTGACCCTGGTTCTTGCACACCTTCTTGTTTAATTGGAGCCATGCCATTGATCCAAATTGAGCCCACTGTTCTGAAGCCATAGTCTGATACATGTCCCATTGGACCAAAAGCACATTTGTGTAAATACCAAAAGCCATTGCTCCATAGGCACTCATCCTGAAGCACACGGCAAATTTTGACCCGCCCTACCTTGCAGCAGATTAGCTTGTGCTGATATCCTGATCATGACCCTCACCCTAAATAATCCCAATTACTACAATGAAAGCTAGAGGTACTACCCTGTCAGATGTAAGGTGTTTCATGCCTTTCCTACAGTACTGCAGTGTGTATTTTCTGAGGAATGGGTGTTACTCTTCTCCGATAAAGAGGACATTTATCTGACTATAAGGGTTTCTTAACAATCGTCCTTCAGAACAACAGTCCCCTTTTTAGTCATGTGTGTGCCTCTTAGTTTTAATGCTGTACCACCCTCTGGATTGGAATACAAATTGAAGGTTTGACAGAAAAGAGAGCGATAGAAGCGGGTCGCAGTGATGTGGTTTGGCCTTTCAAAGTCACTCATAGCGCCTCGCGTCGTTTTATGGCACCATCTGCCTGAAGACTGCCGACCTTTGACTGCTTTGCCATTTTCCGTGACATAACTCTTCAGGGATGAGATTGGCCTCTGGCCTTTGGAGCTGGAGATGTCAGGAACCCCAATAAGTAATGGAAGCTTGTGTATGTGTGTTTTACACCTTTTTGTGGCAGTTTCCAGAGGGATTGGTGCTGTAATACTTGTCTGGAGTCATGCTCCAGCTAAGAGGAGTCTCCCGTGGGATCGAGATTTTAATCAAACACAGTATGTTTCAGTTCAGCCCGTTTCAGTCAAGAGTCAGGATCCTGAGGATATACATTTCAGACTGTCAAGACTGTAATTTCTCTCTGATGGTGGATTCTGTGGCATTCTTTCCATGTTTCTGTTCTGCTCTTTCTGAGGTTTGTTAAAACACAGAGAATAAAGTAGTTTTTAAGGTGTTGTTCCTCATTCAAATCAAGGGTCCAGGGACAGAGAGTGCCGTAAGCTGTACAGATTTCCTCAGGCAAAAATTGGATATTGGGTAAATAAATAAAACGGACAAAATAAACTCTGATTGAGTTTTGGTTTACTCTTGTTTTTTTGATTTCACTTTCTATTGAGTTTCAAAACAAGAGTTTCTTTTGAAAGGCTGCTTTCTGTCTTTTCTTTTGATGCAGCTTTTGCTTCACCCTGACCTTTCTCCTCCTCCTCTGCTGTGAAAAACACTTTGAGTAACACAATAACAGACCATACAAGTGCTGTACACTCACACCTCATTAACCGGTGTTCTGAGTGGGCCATTCATTCCTTTGCAAGTTCATACATACCTTAGCTGACAGAAAAACAGTAAAAAGGCCCTTACATTAGCAGACAAGTGCTGCAGTTTCAGAAACGACGCACATAAATGTAAAATGCAATAGAAGAAAACACAACTTTCACCAACTTGACGAAACATAGACTATGCTTGACGCTGCATAGACAAAACCCTGCAAATAAAACAGCTGCAAGAAGCACCAAACAAAACATAGATAGATAGAAGATAGAATCGGAGGATGAAACCCTCTTTATTTGTCACATACATGCACACAGCAGAGCACACACAGTGAAATTAGTCCTCTGCATTTAACCCATCCTAGTACTAGGAGCAGTGGGCAGCTATCGTGCAGCGCCCGGGGAGCAATGGGGAGGGGGGATTGGAGGTGTCCGGTGCCTTGCTCAAGAGCACCACAGCAGGGCCTAGGAGGTGAACTGGGACCTCTCCAAGTAGCAGTCCACTTTCCATATTTTCTCAAGTCTGTTCAGGGACTTGAACCGGCAACCCTACGATTCCCAGTCCAAGCCCCTACTGACTGAGCCACTGCTGGACCGAACAGAACAGAAGCCAGGTGGCGCTAAAAAGTTTGCCAACGGTTTCTGTTGTTGGAATTTGATTGGCAGCATCCAATATAATATAAAGAAAGTTATAATCAGTCCTCAGGCATCAAGTTTTTCCATCTCTGCAACAAAGCGCTTTCGGCTAAAGTCCAGGACGTTGATGCCATTCCTCTGAAAGTCATATCCCACTCTCTTCAGCACCTCTAATCGCCCTGTGATGTTCTGTGTACTGTAAGCTAAGGCTTTGGGTTTGTCCAGTATCTGCTTCATTGTTATTCCCCCTTTTAAGAGATAGTCCAGTTTAGAGCTCACGGTGTCCTTCCCAATGCACAGAACCACTGGATAGCGGAGGATTAGGTTTTTCACGTAAGCTTTCTGACAGCCAAGTGAAACCATTTGTGTGGCATTTTAACAATGTGATCACATGACTCATGTAAGCTAGCTAGCTAACGTAGCTAACCGAGTCAATTCAGATATTCTGACAAACACTTCCAGTTATGAGACAGACTCACTCGGCCCACAGAGACAGTTGTCCAGCTGTATGACCCTATACGTCACCAAATGCTCCGGTCACTTTTTAGTGTCCCCTGGTCTCCGTTGTGTCTTGAGCTTCTTGCAGAGTCAAGTTGGTTTATGTTTTCTAAATGCTGCAGATGTTTGGAATCTGCAGCATTCGGTGAAGATGTTTCTTCATTTGCATGTTTTTTTGGCACATTTAGGTTTGCATCTTATTTGAAACTACAGCACGTTTCTCCTAAGGGAAATGTTTTAGGCCATTTAAACAAATTGGCACCTGTCAGCCACCGTACACGCAACCTCAAAAGTTGCATCAACCCATCATAAATGTGCATCCATGTCACAAGCCTATTATCCTGCAATAGAGCATACTTCTTTGTGCAGTACATCCTCTGCTACACTATCTGGGAGGATGGGATATTATCAGGTATTACAGTTGCTTAAAGGACAGGCAGGCTGTCATCTCCCTGAGCTGGAGGAGGATTTGTGGATAACCTTTACCCCGAAGCCTTCCAAATGCACCGATATCCCTGTTGAAGAAATAGGTGCGCGCTTTATCTGGCCTGCAGCTACACTCAGACATTTCATTCTTTTTCAATCACAGCTTATGTGACAATGGATTCAAAGCGTGCCCCTGAACCAAGAGAACAGGTTACAATGTTGACGTCAGTGCTAGCGCTAGAAAGAGTTGGAGAAAAATCCTTTTGAAATACTCCCCTGGCTTTCCTCCAGACGTGTAATTTATTGTTTTCCAAAATGCAGCAAATGTGCGTTCCAACTCGGTGCTCGGTCTCCAAAATACAATTCAGTTCAGATGTAGAAATGTGGTGGCAAGCCATCAAAACAAATAATGCCTGCAGAGATTTGCATGAATGCCGTGAACAGACCTCTTTCAGCATAAAGGAAGTACTGGGAAATGATGGCGCTGCAAACTGTATTCAAAGGGATGTGGATTTTTGACATTAAAAGCCAATAGTTCACAACCTGTCTCCTGTATGTCTATAAACCACAACAGTGGGCTCTCTGTTAACTTAAAATGACCAGTTCTTTGGGCAAAACTGTTGTGATAAGCAGTAATTACAGAGTGTGTTTGGGTCTCATTCACACTTTCGCTTATGGATCTTTATGTGTAGTTATCGTTCTTTTGTATTAGCACAGTAATGGTTCACTCAAAAACCAGTATGCAGCTTCACACACAAGTGAGTTGAAGAGCAAGGCTATAGCAATAGATGTGCATATCCTCTCTGGTGGCCTAACCACTGCAAATGCAACTCAAATAGGACACAGAGGTGGGAAAATTACGTGGACTTCCCAAAAGCAAAAGTAGAAATACTGAAAATAGTCCTTTCAAAGTCAAAATCCTAAAATTGAAACATTTCTTTGGAGTATTTTCAGATAATTGTACCTCAAGTACAATTGCTGTTCTGTTAGTACAGGACAGCATCATACCATCAGCATAGCATACGGTTTTTTTTAGGTAGAAAAGAAGCTATTCTAATATCAGTGCTAAATAAATGTAGTGGAGTAAAGATTGAGATATTTGCCACCAAATTGTAGTGGAGTAAGGAAGAATGAGAAGGAAATACTCAAGTAAAGTACAAGTCTGTCAAAATGGTAATTAAGTGCAATACTTGAGTAAATATGCATATTTACTTTCAACCACTGCACCAACTAAACTCGACCTCACCCGTAGAAGGGACAGATCTTGAAGATAAAGGGTATTTTACTCAACAGACACCAGAGTCACCGAGGCTGTAATTCCCGTATAACAGCTCAATGCAATTGGGGTTCATGTCACTTGTGGTTTTTCCGAGTAAAGATGCTCGCTCTTCACCCAGTAACAAGTTGAAACGGTGTCTGAGGCATCATTACAGTAATTGGCAGTGCCTGTTCTGTCACAAAAACCTCACATCTCTAGCAAACATGTTTACTCTTTCCGAGTTAAATCAGTGAGCATCAGGCTTTCAGGTGCCGTGTGCTGGGAAGTGACAGGTGGCTGTCCTATAATTAACCACGTGACTTGACCCCCGTGTCTACACATACAATGTAAATGGCTGTATAGAAACAATAGAGAGTTGTCTTTTAATCCTGTTAGGATGCCATGAGTTTGATTTATAATTAGTGTCTATACATAAAAGCCTGGACTGCTCTGAGTTGTATCCGTGCCTCGGTTACCTGATGTACATACACTAATAATGACCCGTTCTGAAAGTGACCTGGGGCTAATTACATCCATTTCAATCTGATTCAAAGGACAGTTGAGTAATGAGGTCAGACCCAATTACACCAAACTGTTTGTGAATAACAGAGATGAATCATGAAGCTGTAATAAGAGGTGAAGATGATGTAAAGCTCAACCTGCAACCTAAACAACCTATCATTTATTCATTATCCTACTGAACTGTGACAATGAGGAGTTCATATGATGAATTAGGCAAGGATTTTACCATCAAATTAGTAGAATACATTCAGTAATCTTCAGTGTTACAGTATTCTTATTTTAGCACATCTCACTCTACATAAAGAGGACATGTTCTGCTCATTTTCAGGAGCTAATTAGCATTTAGTGCCTCTACCGTGACATGTCTCTTATGATTGGTCAACAGCTTAAAGATGTCCCGCCCCTTGGCCTTTCCTGTAGAATGTGTTGGAGCGCTGGCAAATTGTTACATAGGGATGTCACTGATAAGGCCCACATGAAAAAGGAGTAAGAACAGTGAGAAAATAGTGGGACATTTTTTTAATTCGAAATTTAGAAAAAAGGGATCAATTTGAAGAAATAGTCAGAAATTCAAAAAATTCAAAATTTGAAAAAATAATCAGAAGTCTGAAAAGATAATCAAAAGAAAAAAGAGTAAGAAGATTAGGGCCACATGAAGAAGGACCTAGAATGATGAAAAAATAGTGGGACATTTTGAAAAATTGAACTTCAGAATAAAAGTCAGAAATTTGAATAAAAAAAGGCTGTTTTGGGGAAAAATTGATAATTTTGAGAAAATAATCAGAAGTTTTGAGTCCAGTCTTTTAGGAAAAAAGCCGAAATTTGGAAAAAATATCCATATTGTATTGTATCATGTGTGAAGGTGGCACTGACTCATACCCTTTAATTCTTGTGGAAACACTACATTACATTCACAGTTATGAAATGCCAAATACACGTTGTACTTTTCCATGGATGCAAGTGTGCATTACGCTCACTACATACAAAAATATGGATGTACTTATATATCTCTTTATCAGGTCTTTATGACCCCTCAAAACGCTTCACATACTGCGAGTCATTCACCCATTCACCCCTCATTCATGCAGAGCAGCACTACTCCCTCGCAGCCACGGTCGCCCCACTGTAGAGGTACTGATTCACCGTCTCCTATGATCTGGAGTCAGCACTCATGACATCTCAAAATGTAGTTTTCAGTTTCCTGAGGTACTGTCAGCAGGCGTCATGGCAGGCAAATGGCAGCTCATGACCAAAAGCAAGCTATTATTACTTTGAGGCATGAAAACCTCTTTCCAGATAGGCTGCCAACAAACTTAAATTACCTCTGAGCACTGTGGCCGACACCATCAGAAAGCATCTGGATCCTGGGCAGCGTTTTGACTGAACAGACTGACAACAACATCTGAAAAGGGCTGTCTGGTGAAAGAGAAAGCCCACAGCATCACACGTCAATGTTTAATAAGCCAACAAAACAACAGAAGGGAAGTGCCACTTCAGAGGTAGAGTGAGGGTGTCAGGAAGCACAGCTGCAGCCGCTCAGAAAACCTTACGCTGTCAGAACAGAGACAAGATCCGAGACTCCAGAAATGCATTAGAACAACTGGATGGACGGGCAAATCCAGATCAGTTCATTACTAAAAAACACAATCCTTACTTTTGTGCTCAGAGCGATTATTCTGAGAGCTTTGATATACATACAGGTCTTTGGTTTTTGCGTTCGTCATGATTGCGTCTCATTTTCTAAATGCGACACAGCTGTGGTTTCTGTTTGCTAAGAAATAACCAAAAGTCAGTGGCCCTCACCTCCTGTGATTGACTCACAGAAAAGAACTTCAGCAGCAGCCTGCACAGAATATCATTTATTTTAAAACCTTTTCACTTGATGAAATGAATCTGGATGTAACCATAGCAATGACTTCTGAATAAAAGGGAGCAGTGTTGCCACAGTTACTTCGAAAAAGTAATCTGATTACAGGTTACTCCTTTAAAAAGTCACTTAGTTACTTTACTGACTACTTGATTTTAAAAGTAACTAAGTTAGATTACCAGTTACTTTATTAGTTACTTTTTCTTCATCTCTCCTCCACTCACTGGTTTTGCACCGAGGTCCAGCTTTAGTTGTTTGGGTGGTGGGGGGCCTCCTGCTTTAGTCACAGCTATGCCGTGACTGTGCCGTGTGCGACTCCAAATGTTTCTTCACATTTGACGTAGTGTTTATGAAGCTAGATAGCACTTTGTCTCCAGCATAGAGAGCAGACGAACCTTAATACTGTCATCTTTAGCTGACTCAAACTCAAAATAGTGGCTGTATTTCCAGCTAGAAGACGCATCTCTCTCCTCCCTCCATTGTTGTTTACGTTTGTGTCTCTGCGCGGTGTTACACGTGAGTTGTCCTCGTGCTGAAAACGTGACTTAATTGTCGCAAAGACGTCACTCCCCGAGACGCAAGAAGAAAAACATATCTATCTTTACTGAGGAAAATGACAAAAACAGTAACACAGTGACTTGGATAAGTAACTGTAATCTGATTACTGGTTTGGAAATAGTAACGCGTTAGATTACTCGTTACTGAAAAAAGTTGTCAGATTAGAGTAACGCGTTACTAAGTAATGTGTCAACCACATAATGTGCATCTGGTTCAGAGCTGCAGAGGAAGCGCAGTCTGCTCAGGATTGTTTGGTGCAGATAAATCCCTTGAATGATGTGTAATAAGAAAGACATGGAGAGTGCAGACCTGCAGAAGGTCATTTCATACAATGCCATAAAAGAAATCCACCCGTTGGTTTGCTCCAACATATAACGGGTTCTTCCTTGAACTGTGCCTCACCTCTTTTATATTAACAGCCAATTTAAGTATAAGCATTAGCAATATCTTTCCATGTATTGTGTAGCCTTAACCATGGTTTCTATTACATGAAATGTGTACAAGTTTTGCAATTCATGCACATTGTGAAACATAGTGTGTGCATTGTGCTTTCAGGTTTAAAACACATGCAGGTGGACTGAATAAAAAGCTGTCAATAAGAGGAGTAGAAGCAAGAGAAACACCATGGTAGGCATATATGCTATACTAATTTACAGTTATTGTCATCATCACAGACATTCACAAAATGTCCCCCAAAAAAATCACTCATTGTACGATTATTTTGGGGAGAAAAAAAATGTCTTTCTTCGTTTCGATTTGAGCAGATAATTATGCTCCTGTTGGTAACGTCGGCATAGTTTGTAAAGCTTCCATATGGTGTGTGTGTGTGTGTGTGTGTGTGTGTGTGTGTGTGTGTGTGTGTGTGTGTGTGTGTGTGTGTGTGTGTGTGTGTGTGTGTGTGTGTGTGTGTGTGTGTGTGCGCGTGCATGCGTGTGCTTTTCCTTTCAATCAATCAACCAGTATAAAGATGTATTGCTGATTCTGTGTCTGTATAACTGCAATTAGCTTTTCTATTTCTCAGCCAGTTCCTGTAATCAGATAGTGTAATATCTATTGGATCTCTCTCCCTCTCTCTCTCTCTTACACACACACACACACACACACACACACACACACACACAATGGTGCAGCATTGGTCCAGTTGGAGGCAATTGAATGAAAATGACCTCACTGGGCCCTGCTGTTACCGAGGGTCCTCTGGGTCGGACCAGCATGCCCTGCAGCAGCAGAGTTAATGGGATAGCAGCAGGACTGCTGATCAAGCACACTGGTGGCACACACTGCTACACTGTCTCACACACTATGCTACACTGTCTCACACACTATGCTACACTGTCACACACACACACACACACACACACACACACACACACACACACACACACACACACACACACACACACACACACACACACACACACACACACACACACACACACAGTGTGACACGCCTACACAAAAAGCCCTTACAACCGTCAGTATTAAAGGGAGACGGACACACTCTAACAGACCCACACCTCCCTGAGGACCGCTCAGGACAGGGCTGTCCCACAAGCTTCTACCTCTGCGACACACTAACACTTCATTGCACTCGAGCAGATATTTCTACCCACAGCCGTGATGGATTGACACCACCATTGTAGCATCCAAACTGAGCGCACACAGAGTGCAGCGTGCAGAAGACAGATGGATATATCACCTGCTCCGAGGCCCAGAATCACTGATGACCTCAAATGACCTGTCAGACACTCAGGGAAAAGTATCTGTACTTTGAGGAAACTTGGGACTTTCTTTTTGCGGTTTGTATCTCTTACTCTGCACGAGTGAACAATTATAAAAGGGCAAAGTCGGCTTTATGTTAATGGCACATGTTCCAAAGCTTTTGAAATGGCAATGCCTCTGGTGAAGAGGAGAACTAGGTTTACAGCTACCCAAAAACACAGAAGATACTGAGTTTAACGAGGGAAAAGTGGTGGGCAAAACAGTTGTTTTTGAGGATAATAATTGTGCAAAAGTGTAAATAATCTTTCAGTAATCAAGGCTTCTTCTTCGGAGGGATCTAAAAAATGTTTGTATTGAATCGTTTGGGTGACTTTTAACGAGCGTTAGGAGGAAGTTATTCAGGTCATAATTCCCTCTCTAATAACTATTTTATATTGCTGTGAAACATTTGCTTCAAGTAGCTAAAAACTACATTTTAAATCATACTTACCGTATTTTCCGGACTTCGCTTTTTTAAACTGTGACTTGTACTCCGAAGCGACTTGTATTCTGTATTTTGTCTATCGAGCCGAGTTGAGCGATGTGCGTTTTCTATTCAATGTTTGCAGCAAAAAAAGAATCACAAGTGGGGCAAAGCGCTCGCAGTCCGCCTACAACATCCTCTCATAAGTCAGAGCTGATTGGCTGTAAGTGTAGTTATGAAGAGGAGATGGGATAGACTACATCACCAGCGGTAAATAATACAAACAGGACATGAATGAAGTTGACCATCTACTGGAGATTTGCTGAGCGAAAGTACAGTTTATGTTGATTGTCGAACTGCCTACCAGGTGCTAACAAAAGTTAGGGTGCAGATTTTACTTTAAGACCTGGTACCCCTGCATCTGGGTCTCTAAACCAAAAGTAGAAGTTGAGTTTTCTTTGTCTCCATGTTTCAACAAACTCCAGCAGCATCAGAGTCTTGCAGGAGGAAACACACTGTTGATATTTCACAGTTCTTGCGGTCCCCATCCCCATTAAAAGTGAGTACATCAGCAAAGCAGACACAGGGAGCTGCCTCTTTGCACTGAGACATAAAATAATCCTTCATGGTTTTATCACCTCAACAGGGTGAGAGACAGTGGCACAGACTCACTGTTTTCACTCCTCTTATATGTATTGAATCCCTTTAGTTGCTAGGCAGATTTGGATGAATGATGGTAAATATAATCTCCCTTAAATCAGACTGTAGTTCACCTGCAGTAAATCCAGCAGCTACCCTGCAGTATACAAAGCCATTCAAACTACCTGCACCTTTACCAGCTCTGAGAACACTTTAATGATCAATCATTCTAAAACATATCAGAGATATTATTCTGAAATGGACCAATCAGACAATGACTACTTTTACTGTCACTACTTTAAGTACATTTAGAGGAGAGTACTTTCTACTTTCACTGGAGGAACATTTAGAATACTTTTACTGTGACAGAGTATTCCTGTACTACTTACTAGCTGGTACTTCTACTTTACTCAAGTACAAGATCTGAGTACTTCTACTTTACTCAAGTACAAGACCTGAGTACTTCTACTTTACTCAAGTACAAGACCTGAGTACTTCTACTTTACTCAAGTATAAGATCTGAGTACTTCTACTTTACTCAAGTACAAGACCTGAGTACTTCTACTTTACTCACGTACAAGACCTGAGTACTTCTACTTTACTCAAGTACAAGATCTGAGTACTTCTACTTTACTCAAGTACAAGACCTGAGTACTTCTACTTTACTCAAGTACAAGACCTGAGTACTTCTACTTTACTCAAGTACAAGACCTGAGTACTTCTACTTTTACTGAAGTACAAGATCTGAGCACTTCTACTTTTACTCAAGTACAAGATCTGAGTACTTCTACTTTTACTCAAGTACAAGATCTAAGTACTTCTACTTTTACTCAAGTACAAGATCTAAGTACTTCTACTTTTACTCAAGTACAAGATCTGAGTACTTCTACTTTACTCAAGTACAAGATCTGAGTACTTCTACTTTACTCAAGTACAAGATCTGAGTACTTCTACTTTACTCAAGAACAAGATCTGAGTACTTCTACTTCTACTCAGACAGTGCATCAGATTTTAAAGCTCTCCCTGGGCTGGATGTGTTTCCGTCAGAAGTGCTTCTTTATTGTGCCGTTGAACGCCTCCCGTTGATGCTTTGTGTTTATGAAATATTTGTACTTGTCCTTGAATATATTTTGTCAGTTCTCTGTCACCAGCGTGTTTTCATGAAATAGAAGCTTCTGTGCTTTCTTTTTCCTCCAGAGCTAAAAAAAAAAGGCTTAATATTCAAGCAAATTCTTTTGGGCACATCTTTTTTTTGTACATCTGCCAAATTCATATTCTCTCTATAACCCGGCCTTTCTCCGTGTTTGCAGACATATTTCTTTCTGTACGTGCACACTCATTGAGACGGGAACATCTTCGTACTCTCACTGGCTGATGAGACAGGACCTCGTGTTTTGATTTGATTATAATTGTTTAGTTTATTGGCGACAGTCCGACTGATCAACAAGGCCTCTTATTTAATCTCCATGTTGCTCTTGGAAGTCTATTTTGAAACTTTATTTTTTGCCGTGTTAGCCTATAGCTTTTTCAATGTCTTGCCTTAGGAGTTTGATAGTTAGACTCATTCTTCTTTCAGATTGTTGTGCCTTATGTATTCCTTATATTGAAAGTACTGAATGAAGCACCTATAGTCTGAAAGCATCTATCACACAGGACAGATTATAAGGCCCTCCATCCTCACCTGCTGCACCGAGCAGAATAATCAGGCTACTTTTCAATAGAAGGCTTGTGTTTAGATTGAAAGGGGCCCTATTCTACTTTTTGGGGATTTCCCTTTCCTGTATTCTTATATAGTTTTGTGTGCATGTAAATGGTCTGCAAGGACTAAAATCCCTGTGTTATCCTCGAGAGCGACTTTCTCTCCCACAAACTCCTGGGACAAAGTGATTTCGCTACTGGCATTACTATTGGCTAGCACTCCAACACATGGTACGTGATAGGTTTAGGGGCGGGATTTCTTTAAGCGGTTGACTAATCACAACAGAACTGGTCAGCCAACCAATCAGAGCAGACTGGGCTGTGGTTTCAGACTTTTTTGAACATTAAAGCATTGAAAATGTTTCACAGCAGAGGCACCAAATACAAATATGAACCTGAAAATGAGCAGAACATTTCCTTTTTAAAAGATGTACAATCATTGTGTACTGAATTATTCAAATGTTCTCATTAAATAAAGATTTGTTCTCCTAGTTTTCAGTGCTTAACCGGAGCTGAGACTCCTTAAACTTCATGCATCCAAAAGAGAAAAGCTAGACGCTGCAGGAACAGAGGGATCTGGTTTGTGGAAACATAGCAACTGTCTTCAACGGTGGCGGGTGGTGGTTACAATAAAGCATGAAGCACAAAGTTGCGGTCCGGGGACATGCCCCACCGTAGGACATTTTTGAAAATGAAACCCTTAAATGGTGGCTTCTGGTGAATTTTGGAGAAACAAATGGAGACTTAAAAAGTATGAGATTAACTTTCAACAGATTGAAGGTATCACATATTACTGCATTCAAGCATTACATGACCATGCTCCTACTGATAACTGTCAAATGGCTGAGGAAAATACTGGAATTTTCACTTAGGCTATGTCCCTGTCTGGGGTTTGGGGGACATAAACAGCAGCCTATTACATTCTCCTGCCTCAGCAGTACCCAAACAAACCAAAGATTGAATACCATTAATTAAATGTATTGCCAACTGGGGTTATTCAATAAAAAACTAAAGCACCGGGAGAGGCCAAAGTAACAATAAGTGACAACAGGAGAATACCTATTCTGAGTGGAATAAACTGGACCTACCACAAAGCAAAAGTCAAACACCAGAAATAAATCTCATGCTACAAAACGTAGAAGAAATGTCCCCCTTCAATTCAGATATTTACAAACTATTTACAATTAAGCAAGTAACATTTAGGTATATTATTGCTGTAAGGTGAAACATCCTAACCCTTTTACCTCCAAACACCCAACAGTGTCACAGTGCAGACACACTTAGACACTGCCTGCAGGACTTTCCTTTCCTTAGCAACCGTTGCCACTAGTGAACAAAACCCAACTAAGTCACGTTGAGAAGAAACCGGTTGATTGGAACATTATCTTATAACTTAGCCTACTTTACGGTAGTTTAAAGCGCTGCTCCAGCCCATAAAACACGATGTGGCTCTCATGTTGCCGTAGTTTTAGTTAATAACCTCAGCCTCACGTTTTCTATGAACACGTTTTCTTTCTGTTATAGATCAGTCAGACGCCAGCTAGCTACCTAGCTAGGTTGCTAGTACTGAACCCCATGACGGATGTCTAGCATCCATGGATTTTATATATAACGTTACAGAAGTGTGTATCTGGTTTATAACAGTGACGTTACTCTTACAAGCTCTCGTTAAAAGAATGGAACTTAGCCTACCTTACAACGAAACTCTCCCTGTGTTGTCTGTCAACTCCCTCCAACTTTCTCCGTATTCATTTCAGTCTTCCTCATTAGAGCCAATCCTGTTAATCCTGTCGACCACCGCGTTGAAGTTTGCTGAAAGGAAGGCCTTTTCCGAAATCTGACGTTTATGTTGTGCTCTCTTTAAACATTATCACAGCAAAGCACTAACAGGGACACGCCTTTCTCATTATGCGTTCTTGTCTGTACTCGTGTGCTCGTGTTCTTGTGAAACATCATCTCTTGCTGCCCAAGTACTGTCCCAAACCCAAGTTCGCTTTCACCAAGAACGGATAAAGTTCCCGGATGTATTCCCGGAAATGTTCTCGACACGCCCATTTTACCAAGGATGCATCGGATGCTAACTTGTGTTAACTCGGCAGCGAATATATCCCAGCATTCATTTCGGCATTCAAGCGAGGAGCGGAAAATTACTCGACGCCATTGAACAACGGTACGTTTTTACTATTTGCGTATGCTATTTCATCACTACAAATTCACTTTGAGGCGAGAAATCAAGGGTTTAGATTTCAAATATTAGCAGTTTTACGAAAATCGATGGCGAATTCAAAATCTGCTCAAACGTTTTCGGAGTTGAGAAGCTCCACAATTGTGTATTGCGCAATACCAGCAAGTACGCATCGTCTCAAACCGCCAACAGCTCTGTGTGCTCGGCAACTTGCAAGTTCATTCTTCCAAGAACAACTCGCAAGAACGTTCTCCACAAGTCCGTTCTGTATGTGGCAGAGAGTTGGTGGTGGTGGTGGTGGTGGTGGTGAACAGTGTTATTTGTCAGACCTACTGTCAATCATCTTTACATGAACGCGCAAGGACGCGCACGATTGATTCAAAGCGGTGAAGCATAGTTTAACGACAACGCCTCAAAAGGTGAATTGACCAATCAAAAACTGAGATGTGATCCCATTGACCGCCAGCTAAACGCTTAACATCGTGAAGCAGCGCTTAATTGTGTAATGCCAAATTTGGCCTGTGAGAGCCAAATTTGTACAGCTTACTTTGTCAGTTTGTCTGTGAATACACAGCAAGTAATGCATCGTTAAATATAACAGAAACACGTGACGTTTTTTGCCTTTGTGATTTATTAAGCATCGCTTCATCTGCTTAAATGGACGGGCTGCCACTGGTCTTCAAGCTCTGCTGTCTGACTACACTGTGTGCTCTGTGGCAAACTGGGGGAGCAGCTTGTGAATCACTAATTATCTCCTGATCAGCGGGAAATTTTGAATCGGTGCCTTAATCTGCGTATGCACTCTTCACATGTTTCAGTGCGTTTGCCAGATCCCATGTACCCCCGCCTCTCCGACAGCATGACACACAGGATATAATGTGGTTAAGCGCGACCCTGAGCAGTGGGTAAGGACATTAGAGGATGGCAGAGGGTGCAGCACAGGTGGGGCTGACAGGTATGATTGACGTAATGAGATGTGTGTTCAGAATGTGGCTGCATGTTGGAGGAGTAGCAGCTGATGTGGTGGTACACCTTCAAAAGACTTTGGGAAGTTGCCTTTGTAGTTCTTTACCATTCGTACCTGCCCTCTTTCTCTGAATTCCTGGTTAGCCTCGCTTAAAATTCATGTCAAGTGTTTCAAAAGATCTGCACATTTCCAAACGTTTGCAACGGTAGAAGAAACTTAAGGCTTGACCTAATTATACAATGAAATGTACCTTAAGGCATATGCTTCATTTGGACATTACATTAAATTGATGCTTTTATCCGAAGTGACTCACAATAAGTGCAAAACACAAAGAGAATCAAACTCCAAACAACAAGGAAAGTGCAGATATATTCACTTCAAGCCAGTCCTAGCATTGTAAGTGCTGGTGAATTTGTTACAAGGCCTGAGCTAACTCTTTAGAGTGCTTTTTAGGACATCAGGTTCTTTGTGAGTTTACATAAAAGTACTTTCTCCCTAAAACACTTCCATTAGGAGAAAGACACTGCGGCTTCAGAAAGGATGAAAATACATTTTTAAAAAAAGAAATATCTTCAACAACTGGACAACAAAATAGTGAAACCAGGGGACACTAACGAGAGACGCACACAGCTGGAGACCAGGGGACACTAACGAGAGACGCACACAGCTGGAGACCAGGGGACACTAAAGAGAGACTCACACAGCTGGAGACCAGGGGACACTAACGAGAGGCTCACACAGCTGGAGACCAGGGGACACTAACGAGAGACGCACACAGCTGGAGACCAGGGGACACTAAAGAGAGACTCACACAGCTGGAGACCAGGGGACACTAAAGAGAGACTCACACAGCTGGAGACCAGGGGACACTAACGAGAGACGCACACAGCTGGAGACCAGGGGACACTAAAGAGAGACTCACACAGCTGGAGACCAGGGGACACTAAAGAGAGACTCACACAGCTGGAGACCAGGGGACACTAACGAGAGACGCACACAGCTGAAGACCAGGGGACACTAAAGACAGACTCACACAGCTGGAGACCAGGGGACACTAATGAGAGACGCACACAGCTGGAGACCAGGGGACACTAAAGACAGACGCACACAGCTGGAGACCAGGGGACACTAAAGACAGACGCACACAGCTGGAGACCAGGGGACACTAAAGACAGACGCACACAGCTGGAGACCAGGGGACACTAAAGACAGACGCACACAGCTGGAGACCAGGGGACACTAAAGACAGACGCACACAGCTGGAGACCAGGGGACACTAAAGACAGACGCACACAGCTGGAGACCAGGGGACACTAAAGACAGACGCACACAGCTGGAGACCAGGGGACACTAATGACAGACGCACACAGCTGGAGACCAGGGGACACTAACGAGAGACGCACACAGCTGGAGACCAGGGGACACTAAAGAGAGACGCACACAGCTGGAGACCAGGGGACACTAAAGAGAGACGCACACAGCTGGAGACCAGGGGACACTAAAGAGAGACGCACACAGCTGGAGACCAGGGGACACTAAAGACAGACGCACACAGCTGGAGACCAGGGGACACTAATGAGAGACGCACACAGCTGGAGACCAGGGGACACTAAAGACAGACGCACACAGCTGGAGACCAGGGGACACTAAAGAGAGACGCACACAGCTGGAGACCAGGGGACACTAAAGAGAGACGCACACAGCTGGAGACCAGGGGACACTAAAGAGAGACGCACACAGCTGGAGACCAGGGGACACTAAAGAGAGACGCACACAGCTGGAGACCAGGGGACACTAAAGAGAGACGCCCACACTGGTTGGCGCTCAGGATGTGTGAATGGGGTGAATGACATGTAGTATGTAAAGCGCTTTGAGGGGTCGAAAAGACTGGATGAAGCGCTATACAAGTCGAAGTCCGTTTACCATAAAGCTGGTCTCTGTCTCTGTCTCTGTCTCTGTTGTTGAAACTCTCCTGAAATGTTTTCTGGTCTTATTTTAACAATGTGATCACATGACTCCTTCTGATGTTCCTGCAGATGTTTCACCCGTTTATTGGACACATTGATGACCGGCCCACAAAATAGTTGCAGATAATAGCATTTGGTCACAGTGAAAAAGTAGATGATGCGAAAAAGAAAATGTTGGCGACAAAAAACTAACTTGACCAAAAAAGAAATAAAATTAATGTTGGAAAAAAAGTATGATTGGTCTTTTTTGGAGGGGAGGGGGATTCTAAAGCTGGACAACTGTGTCTGTCTCAGAGTGAGTCCGTCTCAGAACTGGAAGTGTGTGTCAGTATATCTGAAGGTTAGCTACGTTAGCGAGCTAGCTTACAGCAGATCTGCAGTGACATCAGAAGGAGTCATGTGATCACATCGTTAAAATAAGACCAGAAAACATTTCAGGTGAGTTTCAACAACAGAGACAGAGACCAGCTTTATGATCCTGATCGTCAGCCAGCGCATTAACAGCAGCGACTAACAATGACTGCAGCAAAATAATCAAATATGAGCCCTACAGCCCAACGCTACACTGTGAGTGTCTCTCAGTTCTCAGGCCCACTGATGTGAGCTGCTCTAGACTGTGACTAATCAGTCTGATGAGGAGCTGATGCATAATCACAGACTGCACAACTCTTCTGCTTCTCTGGTGGAGGAGTTATGACAAACAGCCTCCTTTTTTGAAGGCCTTTATATTCATGCAATCTTTGGAAAATATCAGCTGTGTTTGAAATGCAGTACTGACACACCACAAAGACAAAACTCAAGCTCTAATCTGTACGTAAAGATTATGTGTTCACACATCTGCTGACACAAGTACAACAGTCATATTATGGGACTGAAGTAGAATGTAGTATAGAACATTACAAACAATATATTTATATTTTGTCATTTTTTAAATAATGTAATCATTTCTTTATCATTTTTTATATTTCCATTTATTTTTCAGGGTAAACCTCATCTAGATTATATTTTTTCTGGCCAATACTTCTTAGTTTGATTCATAAATACTGTAACAAAAATCTGAGTATAACTCGCTGTCATCCGTCTGATTCCCCACTACATATTACATCTCAGACGTATTTATTTTAGAAATACTGCAACTCTGTCTTTCTGTACCTGAATGTCTACTTTTGTAAATTATATTTGTGCGTTTCCTTTTAATTTGACGTGCATGCCTTTTTATTTAATGGTGTTTTATTTTGGTCTCTGTCTTTATGGACTTGCCCTCTGACAAATAAAGGAATTCTGGTTCTGAAACTAATTTTGTTATTAAAAAATACAGAGAAATATTATAAACATTTTAACCTCGCCAACCTGCTTCGGGAAAACTACGATACATTTTTGCATATAGAGCAGTTTTAAGTGATAAAGATATTGTGCTATGTATTGCACAAAGAGTGTGTGTGTGTTTGTGTGTGTGTGCATCCATGGCGGCTCATGTTCACTACCAGCAGTTGTCAAGCCAATGGAGAAAAGAAATGAACCAGCTGAACTGCCATATCAATTAAGTGGCTGCTGAGTCTCCGTCCCTGAACGCACCGCGGTAATAATATACATTAAGAAGGGGCTGCCCGGGATGACGGTCCCACGGAGCTGCCCCTGCACTGAGGAGATAAGGATTGAACACACAGTGAAGGTCTGCTTAGCCCCCCCACCCCACCCACACACACACACACACACACGCTCCCACTGACTCTGAAGCAGCCCAGGGAGAGGGGGCATTATAATATCTCTAGCATTACAGGAGATATAAGACATGCACAAGGGGGCACTTGCATGTGCACAAACACATTGATCAACATGTGTTTAAACATGCACACACACTCCCCCCCCCCCCCCCCACAAACACCATTACTCTGCATAATGAGTGTACATCGATTGGAGGAAATGGGCTTATTACTGTTTGTGTCTAAAGGGGACATGCTACCTCACCACGGACCACTCGGTATGTTGCTAATTGATTACATGATCACTGATCTGTTATCTATTGCCTTAAGCATCTACTAATTACTGAGAATTACTTTTGTATGCAAGTATTTTGCGTTAGATAAATCCGTTCTTAATGCAAACCACAATTGGTGGAAGCAGTAATACAAGAATTCATCGTCAGCGAGACATTTAAGCATCTGCTGTTCTCAAATGATACACGAAAGGGTGTTACTTGTCAACACCTCTACAATAAAAACAGACATATTTAACAGCAAAAATGTACATTAACAAATATGGAAAGCACACTAGGTTCATTGTGTAACCAATACAACAATTATGGCTCTCTTCCATGTATGCATCCAGGTAAACTATGCCAAAGGGAGAGCAGATACTTAATGGAAGGTGGCTGGCATAACTACAGATCTCGACTCTGCAGAGTGCAAATATCTGCTGTACATTATTGTCACTTCTAAGACGCTTTTATCCACATTGGGTAATCCCGACAGGAGCAACTTGGTGTGAAGAGTCCCGCCCAGGGACACAACGACAATCTAGCTGCAGGGGGACTCTCCCGACCCAAAGACCAGCGCACTATCCCACTCTGCCACAGCCTCCAGTAGTGAAAGATAACTCCATTGTACATAAGGCCATGTCAGGATGGGTTTTAAAACCGACCAAACAAAGATGGCTACGGTGGCTAACAGGTGCAAACGAGTTACAGAAAGGAAGCAAATGTAAAGTGCAAAAATCTTCACCTTGTTGACGAAACATGGGCAGTGTCTACTAAAAGCACTGCCTAAACTCAATGCTCTTTAAGAGAAACGTGCTGCAGCTTCAGAAAGGATGCAAAAAATAAAAACAATGATTGCACAAACCCCGACCCTAACTTTCCAGACTCCTTTAGAGTTGTCTCCTCCTGTGCAGCGAGGAGAGGTTTTATAAACCCTCAAACTAGTTGACATTTTACTCATGATGACATCCCTGCATTGCATTCCCCAGTCTGAGCGATACTTGACGTACAGGGAAGCCGCCCCTCATGTTTACGTTTCAAATTGAGGGAAAATGATGTATGAGGCGTAATGTTCTGGTGGAATCATGAAGCACATTTGTGTCCCTGTTGTCTGATTTCCACAGCCAGAGAAAAAGCCAAATGGGCAGGACAGGCTCCCATCAGAGGGCAATCAAGATGTTTCTATAGTTACTACAAACATCTAAATTACACCTTTCTGTGCCGGCCCGACACCTATCATCGTCTGCTGCATGTAAACTGGTTCTTATATCCGTCTGGAATGTGCTGCATGTTTTACTCAAAGAAATGTTGTACTTCCTGTCTGTCTGTTTGAAGAGCCTCTGAGGAATCACACAGTGGGAAATCAGAAACTCCCACTGCGCCTGAACGTGACTTTAATACTGAGATGGTATGTGGATGCAAATTTGTATGTTCACAAAGCCAGGAATTCTTATATAAAGGCTGGAAAACCTGCGTTTTATAAAGCCTTCTGTCTAATAATTACCAGTTAAGACCCACCTATAACCAGACCGATATTATGATATGCAAAACAACCAATTTAAGTAGGCATAGTTGTCATTTTTGTCCCAATTTAGGCAATCTGTGGTGATCATTTTTTTTCAACAGAGGGTACAATTGCCTCTGTCAGGTATTACTTATACTTTAATCAGACAGCAGCAGGAGGAGAGCCAATTAAATTAGATAAATGAAGCTTCTTCAGGCTGTTCCGTACAAACGCAGGTCTCTGTTGCTTCTGAAACATCTGCAAGAGAATTATTATTTATAACCAGAATTTTCTTGCATGTTTTCATCTTGTTGGTCCAAGGTCCTTTTAAATAATGTGAAAGGGTTTCCTTTGAATTAGCCTCGTCTTCTTTCTGTGTTGTTTGCTCTGGTTGTGTGAAGAAAACTCACATTTTATAACCGCGTCGTTATACTCCTGACTGTAACCTCTTTGCACATTTCTGAATAATGGTGCCTCTGCAGAACTCTTCCAATCTACATTATGAATTGCTGCACATATTTTTAAGATGCATCTGTGACATTTTTATTGTATTTCCTTTTTATGTTTTTGCAAAAACCTTTTTCGAATTTTAAAGAAAATTGTCAGAGTTTTTTTTAAGGGTTTAAAGTATTTCTACATCTGCCTTTTTCTGAAAACTGAGTTGATCTTATTGTGTTTAAGCATGCACTGCTATACAAAGCACATCCTCTGTATGTGTAAACCTGCTTATACATTTTGAATAAGCAAAGCATCTGATAACACATGCATTGAAGTCTAATGGCAGTCAGACCAAAATTTGCTTCCCATTTATTTCCCAGTTGCAGCGTGACAAGTCAGTGTCTTTAAGCTCAGAAGTCTGATGCTGTTTTTGATATCCTAAATTAAAACTGTTTATACTGTAGCTCCCCATGACACATAATCTGTTCAGCGATCACATTTTTCTCTTCCTCCAACTCTCTACTCTGGTTTTGAATTTTGCCTGGCGTTGATCCAGGGTTTGTGTTTAGCCTGTCGACAGACGGGTCCTGCTGTGGTCAGATACGGGGGTTAAGGGGATTGTCTCCGCCCTGAAGGGTGCTTAACCTCAGTGTCTGTGGTAATCAGTGTGCTGTGTGCTCCTGACAAATGTGATCTCCCTCTCAATGTAAACCCTGCAGATGAGCCAGGTCCATCTTGGCGAACCCGCTGTGCTAAAACATATCCGCGAAGATTAGATACTTAAGTTCAGAACATAAAATCTCACACACAGATATGGAGTTTTGCTGCTTGCTTTCTCTTTTTACTTTTAATCAAGATGTTTTTGAGTCATTGTAATAATTGTGCATAGTGGATAACAAGATACTTAATAAACATAATAAAAGTAAAAAACTTCACTTTTACTTAAAATATATATTTAAGAAATAACACAACAGGAGGACTAAATGGAAAGATGCTGAAATAATTCTATAGATTACAACTGTGCAGAGTCTAAATAACTGCAGTAATGAAGATTAACGTACACATTTACCCATTAGGCCATGTCAAGGTGGCATTCAAAGAGACCGGTCCAAACAAAACAAAGAGATGGCCGACAGGTGCAAACGCGCTGCAGCTTCAGAAGCATTGCAAATATAAAAACACAAATGTCCCAAAACACATACACGTACACGTTAAGAAAAACATTCAACGACCTGCGCAGTATTTGCTAAAAGTGCAGCACAATAGATATACATTGATTGCACAAACCCTAACCCTAAGTTTCCGGACCTGTTTAGGGTTCATATGTTAACATATAATGAAAAAACGGTGCCGTGTTGAGATGAGTAAAAAAGGAGAACAAGAAAGTATATAAGTGTAAAAAGCTCAGCTCATCAGAAATGACAACCAGGTTTTATTAAAGGAGACTATACTGTCTTTCAAACATGTGATTCTGAGACACAGGCTAATGCGAGTTATAAATGGATGTCATACAGTCACACCGAGGCTTTGCACCTCTCAGTTTAATCGTCTCTGCTTCATAAGACGCTGCGTCACGGGAAGAAGCAAGCTTAAAAACTATTAGTAAAAAGAAGAAGTAAAAGGGAACCACCTGTTTCCCCAACATTGCCGAATCAGCTGCTCAATTTAGATCTTATCTCGGCTGCTGAACACACACACTGTGACACACACGTGCAAAGATCCATGCACCTGTTACACCCACCAGCTTCGCAAGAGAAAGTCTAGATGAGGGATTGATCTTGCAGACAGCAGGGGGTCAGTTAATAGCCTTCCTGGTGGACGCTGCATAAAAGACTTCCTACAGCAGTGGGTCCCATCTGGTAGGTGTGTGTCGGTCAATTTCAGCATGAAGTGGGGTGTCAAATTAGCCTACATGTGGAGCGTAATAACCAAGAAGAAGGAGTGAAGATGCTGAGGCTGCAGGAGAGCATGGCAGAGATTTACAGAGGCAAAGGAGTGTATATCTGTCCAACACATGGTGTAAAGGACTGCTGTTGTTAATGTGTCCCAGTAGGACCGCTGGATAAAAGCTGGCTTATGAGGGAAAAGAAAAACAATGTACCCCACAACTTCAGCCAGAAGCAAAAAGGCTTGAGAGCTGACAGCAAGGGGAAGAGAACCGTGGCTATCATGCTGACAGAGCACGGACATCTCCCGGTGTATGTGAGAGGCATGTGTGGGCATGTGGTGTGAAGAGAGTGGGCACAGGTTGGTATGAAGGCGCAGGAAGCATCATAATGAGCAGCACAAACACCTCTTGTTTACCGTACCAGCACACGCTCGTAAACACAGGTATATATAGATTTGTTTCCCACAGTATTAGGTAATCAGTCAACCTTCAGGAAAGTTTGGAGTGGTTTCTTGCAGACAAATAGACTTCCTAACAGCATACTGGCTGTGTGTGCTTTCAATGAAGGTTAATGCAGTGGTTAGCATCAATATTTTACCATTAACAACCATTACAGGGTGGTTATACCATGCACTCCACCATGGGTTGGATGCATCACATTACATGTCACTTTTTTTAGACGCTTTTACCCAAGGCGACTCACATACACTCGATCCCTGCAGTCCTAAGGACACAACCACATGCTGTGAGCAGTGGGATTGAACCACTGCTCCCATGATGCCACAGCCTCCTGCTTATGTTAGCATTGTGTTGTGTTGCCTCGGTGAAATGACAATAAATTTGGATGTAATCTAATTTAATCTACGCTAATAAGCCTTTCAGACGGCGAGGGGTTGCAGGGGATTCACGCTTTAAAAAAGAGGGGAAATTGTAATTTATAGGGTTTAGAAAGTCCTGGAAACTTGGTTGAATGTGGTTAAATGGCCCGTAGAGGATGGTCTGATTTGCTTCCTCAATGGCAGTAACGTGTGTGTCTTTCAGGGAACTCATGCATCAATATAACCAGCTTCAGCATCTTTTTCTGGTTATGCAAAAACAGGAAGCATCATAAAACCAGAATACTGGGGGAAATGCTTTTATCTTTCACAAGAGGAGCACCATCTCCGTGCTGCTGAGACCATGTGCATCTCAAACCTAATTATGGGAAGGCTATGACAGGTAATTAAACAAAAACCAACATTTGTAATTGTAGAGGACGTTATTTATGTTGTTTACTGGAGGATGCACTGCTCTAAAACATCTCGCTTATGTTTGCTGTTCACTCCCAATTATTATCCCCCGCCTCAGATGGGAGGAATTTCTTTCTCTCAGTGCCAGCTCTCAGAGGCTGGAGGGGATTTACTTAGAGGTGCAAACAATGGAGACCATTGACATTCAAATTTATAATGAAAGATGAACTACGGAGTCCACAAAAGAGGACCTGGAAAAAAGAGCAGTACTTGAGACGGGAAAACCTTTTCAAAGTGCTTCATTGAGCGGCCATTCTTCATCGTTTGCAGGCCGTGCTCGGACCGGACATTTATCACCCTGTAAGATGTTGTTCTGATGGGCTAATAATAGGGCCCTGCAAAGTTTAATGAATCAGGCACTAGTGGCCATTAACATCCAGAACAATGCAGTATAACTAAAAAGTAATGAGGCTTTGTTCCTCGAGCATCACAGTGTTGTCTGTGCTGAAGAGTAAAGTGCTTATGATTATTCTTTTTAAATTAAATGGGTCAGACTCCCATCTTCTATTAGAAAATAGGATGTGTGTTTTGTTGATACATGCCGATTTTAATGGAACGTATAATATGCAGTATCACAGATGTGCGTTGTTCCAATTTCCAAATACTGATATACACCTGAACATCAGCAGGAGAGGAATCTTTAAAGTAGAGACTCTACATACTGATATACACCTGAACATCAGCAGGAGAGGACTCTTTAAAGTAGAGACACTACATACTGATATACACCTGAACATCAGCAGGAGAGGACTCTTTAAAGTAGAGACACTACATACTGATATACACCTGAACATCAGCAGGAGAGGACTCTTTAAAGTAGAGACACTACATACTGATATACACCTGAACATCAGCAGGAGAGGACTCTTTAAAGTAGAGACTCTACATACTGATATACACCTGAACATCAGCAGGAGAGGACTCTTTAAAGTAGAGACACTACATACTGATATACACCTGAACATCAGCAGGAGAGGACTCTTTAAAGTAGAGACTCTACATACTGATATACACCTGAACATCAGCAGGAGAGGACTCTTTAAAGTAGAGACACTACATACTGATATACACCTGAACATCAGCAGGAGAGGACTCTTTAAAGTAGAGACACTACATACTGATATACACCTGAACATCAGCAGGAGAGGACTCTTTAAAGTAGAGACTCTACATACTGATATACACCTGAACATCAGCAGGAGAGGACTCTTTAAAGTAGAGACACTACATACTGATATACACCTGAACATCATCAGGAGAGGACTCTTTAAAGTAGAGACACTACATACTGATATACACCTGAACATCAGCAGGAGAGGACTCTTTAAAGTAGAGACTCTACATACTGATATACACCTGAACATCAGCAGGAGAGGACTCTTTAAAGTAGAGACACTACATACTGATATACACCTGAACATCAGCAGGAGAGGACTCTTTAAAGTAGAGACACTACATACTGATATACACCTGAACATCAGCAGGAGAGGACTCTTTAAAGTAGAGACTCTACATACTGATATACACCTGAACATCAGCAGGAGAGGACTCTTTAAAGTAGAGACACTACATACTGATATACACCTGAACATCATCAGGAGAGGACTCTTTAAAGTAGAGACACTACATACTGATATACACCTGAACATCAGCAGGAGAGGACTCTTTAAAGTAGAGACTCTACATACTGATATACACCTGAACATCAGCAGGAGAGGACTCTTTAAAGTAGAGACACTACATACTGATATACACCTGAACATCATCAGGAGAGGACTCTTTAAAGTAGAGACTCTACATACTGATATACACCTGAACATCAGCAGGAGAGGACTCTTTAAAGTAGAGACGCTACATACTGATATACACCTGAACATCAGCAGGAGAGGACTCTTTAAAGTAGAGACACTACATACTGATATACACCTGAACATCAGCAGGAGAGGACTCTTTAAAGTAGAGACACTACATACTGATATACACCTGAACATCAGCAGGAGAGGACTCTTTAAAGTAGAGACACTACATACTGATATACACCTGAACATCAGCAGGAGAGGACTCTTTAAAGTAGAGACACTACATACTGATATACACCTGAACATCAGCAGGAGAGGACTCTTTAAAGTAGAGACACTACATACTGATATACACCTGAACATCAGCAGGAGAGGACTCTTTAAAGTAGAGACTCTACATACTGATATACACCTGAACATCAGCAGGAGAGGACTCTTTAAAGTAGAGACACTACATACTGATATACACCTGAACATCAGCAGGAGAGGACTCTTTAAAGTAGAGACTCTACATACTGATATACACCTGAACATCAGCAGGAGAGGACTCTTTAAAGTAGAGACTCTACATACTGATATACACCTGAACATCAGCAGGAGAGGACTCTTTAAAGTAGAGACTCTACATACTGATATACACCTGAACATCAGCAGGAGAGGACTCTTTAAAGTAGAGACACTACATACTGATATACACCTGAACATCAGCAGGAGAGGACTCTTTAAAGTAGAGACTCTACATACTGATATACACCTGAACATCAGCAGGAGAGGACTCTTTAAAGTAGAGACACTACATACTGATATACACCTGAACATCAGCAGGAGAGGACTCTTTAAAGTAGAGACACTACATACTGATATACACCTGAACATCAGCAGGAGAGGACTCTTTAAAGTAGAGACACTACATACTGATATACACCTGAACATCAGCAGGAGAGGACTCTTTAAAGTAGAGACTCTACACACTGATATACACCTGAACATCAGCAGGAGAGGACTCTTTAAAGTAGAGACTCTACACACTGATATACAGCTGAACATCAGCAGGAGAGGACTCTTTAAAGTAGAGACTCTACATACTGATATACAGCTGAATATAGTGAATACTTGATATACAGGATGAAGTGCGTGCGGCAGCTAAATGTGTTGCAAACAAGTATGTGTCAGCAGTAGATAAAATATTTATGTGTGCAAAATGGCAGAGGTCAACTTGTGTAGTTGGTTAAATTATGCATGTCCTGATTCAACCGCTGGCTTGGACACAGCGGTGTGATTTCCTCCCTGCTCAGAATAATCAGGAAATAGATCAGCCCTGCTGGCTCGGCACCGCTGCAGCCTTCTGGGTGGCAAAGCTGTGTCATTTGCTCTCATCACTGGTGTCGTGAACGTGACGCACCGCCGGGACATCTGTCTTGGCATGCTCTGCAAAAACCTGCGAGGTCAAAATTGTCCGTCGTCGTCTTGGCAACCCACCCTCTGATACACTTATAGTAGCAGCAGCCTCCTTCCTCCTCCTTCCCCTGCATCTCTGGCACAGAAGTCTTTGTTACATCCCAGCTCGAGGAAAAAGGGAACATAAAACCAGTTGGACTCGGTAAATTAAAGTTGAGAATGCTCAACATAAATGGCAGAGAGTTGGGACCTGCATGCTCCCATCGGGATCTTCAGATAGGCATACCGGTGGGTAGGGACAGGAAGTTGGCAGCCAATGGCGTCTGGGCGACAATTTTAAATACAGACAGAGAGTGGGAACAGAGGAGGAGTCTTGCAGGGTATATTTGTCCAATATCAAGTCAGAATTTGTCTTTACACTTGATAAGATAAGATTGGCCTTTAAAGAGTATACCATAAACACAGCAGTATAATAACAGAGCTGTACACCGCAAAGAGCAAATGAACAACTCCAAGAAACACAGACGGTCAAATAATTCAGGAAAGAAACGGCACAGTGACGAGCAGTATTGAATCGTGCAAAAGTACGTAGTGGCAGAAACGTAATTGCACGCTGTTATAGAACATTATTGTTACGGAGAGTGAGAGAGCGTACAGCAGAGAGTGTTTGGACAGTGATGGTATTTATATTGCACATAGTGCTGGTGTTTGATGGCCACTGGGAGGAAAGACCTCCTGTGGCGCTCCGTGGTGGTCTTCGGTGGCTGGAAGTGTTCCCGATATAAGACCTATGACCTTAGGAAGTCACAATGCATAGAGATATAGGGTCTTGTGTTTTAGAATATGATTCTAACTCTGGAAACATATTATCTTTATCGGACAATCATCAGAAAACCGAGAACTTTTGAGCATTTCTGGCTTATTTCGTAATAAGTTTTCCCAGCTCATTACGAGATATAATTCATCTAAATATCCCATCTTATATCAAGAAATCTAACCAAGCTACTTTCCCTTGTTGTATTTGCAGATTATGTAACTTATTAAAAGCGAAAACCCCTCATTTTCATTCTGTTTTCACGTGTTTTTGGAGCATTTGTTTTTCCTAGTGCACTATTCAGCAGCCAGCCAGGTGAGGAGCTGCATCGGCTGCTGAGTGAAATGATAATGAAGACAGGCTAAGAGTCCCCCTTTCTCTCCACTCTGTGCACTCTCACTCTCACTCTAATTCACTCCCTTTCTCCTCCCCACCTATCCTCAGTAAATCTGTCCAAATACTCCAGCTGTAACCTTCGGACGCTCAAGAACACCGACTCAATCTGTATACATGAATGCCATATTGTTACCCCGAAATCAAATCATTCTACCGGGTGCTGACAGGAAAATTGCCACCTTGAATCACACACACACACACACACACACACACACAGTGAATTTCCATCTGCACAGGCCTCCTCCGCGTTTCCTTTCACTCCACAGATTCGTCCGCTGTGCTGCTCACCAGCTATTCAGCTAATCATGTTTAATAAAGGCTGATCAGGGAAGAAACGGTGCTAATGTAACGTAGCCCACTCACCTGCTAGTGTTTCACATTAATATGTTTGAGTTTCCCAAGGTCAAATGACTCAGCCCGCCGCTGACAAACTGACTAACACAGCAGCATACTGAAAGGCAACCATGACAACCAAATACTTATCATTACGTCTCATAACAGCAAATAGAAGCTCATTTATTTTGCACACACAAAATTCTCTCAGACCAGAAACAAACGTCACGCTTTTCCAAGGACAACAACCTGACTGTATGTAGAGAAACACAGCTTTACTGTGCACCAACAGAGGGGGTTTGGGGGATGATTAGTGCACGTCAAAATCTGTCACATCAACCCTAAGATGCATTTTGAGTTACACCGCTGGAAAAGGGGCTTAGCTTTCCGATGATATCCTCATTGTTTTTGTTCTCCAAGTCACATAAAATTACCAATATCGAGAAAAAATCCTTCATACATTGCAGACAAGTTCCCCCCCCCCCCCACACACATATTATTTTATATTGTATTCATTTATATCATTTTATATTATCATATCATATTTTATCATATGTTGTTACATAATGTAATGTTATATTAATTTAAATTATGTAATGTTATATGTTGTAATATGTAATATCAATTATATTATTTCATATTATTTCAAATAATATTATTTTATATTAAATCAAATTATATTATTTTATATTATATTATTTTAAGTTATATCATATAATGTGTTATTTTATATTATATCAAATTATATTATTTTATATTATATTATTTTAAGTTATATGATATAATGTGTTATTTTATATTATAAAAACATAAATAGCTGCTTAGTTAACAAACGTTTGAAAGCTTGTTAATGTGTGTAACTACAAACTAAAATAGTGTTTACTGAGATTGTTGACACCCTGTCTTTAAAAGCTTCAACAGCTCATGAGCTTGATCCTGCGGGTCATGTATCTTCAGCATTTTAACAGTTTATATGCAGGCCGTTTTTATACTTCAGCCTCACGTCTGAAGGGGCCGACTCGCCTGTCTCTTGATAGCGATCTGACCAGGACTGGAGTAGACCTTTACAGGTGGTGAATGGAAAGCCTCTTTCTAACTTAACGGGCAAAAATGACTCTACAATTGGCCTGTCATTCATACACTCACACAGTAGTGGTGCTGTTCAAGGCGCTAGTTTTGCCCCCCCCCCCCCCCCCCACCGAGAATCTCACCTGTCATTAGTCGACTATCCGATCTAATGCATCTCCTGCACTGAAAAAAAAGGCTGTTGGATTCACATGATTTATAACATGTACATCGGTTGCACATATTAAAGTCATGTTTACTTAAAACTAGTCCATTATGTTAAATACACACAATTATCTGAGGTCAAAGGAACAGAACCTTTGTATGTTCATTTGAATACTTCCTTTAAGTATGTCCATGGTGAGGAAATGTCTTTCTTATGTCCCTACATACATCGTGGGACAGGTGGCTAGATCTTTAATTTTATGTCACCTGGATTATTGTGCACCAGTAGGGTCCTCTGCATCTCAAGGTCAACTGAAGAAATTACAAACTGCGCAGATCAGAGCTGCCAGGTTAGTATTACAGTGTCCCATAAGAACAAAGACTATCAGTATGCACCGTCCACTCTCACCGGTAGAGAACAGGCTGGTTTTCAACACCACCACATTTTTCAGGAACACTGTCTTTCCTTCTCAACCCGTTTTCTTATCTCACCAAACTGTCAGATGTAGTCGGGTTCATTCTCATTTCACTAGAGCCGCTCATGAGGGCCAGATGATGTTACCAAGTCCAAAATCAAATGCGTTGAAGAGAACAGTTATTTATCGTGCCATCAGTCACTGGAATAGTTGCTCACTGAATATACGTACGTTGAATAGCAAAGCGTCTTTCAAGTACCATCTGAGAATGCACTCTTTAAATTTGAGAGGGGAATGGACGTACCTGCTGTATGAACGCAATAATGAATGTAATAACTATTTCTGATGTTTGTAATGATTTACTGCTTTTAGATTCTCATTGTTAAGGGAAGCACGATTTGTATCTTGTGTATTGTTGTGTTTTGTGTTTGGAAGACTAGCTTGTCCCACTTTGGTGACAGCTGATGGGGATCCTTTTAAACAAAAACACTAAACAATGTTAGGTAGGTTCATTTAACCTGTGTTTAACCATCCATCCATCTTCTCCCGCTTTTCCGTCAGGGTCACGGAGGTAACAGCTCCAGCAGAGAGCTCCACACTTCTCTTTCCCTGGCCACATCCACCAGCTCTGACTGGGGGATTCCAAGGCGCTCCCAGGCCAGCGAAGAGATATAATCCCTCCACCTGGTCCTAGGTCTACCCCTCGGTCTCTTCCCAGGTTTAACCAACATTACTTTTAAATGTTCATTTTAGCCATGGTTGGTTAAAGGCTGGTTAAAGTCCCCCTGCGAGACCTTACCCCCGAATTGCTCCTGTGGGGATTGTCCTCTGTATAGAAGATATGCAAGTAGCTTTGGATAAGAGCGTCTCACAAGTGACATAATGTAATGTGTTACGCCCCATCCTAAAGGTGGCCCTTTATTCCACCACTGACCCAAAAATACAACCCATAAGACAGCTTTAAAATCATCAAATCTTTAGAATTTATTACATTCAGCGTGTGAAATGTTCAAAGATGGATGCTAGGATGAGAGACGGAGCAACAGCAGTCCCCACGCACAGAGGCCTCTCCCTTGTATGAACTGGAGCTCTGAACCTCTCCCTCCACCAGGTGCAGCTCGTGTGAACCTCGTCTGAGCCTCGTTGCAGCAACGCAGCACACCTGGGCAGAGACATCAGAGGGGAGAGACACAGGGAATACAAACCGCCGTAACCAACATGGATGTTTTGTTTAAACCTCATGCTATGATGTTCAGTGTTTTACATTTGGTCAGTTTTCAGTACTCTGAAGCCTCCTTGTTGTCTGGTCTGCTCCTGTCTGACCTGATCATGTTTGTTTTACTTCCTGTATCCGTTTTAAATTAAAAGCACTCTAGCTTTTCAGTGTAGCTATTTAACAAAAAACAGGGCTGTTTAATTTTGGTTATACACCATCTGGTGTTTCAATAAATACATGTTTTATAGCCCAACTTCTCCTCAGTACAGTACCAGCTTACTCCTTTGTTTACAACACAAAGCTTTAACACAGTAGAAAACAATCACAGAAAGGTTTTACGCACCATGGAGTCAAAACCTTTAAGAAATAAAATCAAATGATAAAGCTTCTTCTGCTTTCATGTTGTCCATTAAAGTGCCACATTGTTCAAGTACTTTAAAGAGTCCTCTCCTGCTGATGTTCAGGTGTATATCAGTATGTAGAGTCTCTATTTTAAAGAGTCCTCTCCTGCTGATGTTCAGGTGTATATCAGTATGTAGAGTCTCTACTTTAAAGAGTCCTCTCCTGCTGATGTTCAGGTGTATATCAGTATGTAGAGTCTCTACTTTAAAGAGTCCTCTCCTGCTGATGTTCAGGTGTATATCAGTATGTAGAGTCTCTACTTTAAAGAGTCCTCTCCTGCTGATGTTCAGGTGTATATCAGTGTGTAGAGTCTATACTTTAAAGAGTCCTCTCCTGCTGATGTTCAGGTGTATATCAGTATGTAGTGTCTCTACTTTAAAGAGTCCTCTCCTGCTGATGTTCAGGTGTATATCAGTATGTAGCATCTCTACTTTAAAGAGTCCTCTCCTGCTGATGTTCTGGTGTATATCAGTATGTAGTGTCTCTACTTTAAAGAGTCCTCTCCTGCTGATGTTCAGGTGTATATCAGTATGTAGAGTCTACTTTAAAGAGTCCTCTCCTGCTGATGTTCAGGTGTATATCAGTATGTAGAGTCCCTACTTTAAAGAGTCCTCTCCTGCTGATGTTCAGGTGTATATCAGTATGTAGTGTCTCTACTTTAAAGAGTCCTCTCCTGCTGATGTTCAGGTGTATATCAGTATGTAGAGTCTCTACTTTAAAGAGTCCTCTCCTGCTGATGTTCAGGTGTATATCAGTATGTAGCGTCTCTACTTTAAAGAGTCCTCTCCTGCTGATGTTCAGGTGTATATCAGTATGTAGAGTCTCTACTTTAAAGAGTCCTCTCCTGCTGATGTTCAGGTGTATATCAGCATGTAGAGTCTCTACTTTAAAGAGTCCTCTCCTGCTGATGTTCAGGTGTATATCAGTATGTAGCGTCTCTACTTTAAAGAGTCCTCTCCTGCTGATGTTCAGGTGTATATCAGTATGTAGTGTCTCTCCTGGGACATGTCTCCATGCTTTAATGTTCAGAAAGCTCTTTATGTTTCTCATACTGCCTGTGCTGCAGCACCTCTTTTCACCCTCTGTCTGAAACCAGAGCCCAGTCTGCTCTGATTGGTTAGCTGGACAGCTCTGTTGGGATTAGTTTAACCATTTAGAGATGTCCCGCCCCTTAGCCTATCAAGTGCAATGTGTTGGAGCGCTAGCCAATAGAAGCTCAAGTGTTAAGTCGTGATGTCACTATGTTCTGAAAGTAAGTTAGTAAAGATTTGAGCCTTTCCAGACCATTTATATGCACTAAAACCTATAGAATACACTACAGGAGACGGACTTGGACTCAGGGGCTAATATTTTGGATATGCAAAGCGCACAATGGGTTGACCTGATAGATGCAGTTTACTCAAAACACAAATGTGCATCGTTCCAATTATAAAATGTATGAGAACGCAGTTTAGTTTTGCTCATTTCTGACGTTGGAGGATAGCTTAGGGTTGGTGCACTTTTCTAACCATAGAATAAGCAGCAGTGGAAGATGATTGAGGATCCATCTCTCAGACTTGACAGTTATCTGTTGCTAGGGGAGGGTGCCTGTAATGAAGCAGTCAGGAAGTGGTGTGTTGACTTTGTTTACTTCCCTGTTATATGTTGTGTCACATTTTGTCAAAAGCTTTTGTAATGTTGAAGCAAAATGGCACGGTGAGAGTATGTTTTTGTGAAAGTGCGGGAGATTGCTTCTGATTGCCGGAGGATGTTGTTATCCGCTGGATCTGTTTTTTGCAGAAGTCATCTTGGTGAATACCCAGAAGTCCCGTGTTCTCTGTGTGATGTGAGAGGCGTGCAGTGATGCTGAGGAGGCGGATAGGTCTGTAGCGGGTGGGATGCTCTGGATCTCGGCCCAGTTTATGGATCATTGTGACCGTGGCGGTTGTCCAGGGCAGGAAGTGACCGTTTGGGAGGCAGGTGGTGAGGGGTGGGGAGAGCAGGTTGAAGCAGGGAACATCATTTTGTAGGAGACAGGGACGCTAATGGAGTCGCAGAGAGGGGTAATTAAGCAATCCTGGGGTTCAGAGGAAGGTTATATTACATTTAGTACCTGAAAACCAAAGAACTGGAACACAAGGAGTAGCTTTATATACCGGTTAATATTTGGAGAACAAAAACAATATGGACATCAATGGAGAGCTAAGAATCTCCTCTCTCCGATCCAACGGTGTGTGTAACTCAAATTGTGTTGCGGGGTCCATGTGACTGATTGAGAACACCTATTGAGAGTAAAAAGTGCAAGCCTTTTCAAATAAAAGTAAGATGTTTCAGAACATTTGGAAGAAGGACTGATCTTAACCCCGCTGTCTTTGGATCAAATTAGACCAATTGATTCCAATGTAGAATGGCATCTGGCCCATACCTGAAACTTGTGCTGGTCTTACATTGCACTTCTCAAACGCTGCCGTGATTAAACCCCATATGATGTTCCAAACCACATCCAGCATTATTTCTGAAACTCTTCTCAGAGTTCACCTCTAGAAGAGACATTATATAAACAACAACTCTCAGTCCCTCCTGCAGACATCCTGCACAGAGACAGAGGTGCTGCGGAGGGGATTCAGCTCGCGACTGTATATTGAAGACGATAGGTTGGACCGTGTCATGTGGGCGGGACGTTGCCAGGAGTTCAACGTAAAGCCAGCCCACATTTCTGATATGACGTCACATCGGCAGCAAATCTGGATCAGCTCGTTTCTACCCCCGTTTGTAGAGATGAGGGTAAGGAGGAAAAGAGAGAGGGTTGTATTTTCGGACACTTTGTGTTCTCCTTACACACCGGGGACACATTTATGTATAACAGACAGCAAAAGGTGCATTTAGCATAATAGGGGACCTTTAAGTTATGAGCTGCAAACAGAATAAATGAAACCCTCTGGAGAGCTGTGATGCAGGCGGTTTGTTTTCTTTAAGCATCTTCAAGTGTTAAGAATCATTTACCTACATTTGATTGATTTGGTTCATCATAACTGAACTAATGAGGCAATATACCTCACCTCTATTGAGGGGCCCAGACCTTCGGACGTTTTTCTGCATGTGGACACCGCTGATGTTAACCATTAGTCTGAGACATTATTTATAGCTTAACATTGAGTTAATTTAATTTGCTGATGATTAATGGCTTTCTTTTTAATGTAAGAGCAGTTAAATTTGAAACACCAACGTAAGGCGGAAGAAAGGAGCAGGACAGCAGGGTTAAACTTATGTTGTGAGCTGTAGTGCATATCTGTTTGCTGATGGGTAAATAAAGCTTAATTAGGGTGAGGATACACTCTTCGGGAAAACAGCATCTCCCGTGCAATATCCTCACATGGCCCTTTGCAGCACAGCCTTCAGAAAGCAGGACATGTTTAGGTTGCGCCTCACATCGCGCCCTGCAAGACAGTGAAGGCCACAGCTGAGCCATCGTCCTCTTTACAGCGACCCAGCATGTTGCAGCGCGCACAACATAAGCAAGATCAAATGTCACTTATAAAAGTCACAACAAATGCCCGGGCTCCTGAACGGGCTCTCATGCAGCCGCACTGGGCTCAGCTGCAGACTGCTCAGTGTCGGGTCATGTGATCTGTGCTCGTGTTGTGCTGCTCCGACAGATGGTCTCAGTCTGCTGTCCTGGAGGCTGATGCACTGTCAGGAGCAGCACAGGTTGGCTTTAATTAGAGTAAATGGTATTACGGTGCACTTGTTTTTTCAGTAAGACGTAAAAAAATTACTTCTAATCAAAGAATATGTTGTGTAACTGTGAGTAATGAGAACACAAACGAGATGAATTGCATCATTTAAAGGTTTAAACACAAGACTTATTAAGCTGCATGAATATTTCCTGAGGCGTGGTCTTCTGAGGAAGTCTCCTTTGCATGAGGTTTATGTTTGAGTTTGGTCCACACATTTATATTTGTGGCAAGATCTGAAGATAGACTTGATGTTGGAGGGGCCAAGAACAGTTACTTTTCTGTAAGTAACATATCTTAAATTCAACAGGAAGCCACTCGAGCGCTCCGGTCCCAGCTGTGTGCGTCACTTTTTAGTGTCCCCTGATTTGTGTTTTGTCACTTTTTGTAAACTTGTGCATGATTCCTCAAGTTGGTAAAGATGTTTTTTCATCTGCATGTGTTTTGGCACATTTGTGTCTTTATACATCATCGTTTTTGAAGCTGCAGCGTGTATGTCCTAACTGATTTTCGGCCTCTGTAGGGCATTTGCACCTGTTGGCCACCGTACTAAAGGCCTATAAGACTGGGGCATATCAAGTGGATGAAACAGCGCATGTAGAGAGCTTATTCAGAGACTGAGTCAGGCTAAGGGTTGGATGTTTGGGGCAGTTGTGAAGTGACTGTGCAGTGCACACACTCTACAGTACATCTGTCTAATGGCTGTAACTGCCTGACAGCTGATGTAGAGGCCGGGCCGTAGTAAATGAAGCGCTGCACTAATGGTCTCACCTGCCACAGCTTTAATGGACATACCTGCAGAGGACTGGGCACCGAGCAGCAGCCTGTCAGCGGGGTCGCGGTGGAGAGACGGGAAAAAAAAAAACAATAGAGAAGAGGTGATTGAGAGGAGGGGATGTGGAGAGTTAGAGACCGGTGGCCAATATCCAATGTGCAGAAGTTGCCAAGGGAAACCATCAGCTTTGGCAAACAGGGGAATAATGTCAGAGTTTTACTTAACTCAGCTCTCATCTAGTTACCTCCTCCCCCTCCCCCCTCCCCTCTGATCACAGGTGACCTCTAGGAAAACATTTCCAGCTCCCAGGAGGATTCTGCTTTGACAGAAACCATTAATCCTCACTCACAGTTTAATTCCAGTCTTCTCTCTCAGCCTTACCTTCAGAGCTCTCTCAGACGGCTTTAATTAATGATTAGTAATTAAGGTGTGATTCCACCTGATTGCATGGGGTTCTTTAGTTTTCCTGCTAACACTGAAGGGTTCTCTCTCAGCAGTTTGGAAATCTCTACTTAAAGAGATCCTTTCCTGTAGTGCGTTATCGGTTTTAATGCATGTTAATGGTCAGCAAAGGCTGAAATCCCTGTGTTTCCTCCGGAGGGAGTTTCTATTCTACCCCCTGTCTGGAAACACCTCCATTGGGCTACTTTATTTGCTTCAAGGAAATCACCATGTAACCCTTGCGCTTCTTGTGGCTAGCGCTCCAACACATTGTACGTGATAGGCTAAGGGGCGGGACATCTCTAAAAGTTGACCAATAAGCAAAATAGAGCACTTGTTGAACATTAAAGCATGGAGACATGTCCCCGTAGAGACATTACATAACATATGAACATGAAGCATAATAGGGCCTCTTTTATAATTAATAAAAATACATTATGTTTAAAAAACAGAGGTGAGTTTAAGAGCAACATGTGACGTTTGTTGAGTATCATAAAGCATTTAGCAACGCTTGCTAATGAAAAGTGATGGTCTGCAAAGTCCAACGTGCTGTGCATGCACGAGCAATGATTGTCACGAGTGTTGTTTCATTGTTTTGCATCTTTCTATCCTTGATATAGTTTTCTATTGAACTTCTTCTTCAACCTGTTTTGTAAAGCTCTTGCAGTCTGAGGAGACAAAAGCAAGAAATGTGAAAGTGATAACACCGTACATCACGTCTGACAGGTCTAAGCTGCAGGCTAGCTGGCTATAGCCTTATTTCCATCCTTGGTACCACATGTGTAGCCGTTGCTAATGATGCAGAGTGTTTGTTTGTCTGCAGCTTTGTTTTGTAGCCCACAGTCCCAACATTCAGAGGATTCAGTGGACGTCCTGCTTCTGCCTCTGAGGGTCTGCCGGACTGTCTGTGGCAGCTCAGGCTAATTACAATTCAAATGCTGTTTCCCTGCGTGTCTGCTTGGGTTGTGCTCAGCTGCGTATGAGTTGTTTGTGTTATCCTGCCCTCAGAGGACCCTGGGCCACCTCAGACACTTACATCATTCGTGTTCGTTTTGTGGGCAGTGACTTTCCTGATGGGAGTTTGTACATTTATATATGCCAGTCTTCACGCAATAAAATAACCTTCCCCCAAAGCCCCCCTAAAGGTAATTTACTCCAACACTGTCAAGCTCAAAGTTGTTATAATTAGCACGAAACGTAACAGGACCCTCATCACGTCCTTCTGTGCCTCCACACCAAACACAACAGGATGGAGCTGACAGGAATAACCGTCACTTCAATTCAACCCTTAGATTTAAGTCTCAAGTTACACGCAGCAAAGGCGGTCTATTGTTTGCCTGTTAACTTCCACAACCTTTGGATATTCATTTGGATCTAATTCAGGGGCAATGTATCTACGATCCTTGTGCCGTTGGTTTAGAGACCCCAATTGTCCGTTGGACCAAAGTCCCAACCCTAACAACCAATGCACACATCAGAAAACACACTTCCTGCAGCAAACATGGCCAATTATGTTGCTGCATGACTAAGGTTTGACATGCCCTAATCTGCCTTTGATTGGTTTACCATGCTGTCTTACCCTAACCTATCCAACACCTACTGATCCAACCAACCAGGGCTGCAAATACTGGTCAACCAGAAGCCACAAAGCATTTCCGTTTGGAGGGATTGTTTGTTTTTCTTTACACACAAATGGGTCAAACCAAATCATGCAGAAGCAGCTCTTCCTCTCAATGCTGTGCAGATTTGGACAAAGCTTGTAGGACACGTTAAATCTGACCCAAACCTGAGTGTGATTACAGTAAATCAAGGCTTAAACCCTTTCTGTGTAAAACTGCTTTACCAGAGGCCCTCTAACGACATGTTATAATTGCACTTCTGCACCTCCTCCTGTCTTCCTTCCTTCCTCTGATGATTCTTAACTATCTGTTCTCCCTTTGTTAACTATCTTCTTCTACGTTCTCTTTATTGTAAGTGGTAATGCGTGTGTACAGCACTTTATACCAAGTTTTACCCAATAAATTAATAGAGGAATACAGCCTCATTTCATATTTCTAACACCCACAGTCAAATGTAATTACTAAACTCTTTTACATACACTCCCCCCCCCCCCCCCTTCTATTCTGTGACATGATTAAAGAAGCAGGAAAAAAGGGACTCATTTAAACGAGCATTATTAATATTTAGAATTTGGATTAATGAGAAAAGGGAATCTAAAGCTGCAGTGTTATTCAAATAGCTGCTTTGCTTTGCTGAGATATATTAAAGTCTTTAAAAAAATAAGGTCTGCCGCCGCCGTATTTCCCATGTGGTGTCACTGCGCTCGCTCATGTGTGAACTCATGAGTGTGTGCGGTGTGTGTTCTCCCTGTGTCCGTGTGGTTTTAGTGTTCTGGCAAATTTAGCATCCATAAATTATGCATTCAGCCATCTTGACTAACTAATGTGCACAATGCTCTTCTGCTGGCTTCCTCTCGAACTGCTGGGCTTCAACACGGTACACATTTTGCAGAAAAGTCTACACAAAGACCCACGGTAAATCAGCTGTTGGTCAAACAGAGGATCTGTGTCATGCATTCTGCTTTCCACAAGGATCTTCACATGCTGGATCATCTTGAAAGTGGTTGCACTCACTATGGAGATTGACAGGGGGGCGGGAAGGTGGGGATTTAAAGGAAATGCAACTGTCATTAGAAGAAAGACTGATAATAATCACCTCAGTTATTTCTTAGTTGCTGCCTTTGGAACCCTATACATGTACATATAAAGAGCTAAAGATTACTCATTAGCTTTTGTGACATGTTATCACTACCTGAGCTATGGTACTGTAAGGATAGAGTGTGTGTTTAGGATTAGGCAACAACATCACTTTGGTTTAGGCTAGAGAAAGAATATTGTTTGAGTTTAAGGTCACGCTGATTTTTTCTCTCCAATATAAAAACTTTTCACAAAATTCAGAATTTTTTTAACTATTTGTTTTAATCAAAAGTTTCACTTTTTAGATAATTTTTTACTTATTTTCCAAATCTGTTTGAATTGCAAATTACAGTAATTGTATAAATGCTTTCAGTGCCAAGTATTCAGTCGCTATAGAGGTTAAGGTTGGCTCATCACTTTGACACGTTTCAATTAAAAGAGTCCAGACGGAGTTCAAGCTTAACGATATTTAAAACCTCCAACAAACACAGAATAACTAGAGGCCCAAACTGTCATGATCCTTGTTTGGTATCTGTCATGTCTCTGTGTTGTGTTTTATTTTGAAATGTTTCCCCTCTTGTTTGTTGTTTAGCTTCACTTCCTGTCTGCGTTTCCCTCCTGTGCCTGATTGTGTCATTGTGTTCACCTGTTGCCCCTGTGTTTCTCCTCCCCCTTCCAGCTGTCTCTCCTCTTGTGATTACACTTGTGTATTTAGTCCCTGTTCCCCTTTTGTCTGTTGTTCGGTCGTCCTCATTTCTTCCCTGATCTTGTCCAAGATACCTGCCTGTTCCTGTCGCCCTTCATGTCTGAAGCTAAGTGTTTTTCCTCTCCTGTGTTCCCCTTGCTTCGTGTTGTTCGTCAACAGCTTTTGAATAAAGCTCGCTGATTGTTTGGACCCTTACCTGCTTCCCCTGGATTTACTGCGCTTGGGTCCTGTTTCCCCAACCCTGACACAAAAGTGGCTTTGATTGAGGGTAACCATAAAGAGTAGGCTCATAATGACACCCATTTAGGATGTGAACAACACAGACAGCGCCTCCTTAATGATAGGGTATCGCTTATTTTCCAAAACACTATGTAAAGTGGGACAAACCCGGACCCATCACCGAGTTAAAAGAAAAGTAAATTGTACATTTTTTTTATCAAAGTCAGGCTACTTCTTTAATGTTTGGCAACACAAGTATACTTGATAAGCTTTAGGAAAATGTTGTGATTTTGGTTAAAAAAACTGTTTTATTTGGTGATTTTTTTACTTCCCCTCAGTTGGCTTAATGTTCTGGGTGTCCCTCTTGCAGAGCTTCCTGACCTCTACCTTTTCTCCTGCTACAGTAAATACTCTCACTAAAGGTTTGCATCATACAGTAAACTCATAGTCCTTTTGGTTATCAGTTGGCATGTTCAATAGGATGATGAAACCCTGAAACTGGCTGAGGATGATGGGGTCACTGCTGGAGGACATGGTATTCTAAAATTGGATATTTTAGCGGAAAAAGGTAAAAGGTTTATTGACTTTCTATTTCCCTGGCTAGTTCTGTCTAGACATTTTAGCAGTTTTCATGTTCCTTTATAGATGGAATAGTTGAAATGTGATATTTGAGAGGGAAAAGGTTAATAGAACAGATTTCGGCTCTGATGTGTTCTTCATTCAGGAACAGCAGCTGTTTGAAAAGGAAGCTCTCAGTTGATTGTGGAGAAGAAGAGGACTTAGCTTCTTCCCTTTCAACTGTGAACCAGAGAAAGAATGGCATTTAAATACTGTACATAACAGGCTGTCCTCATACACTTATCCCCGAAATCAATGTGTATGTTTTCACCATGATTATGAAACACACAGTTAGTATAACGAGCATCAAAGCCCTGAATTGAATGGATGAATGAACTGATTGATCGATTAACTGTAGCACCGACTATGAGCCAGAACATGATGGAATTCCCATATGGAAATGGAAATGGCACTCAAGAGGCCCTATTACGCTTTCCTTGGGCTTTCCCTTTCCTGCAGTGTGTTGTATAGTTTTTAGTGCATGTAAATGGTCTGCAAAAGCAAAAATTCCTTCATGTGTTTATTTGAAAAATGTACAAAAGTCAATTCCGAAAAAGTCTGCAATTCATGATGCCATAATTGACGGGGAACGGAACAGAAATGTCCGGGAATGAGAGTCAGATTGCAGAGAGCAGTTTATCCCGGCCAAGCTGATCGTTAGTCCGCCCCGTGGGGGAAGCCAAAAACCCAGAGCAGGGAGGGACCCTATTCATCGATGCCAGTTGGAACATCCCATAGAAACGAGGAAACAGTGAACTTGGAAACGTGTAGTTTTGATCTATTATTCATCTGAAAATACGCTTGTACACTTAAACAAATAAGATATCAAAGTAATTAAAAATGTGCCTTTTTATATTTGAAATGCTTTCCAAATGAAAGTGGATGAAGCTTTGGTAACCGACACTTCTTGGGGGAATAGATTAAAATGAACATGAGAAGATGGTTTATCAAACTCCCGTCTGAAATATAACTCAATTAAAAATAAATAAGCCACCTTTAGTGGAGCTTAATCACATTTCAAATAGCAAATGTGATTATTTTGATTGTTTATTTTATTTCATACTTTCAAATTAGCTTAGCTCTCAGATCTGACTCCAGTGAATCCTTCCTGTTTTAATGTGAGTGATTAGAGAGCCACATCACACGTGTGTGATGCTGGAAATACTGTATGGATACAACACATAATCCACGTAGCTCGGATACAACAGAATCTCTTTCAGCTCTTTTTTTTTTTCCGTTGGTCATTATTTTCTGCGTGTGGTGTTACCATGACAACTGGACTGTGTGATAAAGGTGATGTTTCTTGTATTTGTTTCTTTGTTCTTAAAATAGCATTTACATTAACTGTGTCGCATGTTTTCAATTTGGTGAAATATATTCATAATTATACAACGGTATAATACATCTGGCTGCTTCCCTGGAGGTGGACGTGTGTTACCGTTGCTGTTTGAGTTATTTTGCAGTCTCAACTTGAAATGCTTGAATCTGACAACAAATATTCCCCTGTTTATAACCCAAGCACTAATACGATACATTATTTCAGCTAATTTAATGTTGATGTGATATATTTTTAAAGATGAAAATGCTGGGAAATGGACACAGGAGAAAAAAGTGTCTCTCCTGGGACATGTCTCCGTGCTCTAATGTTCAGAAAGCTCTTATGTTTCTCAGACTGCCTGTGCTGCAGCTCCTCTTTTCACCCTCCGTCTGAAACCAGAGCCCAGTCTGTTTTGATTGGTCAGCTGACCAGCTCTGTTGTGATTGGTCAACCGCTTAGAGATGTCCCGCCTCCAAGCCTGTCAAGTACAATGTGTCTGAGGGCTAGCCATGTTCTAGAAGTAAACAAAGGAGTCCAGTGGAGGCGTTTCAGGCAAGGAACTTTGGGATTTGAACCTTTGCAGACCATTTACATGCACACAAACCTATAAAACACACTACAGGAAAGGGAAACCCCCCAAAAAGCATCAAAGGTCCTCTTCATACTACTTATATTTGCTGTATTGTGTTTCTGTTTCTCCTTCAGTACTAACATGTCCTTCTGTGATTGCACAAAGTGGCGACAAACCATATAACTCTTCACTTCCACTTCTTTCTTTTGTTTTGGTCGAATTGATGAAATAATTTCACTTTGTCAATGTAGCAGAAGACTTGTGTTGACAGGACCTCTCAGTCCAGAGTAGCAGTGCCTGGCCCGCTATTCAAAAATCAATACCTGGCAGCAACATAATCACCGAGCTACAAACCGCTGCCAAAAACATAAACGCTGGTGGCTCGGCTCATTTCAACTTCCTGTCTGTGGAAAGCAGTGTGTCCCATGTGTGCACTTCTCTATTTGCTAATATTACAGCTCTGTGGTGCAATGCCTGGGCTCTTGGGAGTCAACACTTTGATACCTCAAAGACTTCTTACTGTGTTACAATTGCATCAAAAATCTTTAAGAATGACAAATATCCTGCCGCAAACCCCTTCTCCTTCTGTGTGTTTGAGCTGGAACCACGTGTTTGTGTTTAACTTCAGAGCCAAAGAAGGAAGAAGTGAACATTCGGGGGACATTGTCCTCTTCATTTTGACTTCAAAGTCTGTACATTTGTCACATCTTCCTATCCTTCTCTAACTTTACAATAATTTAAGATAACGTTCAGATCATAAAGCTGGACAACTGTCTCTGTCTCAGAGTGAGTCTGTCCAAGAACTGGAAGTGTGTGTCAGTATATCTGAAGGTGAGCTACGTTAGCGAGCTAGCTTACAGCAGATCTGCAGGAACATCAGAAGGAGTCATGTGATCACATTGTTAAAATAAGACCAGGAAACATTTCAGGTGAGTTTCAACAACAGAGACAGAGACCAGCTTTATGATCCTGAACGTCCCCCAGCTGTGTGCGTCGCTCTTCAGTGTCCCCTGGTCTCCAGCTGTGTGCGTCGCTCTTTAGTGTCCCCTGCTTCAGTTGGGTTTTGAGCTTCTTGCAATAACACACCAAAAACTGGATAAAACCTTATGCAAAGATCTCATTTTACGACTACAAAACAGTTGAACACCTCTTTGACTAGCTGTCAACAAGAATTAGGAATCCTAGGTTTCACAAAGGCAGCGTTTAGTACAACACAGCTCTCCTTTGTGCAGGCTTCTCTTTTTCCTCTGGTCCCTTTGTGTAATCCTATTTGTCTTTTCTAAACAGCCAGTGAGACCACAGATACATAAGTAACACTAGGACAAATACAGCTGTTGTGTCACGGAATAAGTCACCGAACGGCCTGTCCAGCCCTCCAAACTTAGCCCTCCAAAACATTTCATTAGACGAACGATTCCCCCTGCTCCGCCTCAGAGGAGCCGTTTGTTGCACCTGGCCAAGGTGAGAGCTGGCTGTGGATTTATAGTGGAATATGCATAACCTCAAGGTGAACCAGCTAGTAATGACACTATCTCAGAGTCGCTCTCCCTCATCCTCACACAGCTATAAACTCAGGAGAGATGTGTGCAGAATCAAGGATCCTGCCAACATTTTCCATCTGGGTAAAGCTTGTTTAATCACTCCACGAGACTTTCACACGTCGCTTACCGATGAGTTTAAATCTCACAAGTGAGCCGGGAGCCCTTTGGACATAATGAGGGTGAGTTATTGATAAAACAGAAATACATTAAGTGGACGGATGAGTCCTGGTAAAAGATAAAGAGGAGCAGAAAAGAGATTTTGTGTTGGATAAGACTCATCGTGTTGGTAACCAAGATTGAGGAGTAACATGTTACAAGAGTACAGGAGAAAAAAGTAGCTGTTTTCCCTTCCATAAAAAAGATGCTATCAGATTACTGTTACATCTCTAAAAATGGTGGATTACCAGCAGGATTACAGTGTTAGTAAAACCCTAAAAAGATCACCTAGTGTTCGTCATAAAAGGATCGGATGTTTCTCTCCTGTCAGCTGCTCTGTTCTGTGGGCTAAATCTCTGAGTGTGAATCTATACCCTACTGCCTGAATCTGTTTTATGAGATTATTTTACATGTGGCCCTCATCATCTTCTTTTCATAATTCTGACTTTTTGTCTCCGGTACTTTTTCTTTTGATTTTCTTTTTCAAAATTCTCACCTTTCTTCACAATGTTTTAGAACACAACAGAACAGAACAGCTGACAGAGGAGAGAAATATCTGATCCACTCAGGATTATGAAACAAGTCAGAAATTATGAAAAAAGTGAGATTTTTGAAAATTCTAAATTTTGAGAAAATTCTGAAATCTATTTTCCAAATTTCAAAAATCTTATTCATAATTTCTGACTTGTTTCATAATCCTGAGTGGATCAGATATTTCTCTCCTCTGTCAGCTGTTCTGTTTTGTTCTGTTCTGTTCTGTTCTAATACTGTCAGTGTGACTCTGTACTCCTTCTGCCTGAATCTGCTTCATGGGTTTCTCTTTCTTTGGTTCATTTGTTCTGTTTTTAATTCAGCAGGTGAACCTATATGTTCATAAAATAGTGTGTGAGATGAACTGTGTGTGTTAAACTAAACTGGAGCATTTTCTGTCAGCTCAGAGTTTATTCCTGCTTTTTAAAACTGAAGTTTGAGCTCATGTGTTTCAGTGCTGGTGTATAGGCTGAACACGCTTCATGAAAGGCAGGATTTCCAGTAAAGTGATTTCTGATCCTAAATATCTTGGTTTCTTCTTTTCTGAGGTCAAATTGATCTTCTACCGGGAACTAGTAATTCTAAAGTGCTAACTTTTAAAGTTACCCTTATATTGTGTGTGTGTGTGTGTGTGTGTGTGTGTGTGTGTGTGTGTGTGTGTGTGTGTGTGTGTGTGTGTGTGTGTGTGTGTGTGTGTGTGTGTGTGTGTGTGTGTGTGTGTGTGTGTGTGTGTGTGTGTGTGTGTGTGTGTGTGTGTGTGTGTGTGTGTGTGTGTGTGTGTGTGTGTGTGTGTGTGTGTGTGTGTGTGTGTGTGTGTGTGTGTGTGTGTGTGTGTGTGTGTGTGTGTGTGTGTGTGTGTGTGTGTGTGTGTGTGCGTGCATAGATGCATGTGGCTCTAGTCTTAATGCATATTCATGGCCTTTATATAACATAGGATATTATATAACCCATAAGATCTTCTTGTCCTTTCCTTACCTATTACCTAGTTAAGCAGGAGGCTCCCTTATAAACATCTTACATTCTTTGATGACTTTATTTCAGACCAACGCTGCTCTCAGGAGAGATTCACTCTTAATGATCGCTTTCATCTTTATATACATGCATCCGGCACATACTGGTCTGGGAAAACACAGAAAGCCTTTAGAGGAGCTCTCCACTGAAATACGATTTGTTTATGAATGAAACAATCCCCTCCCGAAGGCTTTCAAGGTTATCTGTATTACATAACGCACTTGTTTTGATTCCTATATAAGTTAATGTTATTCAAAAACATCTTTCATTATATTCTGCCACAATATGTTCCTCCTCATGTCACTGTCAACCAACACAAATCCAACATCCTTTGTAGAATGACCATACTAGCCTCAAAAAGGGTCTGTGTATAAAGTTCCATGCAATTCTGTACTGAGCTGTTACTGTAAAGGATCCAGGTAAAGGAATTACTCTTAATGGTAGATCTGCCTTTAGCTTAGCAGTGGTGACGTGAAGTCATGTGACCGTGCTGTAGTTCCGTTATAGCCCAACATTAGCCGCCTTTAGCTTAGCGGTGGAGACCTGAAGTCAAGGGACCGTGCTGTAGTTCCTTTATAGCCCAACGTTAGCCTCCTTTAGCTTAGCGGTGGAGATGTGAAGTCATGTGACCGTGCTGTAGTTCCTTTATAGCCCAACATTAGCCTCCTTTAGCTTAGCGGTGGAGATGTGAAGTCATGTGACCGTGCTGTAGTTCCTTTATAGCCCAACATTAGCCTCCTTTAGCTTAGCGGTGGTGACGTGAAGTCATGTGACCGTGCTGTAGTTCCTTTATAGCCCAACATTAGCCGCCTTTAGCTTAGCGGTGGAGACCTGAAGTCAAGGGACCGTGCTGTAGTTCCTTTATAGCCCAACATTAGCCTCCTTTAGCTTAGCGGTGGTGACGTGAAGTCATGTGACCGTGCTGTAGTTCCTTTATAGCCCAACATTAGCCGCCTTTAGCTTAGCGGTGGTGACGTGAAGTCATGTGACCGTGCTGTGATCCTTCATAGACCAACGTTAGCTTTTACTTCAGGTGTTAATATGTGGATCAAATGTGGCAGTATCAGAAATACCAAGAGCGTATTTTCTGCACAATTCTCAAATCCAATTGATGTTTTGGGAAGGGAACCAGGGAGATGCTTACTTCCAGGATGGAGTACAAGAATATGTCATCCTTGCACCACTTTAAAATACTCAGTATCTCCTCCCCATTGATGTCAGCTAACATTTCCTACAAATTCTGCTTTACTTCTACTTTACTGTAAAGACAGCTTTTACTGCCTGTCTGTTGTCTTCCCTCTCTTCCCACACTCCACAGGAAGCCGACTGGCATCGAGCCGTGAACAGCAAACGTTTGATACGATCGTAGCGTGTTTTATCTTTCAACAAGACCATCAGTCTAGTAGATTACATTAAGAAACACTTCACATTACCAGATAATCTGTACAGGCCATCATTCCAGATCAAATCAGATCAGAGCACTTCCTCTCAGTTGTCATGACGTCTAAATCTGCTGCTTAATTGGACTGATAAGCCTCTGCCCTCTCTAATAAGAGTAACACCTTAGTCTACATGCTCATTTCATTAAGCATGTGAATCTAACACACCAAACAGAAGTGCTAAAGCCTGCTAAGAAGATGACACTTAATGTGTTGGGGGAAGGAAATGTAGCTAATCAGGTTTAGCCACGACGTATTGGAGCATTGGAATCTAATCCAAGGGACAACAACGAGCTATTCAGGTCCAGAAACAAGGGATTTAGTTCATCCAAGAGAACAAAATAAGACAAATCAAGTTTATATTAGGGGGGCGGGACAGCTCTAAGCACTTGACCAATCACAACAGCGCCGGTTAGACTCTGGTTTCAGACAGAGGGTGAAAAGAGCTGCTGTAGCACAGGCAGTATGAGAAACATAAAGAGCTTTGTGAACATTAAGGCATGGAGACATGTCCCTCGCTCATTTTATTGTCACAAAGTTTGTCAAAGCGTTTGTGTTATTGTAACATAAGGGGGTTAATGAAATGTTACCCCCTCGCCCTGTCCTTTGATTCAAGAGCTTGTTCTCCTTTTCTTACATCCACCATCTAACACTAAATGCATGATTTCACAAGCAGCAGTAATCTGGCATTAATATTGGCCTATATTTCCATAATTGTTGTAGTCTTGCCTCCGAGGGAGAATGAAAAACTCTCTGAAATGAGATGTTTTTTTATCCCACAGAAGCTCCGGCCAGAGACTGAAAATCCTTCTGGTTTTCACTTTGGAGCATGAGACGTGCTGATCCTTGACCACAAACATTTCTAGCCATATCAGTATAAACAGCTTAGGATCACTTACATAAAGTCTCAGTGGCATACAGCAGTAGTAGTGGTTTCCAACTCAGGCTAATCTCTAAGAACACAAGGTAAACTCTCCCAGAGATATGACGGGAGAACCATCGGCAGACCATATTCAAAGAGTCTTTTCGCCCTGTGTTCTTATACGGAAAGGGCTGAATATAGTATCTGGAGTTTGATCCACATTGTGTTTTGTAGAAATACAAAGCAGTCCTATAATTGATCAATAAGACTGTTACCGGTAAAATACCTAAACACAATGCAAGACAAATTACAGACATTTGTGGAGTTGGATTTGGGGAATTTGTGTTCAATCAAATAGCAAAGTAACATTATTATTTTATATAGACTACATAAATGTCCAAATACAGAGGAAAAGTATTGGGTAAAACCATTAAATGTGTGTCAAAATACAATTCTTAATGTGTAGCTTAGCTTTTTTTAGCTAACTACGCAAATAGTACCACAACTAACCAACCAGCACCTCTGAAGCTAACTTACTATAGCTGTCTCGCTCTGTTTCCAGTCGTTGTGATGGGCGACTGCACATTGTTCTGTTCTGTTAAAGTTTCTGTTCACCTCATATTGTTGGATTGTGTTTATTCATCTTCCTGCCCTCTGATTAGCTTGTCAGAAGCTGGAGATAGCTATCAGATGACTGTTGTTAAAAGCTACCCTACAACTGGCTCCTCTGTGTAGAAATGTCCCTCAAAACAATCAACGTTCTCCTGATAGCTGTGCTTATAGCTCAATGCTAACATGATGCTAGCTGCCCAACTACTGTGACTGCTCCGTTCACATGCCACACATTTAAAGGGGCCCTATTGTTCCTTTTTAAGGTTTCCCTTTGCTGTACAGTGTAGTGTGTGATAGGCTAAGGGGCGGGACATCTCTAAGCCAATCACAACAGGCAGGCCAGCTAACCAATCAGAGCAGCCTGGGCTCTGGTTTCAGACAGAGGGTGAAAAGAGGAGTTGCAGCACAGGCAGTATGAGAAACATAAAGAGCTTTCTGAACATTAAAGCATGGAGACATGTCCCAGGAGAGACACAACCCAGTGAAATATAATCTGAAAATGAGCGTAAAATGTCTTCTTTAAACAATGTTCAAAATGTTTCCTTCAAAGACAAACCTACTTTACACATGATTACAGTACACGCACATATGTTCCATTTCAAGGCTTAGCACAGCGTGGCGTCCTCGATTCCTCACAACAAATAACCCTGAGAACATCTGCGACACATTTGAAAGCTTCTCCCTCTCGTACAATTGAATCCCATTATGAAGAAAAGCAACTGCGGCGTCTACCTCCAAATGAACCAGAAAGATTCCAAAATGTCCTGTCGGCTTCTCTAATCTTTCTGTTAACAGTCTGCCATGGAGGGCTCCTGCCTGCGATCGTCGGCGACAGCGGCGGTAATAAATGTTCTTTTTATATGCCGGCTCTTTAATACACATTGAAAGTCCCCCCCCCCCACCCCACCCCTGCAGAACGGATTCAGTGTGTGAGTGCAAGCCTGGGCCGCGGCTGCCAAAAGAGCAAACATAAAAACGTGTGAGTGACTTGATAGAGGAGATAGCGGGAGGTAATGAGAGGAAAATTACATTAAATCGAAGGCATTTTTCACCCTAAATGAAAAAGGAAAACAACAGTCCCGTTCTTATCTACAAATGACATCAGAGAGAAAGAGCTCTGTGTGCTTTAGCGACTGATTTGCCGCATACATTTCCCCCATTTCTCTAAACACTTCTGACACTTTGCACAGCTCAAATGGTAATAAGAGGCAAACAATTACAGTTATTTTGCTTCCCCTGCAGGTGTACACACACACACACACACACACACACACACACACACAGTGTTTCCATACACAGGCCTGCAGCTCAGTCCAAGATGTTTGAGTTATGAGACGGCGGTGTGGAACAAAATCGTCTTATTCGGATTTATGGATTGTTTGCGTTTTTATAAGAGGGGGGAAGAGGGAGAGAAAGGTGTGTGTGTGTGTGTGTGTGTGTGTGTGTGTGTGTGTGTGTGTGTGTGTGTGTGTGTGACTGTGTGTTTTGTGACTGCAGCATCAGTGTAGCAGAGCAGAGTGACAATGAACGGGAGAAAAAGAGAACATGATTGAGTGGGACATTTTGTCAGCCGCAGACGTGAGCTGGAGCCTGGATTGTGTGTGTGTGTGTGTGTGTGTCTGTGTGTGTGTGTGTGTGTGTGTGTGTGTGTGTGTGTCTGTGTCTGTCTATAGGGTATACCAAAGAGTCTGAGTCACCCTGCACCCATTCTTTACTTCTTTATTGGTATTCTAAAGCAGCCTCCTCTGTGCTAACCGGAGCACTGCCTGTTGTTGATGGGGCTGTCATTACCCACCATCCTGCTGATCATTACTGTATGGTTGATTCAGTCATGATTATATATTGTGTATATATATATATATTATATTCCGGTCAGAGGTAGTCTGCATGTGAACGCTTCACCTCATTTATAAATAGCCCATGCACTTATTATGCATCTTGTAACCGTTGTTTGATTCAATTTGGGGAATTACAAGCTATGCTGGAATATATGGTAAGAAAAACACGGCACAACAGGGTGTGTGTGTGTGTGTGTGTGTGTGTGTGTGTGTGTGTGTGTGTGTGTGTGTGTGTGTGTGTGTGTGTGTGTGTGTGTGTGTGTGTGTGTGTGTGTGTGTGTGTGTGTGTGTGTGTGTGTGTGTGTGTGTGTGTGTGTGTGTGTGTGTGTGTGTGTGTGTGTGTGTGTGTCTTGTTCATATAATGGATATCTGGAGTTTGGTTTTAATCTTACAGAAGAGGAAATGTGACATTTTTTGGAGATTTGATCAGACGTGATTTTAAAAGTATTCATCTTTTGGCCAATCTCATAATTCTGAGATAAAATCCTGAATTGTGAGACAAAAATATTTTGACACGTTTTCCAGAATCCTGAAATGAGCAAAAGCAAAGAATTTGTTGTCAGAACTAAATAAAAAGACGTAGCCCTATCCCCCGTACAGTCTGCATTATGCAACAGCTCCGACCTCTTCTCCAGGGTTATGTTTCAGCCTTGACAGACACGAGTTGGTTATACAAACTGTTCACAGAGAACTCGGTGCTGGATGATGTTTCTCTGCTCATAATGATTTCCTGTTTTCTCAAAAGCTCCGTGCTTTCATTGCTCTAAACACGGCCTCGTCGGGTTGAATTAACTCAATGGACTGTCTTCACAACAATAGAAATACAGCGCTGTGTGTGTGTGTGAGCGAGATAGTTTGTAATGGTGGCTCTTCAAAACAAGTGGACATGAACCAATGGTTTATTCAAGAGTGTTTGGGAGAAAAAGCCGATTTCTCTTCTAAATGGAGCCACTTAGGCAGCAGAATCAAAAGGATTATAGTGTGAAAGGGATTAAAGGCCTTTTGTGACAAGAAATTAAACATCACGCATGAGTGTTGGAACACATTTCTTCGTGTGTATGCACACACACAGTCACATAACACACACAGGGACACATGCAAGGCCTCAGGAGTGAATAGCACAGCTGCAGTACAGAGTCAGAGGAACAGACTGCTTTCAGAGGACAGATGGCTGTCAGGAATACACACTCCTGCAAAATCAATGATGTAATATTAATTCATCTCACTAACAGGGTACTGAACTCACTCCTCAGGCTCTAGGACTGTGATTCGGTTAATTTTCCAGTACAGATGGTTATGACTTGTGGATATTGAACCTGGCAAATCTCTAAGGGACATAATAGTCCTTGATTAGCATGAATGATACCTTTATTCAAACTCCAACTCAGAAGAAATAGCTGAGATTTGCACGCACTAAGAGACAAAGTACAGTAGAGGATACATCAACTCCAATAAGTATTGGTTATCCAAAAGAGACATAGGGTTGGGAGGAGGAAGCACAAACTCCCTCACTGACATTTGGCCCTTTGATTAAAAGAAAGGTAGGACTTTTCCTTTATTTCATTTAAGGTTTCAAGTATCAATTTACATCTTGAAGTGACGTTAAAAAGACACACAATCATGACAGTCTTCACCATTTCCTGTGTTTCCGTCCTGGAAGCCATCTTGTGCTCCGAAGTCCTCCTCACATGTGTTGTGTGAGTGGGAGGAGTCTCAGATCTCATCGCTTCAGTTTTGTGCAGATATTGTTTGTTTTGAAGGAACAGAATTTTGTAAATGACCTAATGAATTGAATTAGGCCTTGAGGAATTTGTTAGGTGAAGGAAGCAATGTGTATTTCTCTGTTTAACCTTTGACTCTCATTCCAGAGTCTTGCTCGGATTGGCCAGATTGAATTGTGACGGCGGGCTGCCTGCTATAAATGTGACTGGAAAGATAGGGGAGGGGGTTGGAGCTTTTCCTTTTGTTGGTGAAAGAGCACCAGCAGGCATTTTGCTAATATCCCTGTAGATCAAATATTTGTTTTGATTGAAGGCTGAAAATAAAAAGCCTATTTGTGATGTCCAGCAGAGGGAGACTCGGTGGGGGGGATTGAGGAAATCTATCTGTATATCCAGGCTGTATATGTATATGTCCCCCATAACAACGATCAGATCTCGTTATCCCCACAACGTTAGTTCTGATCACTTCATTTTGATCTTGAATATCACAACTTTGAGAAGTAATATTGATTCTGACTTTGTTCTCCAAAATGCTGACTTTTTCATTTAACATTCTCTGACTTTATGGATAAATGAAGCTCAAACTCAGAATGATTTATTTTCTCAAAACTTCAACCTTTTTCCCATATCTGAGTTATTTCACATTCCTGGGTTTTTTCTCAAAATTTTTGAATAATTTCAGATTCCTAACCTTTTTCTAGAAATGTATGATTTTCTCACATTTTTTAACTTTGATTTTTCCCAAAAAAAAACGAATTAAAAGAAAAAAATATTTTCACTTTTTCTCAAAATTCTGATTAATTTCGAATTTCTGACTTCCTTCCAAAATGCTAATCTAGAAATTCATATTTCTCTAAAAAAAAAAGGACTTTTTTTCAAATTATTTTCACTTTTCCTCAAAAATTTCGACTATTTTCACATTCCTGACTTTTTCCTTACAATTCTCATGTAGATGATCGGCTGTGATTGGTGATTTTTTGACGTCCTTCCAGCAGCAACTCCGCACAAACAAACCCCCAAAGAACTGCAGGGGGAAATGTAGGATTGTTTAATATTACAAGACTGGGTAAAAAAACATTGGTATGGCTGATGGGAATATCCAGACTACACTATACACACAGTTGTCTGGAAAAATCAGCTGCTTCCAAAGAAACTTGAAAGGTTATAGTTTCCATGAATTCAATGGATGCTTTTAGTGTTTGTTACAACAAAGGAAAATGACTGTCTTTTTCTGCCTTAAATGTCATGCCAGGACGCAGAAAATAGTAGATCACTCAGGATCTAACATTTCAAAGAGTAAATAGCAGAACTTAGAGCCATCAGAAATGTCCCACTTGGAAATTCGAGAAAATGACATCAGTGGGTCGATCTAATAGACTGCACTTGAAGGCACCACGATGCATTCAGTTGTATTTTCTGTGGATTTTTTACTGCAAAATATGTTAGTATTTTGTTCATGGAGCTTCTTCACATTTGAGGTTTTAATCTCTGTTTCAAAACTCTTTTTTGGGGGGTTCCTCAATGAGGTATCAGTATAATCCTGCAGGATTTGCCACAGTTTATATACTGAAGCTTAAGCCGCAGCACACGGTGGGGGCTTGTGTTGTGAATGTGGGAGAGGACATTATGGGGTTGAACAAGAGAGCTCGCAGCCATTCTGGGGATGTGTTGAAATACAACTAGACAAGCGTATGTGGCCTTGTTTCCTCGCTCCCTCTTCGCTCTTCATCCCTGAGCATCTGTTTGCATCCCCTCTCCAAGGCTTCCTGTCTCTCCTCCTTTCTTTTTTTATTCCGCTCCCTGGTTACCATGTGGGCACAGTGTGAGATGTGTTTGTTTGTCTCCTAAGGCAGGAGGAGGCATACACTCGCTCATACATTTAAGCAACACATTTGCAAGTGAGCACACACACGTGCCCTGAGGAGAGTGTGTCGGTGTTCAGAGAGAGGATTGACGGGAGGAATCTCAGGTTTGGAACGGAATAAAAAGTGAGGAGTGGTGGAGAAAACCTCCTGGCAGCCTTTTGCATCACGGGCACACACACCGTCACGCAGCTACAGACTTCAGGAGAAATCAGGATGACATAACACTTGAGCAAACGCAGAAGATTCTCGTGTTGTCGCCATATGCCCGGCTAACAGACTCTTCACAACTCTCTGTGTGATGCACAGATTTTCTGTGCAAAAACAAGACGTGTGATATTGCTCTCGGTGTTTATTCTGCTGTGCAATGACTTATGGAGCCCTGAATTTCAACAATGCGGGTCTGACAAACTCCATGGTGTGGAGGAGCAGTTAATCGAAGCATTTGAACAATGACAACACTCAAAACAACCTATCTATTTTTAGACTGATGCAGAAATGTTTGGTATTATTCTCACTTTTACTGTCTGTTTAAAAGAGAAGGTGTGTACAGTCACATACAGGGGTTTGCCTTGGAGCCATTCTCTCAGTTATACAGATATGCTCGAATGCAATTACATTAGTGTATAAAAAATAAGAATATATATATTATAGTCTTTGCCCCATCATGTCTTTTTTATTACGGAGCTGTCAAAGTACAACCATTACCTGGAAATGTGTCATTCATTCTTTCACATTGATTTTGTGAATTCCATAAAAGCCCTAGACATGCAAACTATGTCTTAGCTGCACACACGGAATCATCTTCCTGTTTCTCCATATTGGTGTTACAAAACTAAATGAATTGAAGATGTGTTTTTTAAAGGTGTCCTATTATGCTCTTTTATGGCATATATTAAAGGTCTCAAATATATTTTAAAAAACATGCCTCTGACGTGTTTTGCTCAAAATACCAAACAGATCATTGACTTTATCATGTCCGCTATCCCTCTGTTTCAGCCCTGTTCCTGAAGTGCTGTTGCTGTGACTGTCGCTTTAAGTTTGAGCTGAAGCTGAAGCTGGACACGCCCCTTTTGAGCTGAAGCTGACCACGCCCCTTTGGAGCGTCATGACCTCTCTATCTGAAGAGAGAAGTTTCTAGCAGAGAAACTCAGCTAAGCACTGCCGTGGTTAAACCCCATATGATGTTCCAAACCACATCCAGCATTATTTCTGAAACTCTTCTCAGAGTTCACCTCTAGAAGAGACATTATATTATATACAACAACTCTCAGTCCCTCCTGCAGACATCCTGCACAGAGACACAGCGGTGCTGCGGAGGGGATTCAGCTTGCGACTGTATATTGCGGACGATAGGTTGGACCGTGTCACGTGGGCGGGACGTTGCCAGGAGTTCAACGTAAAGCCAGCCCACATTTCTGATATGACGTCACATCGGCAGCAAATCTGGATCAGCTCGTTTGTACCCCGTTTGTAGAGATGAGGGTAAGGAGGGAAAGAGAGAGGGTTGTATTTTCTGACACTTTGTGTTCTCTTTACACACCGGGGACACAGTTATGTATAACAGACAGCAAAAGGTGCATTTAGCATAATAGGGGACCTTTAAATAAACATTTACTATAATAAATAACATATTTCAAATTAAAGCTGAATTACAACTTGAATTTCCTCCTCGTTCTATAACCTTTCATCTGTTGCTTTTTACTTCTCTTCATTTTAACTTCTAATGGCTCTATTTGACTGTAACTCAAATCCCCTATAGAATCATAACCACTATAATCAAACACTCCATTTTCCTAATAGTATCCCAGCGTGACCCTACCTGATTTGTTTATTTGGATCGTCTGTGTTTGCAGATGACTCAGGGGGCAAATTCATCAAGCATCAGTGTTGAGATAAGTACAAACATCATAAACAGAAAAGCCACAAAGCGACCGTGCGTGCATTAGCATCAGCAGCCGTAAACACATTAACCTGCAGCCTGCTTTCCATCATCGTACACCTCCATCAGTACATAGAGTCACAATGTAAAGTCACCGGTGCACAGCAGACATGTTAAGGACACACAAAGAACTGTGAGGAAGCACACACCCCCTCACTAACACTTCACCTTTGTTTTAAAGAAAGAAAGGCATGTGTCTTTATTTCACTGAAGCTGTCTATCAGTTCAGCATGCAATGTACAGCTTGTATGTACACAATCCTGAAAGTCCTCACCATTTCCTGTGTTTCAGTCCTGGAAGCCATCTTGTTCCAGTGCTCCAAAGTCCTCCTTATATGTGTGTAAGAGTAGGTGGGGTCTCATATCTCATTGGTCGAATAATATGTGATGTAATGTTGGCCAGTTAACCTAAAACCTATCAGTTTTGTGCCGATATTGTTTGTTCAATTTCACATTCCTGATGTTTTTCCCAAAAATCTGACCATTTTCTCAAAAACCACCAGTCCACAACTGACCTCATTTACATCTCAGATCATTTGAAAGTAGACACAGGTGTTTGAATGCATGAAGCAGCCCCTTTTGAATTTGTACCACTGGTTTTAATGGGAAAACATGAAGCTTTTTCAACTATGGCAGTACAGCGTCTACCTTCCACTGCGACGGGAACGAAATGAGAATATCAAATGTCAGATTTCTTTTCAACAGTTGGGAATTCCTTTTGAAATAATAGAAAAGGTGTGTTGTTGTTCGACACATACAATGATGAATACCGCTCCCATCATCTGAAGCCAAGAAAACTGTCATTCATCTGCAGGGCTTTGTGCTCATGATGAGACGTATGGCCTGTCATGGAGCAGATGGGAGAGGTGCTGGGCTCACGCTCGCAGTGTGTGTTTATTTTGTGGTGAGAAAAGTTCCATTAAACCAATTAATCAAATTGTATTTATACAACCCGATACCACTAATTACACATCTGTCTCAGGGGGCTTTACAGTGTGCACAGCACCTCGCATTGTGCAAGAAAACACTCTACAATTAAGGAGGGGAAACAATGGGAGAAACCTCAGGAGAGCAACAGAGCAGGATTCCTCTCCTAGGACGGAAAGACGTGCAGTGTATGTTGTGTGTACGGAGTAGAAAGGATGATCAAATGACAGCATGGACAAACCAAAACATATGTGATCCTTCAAGATTCAAGATTCAAGAAGCTTTATTTATCCCGATGGAAATTGAGGAAAATCCTATGAAATAAATAACAAGTGCAGCCGAAGAAAAGGAAGGACCAGAGCAACATTGAGACTGAAAGGATAAGTGGTTTTAGTTCAGGATCAAATTATATCTATATAACCCAATATAGGGAGGAAAACCTCCAGAGAAGCCCCACAACGTATAAGGAAACATGGAAGAAACCTCAGGGGGAGAACACAGAGGAACATCCCCACGACAAAAGGGATCCAGGTGTTTCAGGACCACGGCAACATTGAGATCATTAGCTACTCTTAGAGAGGTGTTGTTGCTCAGCTAACACACTGAGGTTCAGCAGAGAGGACCGCCTGACTGAAAAGGCCATGTTTACTATATATGAAGGAGCATGGGGAGTCTCATTAAGGAGGGTCACATGACTGGGTAGCCACTGTAGGAAAGGAGAGAAGGAAACACATGAGGACAAAGCATAAGGTAAGGAGAGGTGGATGGAGAGTGCAGGACTTAAACCCCCCCTCTCTACTAACCTCTGCCTGCATGCTCCCCGAACCAGGAAGCAGCTGCGGCTCATCTGCAGATCAGAGCTGTAATCAATCACTCATCAGGCTGTGTGTGTGTGTGTGTGTGTGTGTGTGTGTGTGTGTGTGTGTGTGTGTGTGTGTGTGTGTGTGTGTGTGTGTGTGTGTGTGTGTGTGTGTGTGTGTGTGTGTGTGTGTGTGTGTGTGTGTGTGTGTGTGTGTGTGTGTGTGTGTGTGTGTGTGTGTGTGTGTGTGTGTGTGTGTGTGTGTGTGTGTGTGTTGTTGGACCAGTACTAATGGGTTTTAGTGGGATGGTTAGTCAATGAGTAGCAGAGGAAAGTGTAATACTTGGAAAACATGTTGGTGTTCTGCAAACTCCAGTCTGACGCTTGCAGTTGTTTTCTAATGCAGATCAGTGGAACAATCGTTCACAGGTGGATTAAAGCACCAAAATGCTCGTTAGCCACTTAGATTTCCAGTCATTTCCAGGCGAGGAAAGGGTATTTTACCACAGAACTTTAGCCACTGGATCCATGTTGGTCCTTCTTGGTGTTGGAATATATGCTTGTGACTAAGGGGAACTCAAATATACATTTAAAAAACTTCTTCAGAGCTTTTTTGTGTCATTTTCACCACAAAATGTTCAAATGTGGGGCTTATTAGAAAGCATTTGGGACCATAAACCAAGTTTATACTCATACTAGTGTCCTATGTTGGCAAAACTACTTACAGACAGACACTGAACCCCATGCATGTCCTCTACTTCTACGCTACTACACCCCAAAATACCTCCACCAACTCATCCACCATGCATCGTAGGCTGCCCAGTTTTCAATTGGCAGGTTATTTTGATCATATATGGTAAAAAAAAGCTTCTGAGTAATTCCTGATATCTGAATTGTGTTTCTACGTGGTCAAAAATGTATAATTTGAACCAAAATCATCGAAACGGGAAGAGAAAGTCATTTCAGGGCAAAAATAAAGCATTTCAAAGCCATCATTGGTGGCCATCTTGAAAATTGCTCCTCAAAAGACTAACTTCAAAGGAGCTTAATTGCCAGTTAGAGTACTTGTATGTTCTTTTGAAAGATGTCCCTGGTATGTTCAATTACCTGCCTCACTATGACGCACTGCATGATCTAAAAATGTCCAAACGCTTAAAACTCTTTGGCTTTCCGCCATCCTTTCTGACTTCTGTTGCTGTTTGATAGATTTCTTTGTGCAATTTCAGTTCATCCTTTGCATGGGCTTTGAATTGTGAGTTATAAATCATTATAATTGCATTGGCAACAAGAGTCACATGCTACCTATAAAAGACATCCAATGGTGGAACTACTTCTCTCACTGTTTGAAGAACTTTTTGTCCTATCTATTCACTAAATGAAAAATATAATTGGACACTCAAGGTTGGAACAGCAGCAGCAGGATCTGGGTCTTGGGTATAAGTTGTACCGGCACATCATATAAGACGTCCCCCGCGGCTTTGAACTCTTTTCCGGAAGCACTTTATGTTTAGTTGCCGTGACAACACGAGTGGTGGTAAGCAACTTAACGCTGACTGATTGACCATCCTTTTCAGGAAATTGTTTCAATCAACGAGAAACCTCTCCGGGCTCCATGTGATCGCCGCTCATCTGCTGCAGGAGGGTGTGCATCCTCGCTGCTCAAATGTGAGCGTGTGTGGGCGTGAGAGAAACCTCTTGAGTCTGAATGCCCACACATACACACACTTACAGTTCAGAGGGTTTCGTAAAGACTGAACCCAACACCCTTTTCCTACTTGAGCAACTATCAATGTGTTCAATTTATTCAGGAAAGCACATCTTCATGTGTCAGCTGTTTTCCTTTTTACCCGTAATGTCCCGGCGGTGTTTAAAAATGCTTTAAATTCTTATTCCTTTTGGATATGGAGCATGCTTTAGATGATTCAATACACACTGAGCTCTGTGTTTGTGTTCATTTGTGTTGTTTAGCTAGGTAAATGTATTTGTTCATAGCCTCTCTGTGGACATAAAGGGTTGAAATGTGTTTCGTTTACTTGTGCTGTGATTGGAGTAGCCTTGTCTGTTTGTTGTTTCTGTTTTCTTTTTACTGTCTGGCTGTTTGTATCACATGGTAGGACCCCCATGACAAGGAGATGGTAAATGCATTTGAGTTTCTGATTCAGATCCTGCAAAAGCACGGGGGACAGCTTCTGTTTCCGAACGCTTATTTTGTATTACAACAACAATTGTTTGCAAAGCATTAAAGCTGGAATATATCATTTGTAGTCACTGTGAGGCAGAAGAAGTAGAGACGACTTAGATGCACGGATCTTAAATGGCTAACCTGTGACCAAAAACGTTATCTTTAAATCCAGCTAGCAAGGAGCGACTTTGGCAAAAAAGTTGAGCTGCTTTTAGGCTGCAGACAGAGCAAATAATTGCTCGAGTCATATACAGATCTTCTCTGTCTGATTGAAACTGCTAATGAGGGAAACAAACTGCAGCAGACAGCAGCATATTCAATGCATCAACCACAGCATTTTATTCTAAATGTTATCTGGCAAATGTTCAATGCCAGCGGTGGGAGGCTGCCAAAGAGAGCGAGCGCTCCACTACAGAAACACAAGCTATTGATTGGGTGTTTTGTATACTTCATACTTTGCCTTGAAGGGTTAGAAGGGAAAAATAAATGGTATATAAACTCAGAAAATCATTTTGTATTGATCGGCTCGTGTACTTTCAATTAAAACAGGAACACGTTCATCTGGAAGTTGTTCTATCTCTTCGTCAAAGGATTGGAACTGATTGACCATTTTGTATCGTAGCACTTTTTTAAAAATGTTCTGTTTCTGCACCGATGGAGAGATAACGCTCGTGTGTTAATGAGACGCGTGCGCTGAAGAATTAGTGGAACGTCTTCAGGCAACACAACTGTCAATGAAGGGTCAAATGTGACTCGTTGGCTGGGGATTAAGAATCAATGCAGCGTCTGAACACCGAAACACATCTGCATATTTATGTGTGTGTGTGTGTGTGTGTGTGTGTGTGTGTGTGTGTGTGTGTTTCATACCTTGTTAGATGTAAAGGATTACTCACTAGGAAAAGTGAGTCAAACCAATTGATGCTGAATATAGCGGGAATAAAAGAATGATGTGGATGGAGTCCCAACTGAAAACCTGTGTACCTTGAAATTCTATCATTTTACGTTTCCGAGTCCAGATGATTTTTTAAAATGCTCCACACTTCATCACACACCACCTGTGTCTCGCTCAGCCAGATGAAAAATGAATTGCATCTGTGTATCCGTGCAAAAGTGCAAGCTAAAATATATAAGAAGAAAAATTGATATAGTTAGCAGGCTGAACTTCCAGGGTATCAGCTTCTATTCGGTTGCGCTCCAACACATTGTACGTGATAAGCTAAGGGGCGGGACATCTCTGAGCAATCACAACAGAGCCGACTCGCTAACCAATCAGAGCAGACTGGGCTCTGGTTTCAGACAGAGGGTGAAAAGAGGAGCTGCAGCACAGGCAGTATGAGAAACATAAAGAGCTTTCTGAACATTAAAGCATGGAGACATGTCCCAGGAGAGACACTACATACTGATATACACCTGAACATCAGCAGGAGAGGACTCTTTAAAGTAGAGACACTACATACTGATATACACCTGAACATCAGCAGGAGAGGACTCTTTAAAGTAGAGACTCTACATACTGATATACACCTGAACATCAGCAGGAGAGGACTCTTTAAAGTAGAGACTCTACATACTGATATACACCTGAACATCAGCAGGAGAGGACTCTTTAAAGTAGAGACTCTACATACTGATATACACCTGAACATCAGCAGGAGAGGACTCTTTAAAGTAGAGATGCTACATACTGATATACACCTGAACATCAGCAGGAGAGGACTCTTTAAAGTAGAGACACTACATACTGATATACACCTGAACATCAGCAGGAGAGGACTCTTTAAAGTAGAGACTCTACATACTGATATACACCTGAACATCAGCAGGAGAGGACTCTTTAAAGTAGAGACGCTACATACTGATATACACCTGAACATCAGCAGGAGAGGACTCTTTAAAGTAGAGACACTACATACTGATATACACCTGAACATCAACAGGAGAGGACTCTTTAAAGTAGAGACAATACATACTGATATACACCTGAACATCAGCAGGAGAGGACTCTTTAAAGTAGAGACACTACATACTGATATACACCTGAACATCAGCAGGAGAGGACTCTTTAAAGTAGAGACACTACATACTGATATACACCTGAACATCAGCAGGAGAGGACTCTTTAAAGTAGAGATGCTACATACTGATATACACCTGAACATCAGCAGGAGAGGACTCTTTAAAGTAGAGAGGCTTTTTATCTTCCTCTTCTAAAAGTGTCATAACCGGGTTTGGGTCGATAAAGGTTGTTGTTGTTGTTGTTGTTGTTGTAGTTGTTCTTTGATACACTGATCTATTTATAATAAAAGGTGCGCAGGTGTTGGTTGGCAAAAAGACAAACCCAAAGCCTTTCCAAGAGAACAAAGGTAAACTTTACTTTACATTTAGCTGATGCTTTTGTCCAAAGCCAGCTGAAATAAAAGCAATAAAGGTTCAAAGTCAGATCTGCAAGAGAGCTGGAAGTACATGCACCTTAAATAAGCCAAACCACTGAAAGTGCCGGTGCATTAGTTTCAAATGAGCTAAAAACCCTTTAAGTGCAACCCTCTTTTCTGTGTGTGTGTGTGTGTGTGTGTGTGTGTGTGTGTGTGTGTGTGTGTGTGTGTGTGTGTGTGTGTGTGTGTGTGTGTGTGTGTGTGTGTGTGTGTGTGTGTGTGTGTGTGTGTGTGTGTGTGTGTGTGTGTGTGTGTGTGTGTGTGTGTGTGTGTGTGTGTGTAATGAACCTCTCTCTGGGTCTGTATTTGCATTGTTTTCCACCACAGATGGCTTATTAACACGTGACGCCTGTGTGCCTGTACATGCCGGTATGTAGGTGGATGTGGCGTGCGTCGCTATATTTAGAGCAAGGGATTTATTAACCTTGTCATCACCTCGTGCACGGATCCAATAATGGCTGCCATGGAAACTCCTCAAGATATGAAATGTTGGATTTAAAGATATTTTAAAGCCAGTTAACAGAGCAGGCAAACAAACCGGTGACAGGCAGAGAAAGAAAATTAAAAAACTCAATACAGGTGTTCAATTTAGAAGTGTGGGAGACAAAATCAAATAGCTGTTACATTTCCTGCCTCTCTTATGTTGCACAGCAGGTGAGAGAGTCTGTCATTGTGATCACAACAAAAGAAAAATGCCCCAAAAACAACATTTTTCTTTTTAGATGAAAAAGGCGTTTGTTGCATTTTTCTGTCAACGTGTTATTTGGCGTCAAATTGAAGACGCTGCAATCAAATCCTGAGGAATACATTGGCTTCTGTTGTGGCGGCGATACGGAGCGTGACAGACGCCATGTGCCACCTTAAAGGGCTCGAGCCGGTGCTTCACATGATGGAGGAAGAGCGCTCTGAGCTGGAGGCGGATGATAACGTGTGAACTCGCACCAGGCGACAGCATCACTCACAAATCAGCCCGTTCGATCACAACGGGTCCACGCACGGTCCTGCACACACACACACACACACACACACACACACACACACACACACACACACACACACACACACACACACACACACTCTATTCTCCTCTGCAGGACTTTCCCTCCAGAGTAATGTCTTCATAAACAGCTGCTTTCTCCTGACAGACTGCTGCTGCTGCTGCTGCTGCTGCTGCTGCTGCTGCTGCTGCTGCTGCTGCTGCTGCTGTGAGAGAGAGAGAGAGGTCAACAAACACGGAGAGCATTATCAGAATTCTTTCCTTTAAAGAAGCACATCTCAGGGTTTTAGAAAAAGAGATGTTCTTCAGACTGAGGTCGTGCCAGAGTTTTACTTTAAAGAGTCCTCTCCTGCTGATGTTCAGGTGTATGTCAGTATGTAGAGTCTCTACTTTAAAGAGTCCTCTCCTGCTGATGTTCAGGTGTATATCAGTATGTAGAGTCTCTACTTTAAAGAGTCCTCTCCTGCTGATGTTCAGGTGTATATCAGTATGTAGAGTCTCTACTTTAAAGAGTCCTCTCCTGCTGATGTTCAGGTGTATATCAGTATGTAGAGTCTCTACTTTAAAGAGTCCTCTCCTGCTGATGTTCAGGTGTATATCAGTATGTAGAGTCTCTACTTTAAAGAGTCCTCTCCTGCTGATGTTCAGGTGTATATCAGTATGTAGTGTCTCTACTTTAAAGAGTCCTCTCCTGCTGATGTTCAGGTGTATATCAGTATGTAGTGTCTCTACTTTAAAGAGTCCTCTCCTGCTGATGTTCAGGTGTATATCAGTATGTAGTGTCTCTACTTTAAAGAGTCCTCTCCTGCTGATGTTCAGGTGTATATCAGTATGTAGTGTCTCTACTTTAAAGAGTCCTCTCCTGCTGATGTTCAGGTGTATATCAGTATGTAGAGTCTCTACTTTAAAGAGTCCTCTCCTGCTGATGTTCAGGTGTATATCAGTATGTAGTGTGTTCTGGCAAAGTGCCAAAGTGCTCAGCAGAAAAGGCCCTTTTCCCTTAGACTTTTGCTACTAACATATTTTGTGTATTGAATTTGGATGAATCTGTCCTGGGGTGCAGCGCTCTGTCTGAAGTGATCCCAGCGGAAAATCAAGACATTCAACGGACCCTTGTATTTCGCCTCTAAAAGAAGACACATTCACTGGTGACTTTTAAGACCATTAGTATAATGAGCTGGCAGAGAATAATAATTATCATTGACTTAGCAATCATCTTCAACTTGAAGGACACTTTAGCAAGATTAGGCAAAGTGTGTCTTCCAAGGTTTCACATATTTTAAGACTGCAGTGGAAATCTCATTGGGAAAAGTGGGTCCATATTGCTGGAAAGTAGACGACTATTGTTTGTAATGGCTTTCATGTACAAGTAGCTATAGCTTTAAGGTTAGCAATAGACTCATAACTTCCAGTAACTTCACATTGCTGACTGTAAGAACAACATCGCTAAGATCAAAATCAAACAGCTAAAAAGCAAATACGGTTTGAGGACTATCAGAGATTACTATATAGCTAAATTGACTTGAATTCATGCACAATTTGTTATGATTTGACTTCCTGTCTCTGTGTTCCCCTTCTGTCTGATTACCTGATTGTGTTCACCTGGTGCTCCTGTGTTTCTCTTAAGCCCAGCAAAACATTCAAAGGCCTTGTTTTTGTCATGTGCACAGCTGTGGTTTGGATATGCTTTGGAAAACAGTCCTCCAACAATGCAACATCAATATATATAAGAGATAAAACAATAATAATAGTGCAAGCTCAGGAACACACAGACACCGAGCTAATGTATTCAACCATCAGTTGCACATGATATAACCGGGATGCACAAGTCCATAAACCCTGACAGACGATGATGCATCCTGGTGTATTTTACTGATATCTTGCAGGATTTGCTCACTAAGCTGCAGGAGATTTCGGACGTGCTGTCAGGCCAAGTCAACACCTGCGACCAGCAGAGGAAGGATGCTCTCTGTAACATGAGGAAACACTACAAGCTCCAGCTGTTTGAATGCTGATCACAAGTGACACGGCTCAACGATCCCTATCCACACCTCCACTCAGGTGGAAACTGCAGCCACGAGCTGTACAGCAGTTTAACACATTTAAACATTTCTTGGCACTCGGTGCAGATTTGACAGTTTTCCTAAAACTCAGGAATAGCGGGGACACTTGGCGACAGGACTGCTCAGTTGTGGAAAGTTGTCAGACTGAGTTAAATCACAGTCCAGTTATTCAGACCAATCAGCACCATGTCAGCAGCTCATTTTTCCCACTGAGGGCCTCTCATGCAGAAAGCTTGAGGTGGAATAAACCAGGGTTCATCAGAACAGAGTGACAGCAAACACACTTATTTTAAATATACAAAAGTATGAGAAAGAGGAGTGGTTAAACATCAGCCGGAGACAGTTTGACTCGTCACAGTGTGAAAGGCACGAAATGCACGTGCACCCTGAAACCAAAATGCAGATTTTCCCCGTAAAATGTTAAAGTGATTCCAGAAATCAATACCTCTGTTGGTCAGAAAGGGTTTAATGAGTCCATAAATATGGAGATGGGGTCAGATGTCTGGTCAGACGGCAGAGACAGCTTACGGAGAATAAATAGGGGATGGATGTCCGGTGGGTCTGCGGGGGAACGAGTGGCAGGCAGCAGGCTGACACTGAGACTGAGATTTCTGATCCTTTCTTTAATCTCCTTTTTTCTGGAGAGGAAGTAAAGAACAGCTCTGGATTTATTTGTTGTTGGAGGTGCAATATATGAATCAGCAGCTTTAAGACATGAAGACACTATTACTTTACTGCAGGACTTTCACCGGAAAGTGGGCGGGCTTAATTTATACCGGAAGTGACGTTAGCGCCCCCAAAATATATTTTTTGAGAAGCTCAGCTAGCATCGTTGTTATTTGCGGTACCCAAATCGTTTCAAGTTGCCCAATTAACAAAATAAAATCAATTGAGGCTTCTTTTTGTCAACAGGATGATGGTGCATTTATTAACTAAAGAGCAACTGTAGGTACAGAAGTACGCAACGTAAGAACCAGTACAAGGGAGACACAACTGGCCAGCTTGATATGCATGGATAACTCACAACCTGCACTCTGAGAGCCAGCTTCCTGCAAAGGGAGGAGAAAACACAAGCAGGAGAGACATGAGATGGGTTGTCACATTAGTAGAGAAAAACATGACAGATTTATCCTGGACTCCTGGTGTATAAATAGTGAGACGTGTTGTCAAAAACACAGCGTTATCTTCCGTGCAATTACAGACTGGACTGGTGGATGTTTCTTTGATTACCGGGATGTCCAACCCTTCACTGTGGAGTGTGTTTTCCTCCCCTCGTTCTTTTAGTCTGAGCATAGGAGAGTAAATACCAGATGGATTCCCAGTGATGCACCTCTGGGTAAGAGCCTGTTGACAGCAAGGTGACTCTCACCATCAAGTCCCGGCGCTGTGAGTTGATATTCATGTTACTATTGCAAATATATTCATGCTTACAGCTATTGTGGGGACACACATCCACATCCTGCAAGTCCTGGTGACAAACAAGCCTAGTGGTGGAGAGAAAACACATAAAACTGTCGACTTCCATCAACGTTTAAGGGCCGTGGAAAATGCCCTAATCATCATTATGTCAACAATTGCTGCAATTGTCTCGCTAAAGGTCTCTTTCCTGGTTCTAACTGCTGTGAAAGAGCCAGCATGCTTGTGGGAAATCTCACTTTCAAGATTGGTATGATAGTCCTCATTCCCCTCTGTCTCGATAATGCAATTTTGAAGAAAGTCGAGAGGAAGAGAGACAGCATGTTCTCTCGTTCAGGCTGCAGGGACAACCTCGAGAAAGCTGGAAAGGGTCATGACGTTCAACCTATTGATGTGCAGGGATGTCAGAGAGAGGGGACGACACAGCATTATCAAATAATACCATTTATATAAATAGGAGAGTCAATCATCCAAGGCTAACGTGCTAACGGGACAGTTTAGCAATCGTACAACAAGTACAATTAATTCCATGAATGAAGAAGGAACAGAACGGCTCGGCGCTGACATTGCCATCGGGGAATCATCCAGATTTTAACAACAAAATAACCTACATTTATGTAAATAATTGGGGCGTCCTGAATAAGTCTGTTAGCGGTCTTGAAGGCTTGTGACTGGATAAGTAATCTCAGATAATCAGGATTGGAAAACCAGGACTAAACATGTTCTTAGACCACATTACTCGTGTTATATTGTCAGATTAAAACAAATGATAGCGCCTTTCAAGGGACCAAAGGCCGCTTCACTTGGAGTAAGGACACACAAAAAACCAACAAACAAAGTAAGGCGATAAATAAACAGCAGTAGGAGTGGAAGCAGGGTCAGGGGTCAAAGGCCGTGGAGAGCAGGTGAGGTTTTAGTGGGCCATGACACTGAACACCCTGTCAGAGAGGCGAGAATGGAGAGCAGGCCCGTGTCCGCGGATCGCAGTGGAGGAGGTCCCTCATGTACTGGGGGGTCGAGGGCATGGAGAGACTTGTACGTGAGGAGGAGGAGGGTTTTGTCCTGGATCCAGGACTTGACCGGGAGCCGGTGAAGGTGGAAGAGGGTGGGGGAGATGTGCTGTCAGAGGGACTAAGTGGCCCTAATCTCCTCTACTCTCAACCTGGTTTTAGCTTAATGTGTCTGCAGGGTTAGGGTTAGGCATAAGGGTCGCAAATATGGAAAAAATAGTTTGGGTGTTTATCTAGAAAAGGCACATTTCATTCACTTTCCATTTCACTAATTTATGTTGTATAATTCTGCATGTGTTAAGGTAGACCTAAGGTGGTTCTTCTTCTTTAATGGCCTCTTATTTGAAACACGATTTGAGGTTAAACTCAAATTAAGGCAAAGATGTTGAGAGGAATTTGTTCAGAAATAAGGCAAAACAAACACCTAACCTCGACTAACTTTGGATTATATTCCTACCCTTTGTGTTGTGAGTTGCTTGACATAAACTAGTCAACAAATCTTGTGGACAGTTCACATTTTTGTGGCTTTAATATCAAAGTTGGCTTCAACCAGGAAGTATCTTAATCGACTTAAGCCTAGCTCCTTACACCGGTAATGGGTAAAGAAGAAAGTAGCCCAGCGCCTGCCATCGGACAAGTAAAGCAACTCTTGATAAATGCCCACCCCATTGCTCATCGCAGGCCACAAAACCAATTTGAAACCCCCCAGCATGGTGCCATGATACATCAGGTTAATTTGACGTAACCAATTTAAAGTGTCATTGTGCTGGAGTGATGGATGGCGCCCATCTTGACATGGCGGGTGAAAACGGTGAAATACACACATCGTTTATCTCACCTTTCTGCTGGGGCCTGTCCTGCCCTTTATGCCAGAGGACCTCATCTGGGAACCCCCCCCCCCCATATCAGACCATATGAGCTACAGGGTAGGTGCTATATGTCATGGTGGCCGGATAACCATGGTGTATTGGACTGTTGATTTTGTTCATGTTTGCAGGAGATATATAATATTTCACTTTGTTTCTTTTGAGGAGGTTTTGGTCATTTGCAGTCAAGAGGTTACAAACCTTTTAGCTCCACAACTAAGTCAACATGTACTGTGCAAATCAGGTTTAATTAGGGTTCATTTAAAGCTAGGAGAGGAAGAATAAGAAGAAACTCATTCAATGGTTGAATTCCCAACTTGTGGTTAAAAGTCAGAGTTGAACAAAACATCTATGGAAACATAATCGAGATTGTTTGGGAGTTGTGTTTGTGGTAGAAACATGTATTTGGATATGTAGAAATGTGTGATGGTGCCTCAGGGACTTTCCCACTTACTCTGTGAGAGGAAGCTCAATCTGTCTGGGAGACAAGCTGAAGACCTTGGAGATGCTTCATCTTCACAATAAACTTGGATGATGGCTGGTCTTGGACGTTAGTTACCGTGGTGGGATTTGTCCAAGCTTTGCTGTGGTATAAAGTTATGAAGGTGCAGGAAGGACCCGTGTTAGCTCTCTGTTTCCTTAAGGCTTTTCTTGCCTCAGACGTTTGATAAAAAACATTTTCTCCCCTAAGGATAACTGAGGCTGAAGTTTTATCCTATTATTATTTATCAAAGTGAGGTTTGTGTTTGAAGGGATGAATGCTTTTCCAATAAATGACAACTTTGAGATGTTTTAAAAGGTATTCGTGGAAGAATCAAAGCTCTTGTTTTGTATTGAATTTTGCCTCATTTGTTTTCATATTGCCTTTCGTAAGGTCTCCAGCTTTATTTACCTGCCAAGAAACCTTTTCTTTTTATTTTGAAAGAACTGTTTTCAAGTAATACAACTTTTCAAAAGGAGAAAGTAACCATTTTGTTTTCTAATTTGTGATCAGTTTATCTAAATAAGGCTTATCTAGGGATTTACGGTAAACAGCCTTTTTGTAATTCCTCTCACTGCCTGAATGGTAGACACATGCAGGTCCACACTTCCAGTTTAACTGTTTGTTATTAAATAATACTGCTAACTTAATTCACAAGAGCCACCAGTTTGGCTATGGCTAACTAGGAAGCTAACGTTTCCTAGCTAGTTAGCTTTTAAGATAGGTAGCTAGTGTAAGATAGCCATGAAGTTAAATAGATAGAGCTAGTTTATGTAGGTATAGGTAGGTAGGTAGGTAGGTAGGTAGGTAGGTAGGTAGGTAGGTAGGTAGGTAGGTAGGTAGGTAGGTAGGTAGGTAGGTAGGTAGGTAGGTAGGTAGGTAGGTAGGTAGGTAGGTAGGTAGGTAGGTAGGTAGGTAGGTAGGTAGGTAGGTAGGTAGGTAGGTATAGGCAGGTATAGGCAGGCAGGCAGGCAGGCAGGCAGGCAGGCAGGCAGGCAGGCAGGCAGGCAGGCAGGCAGGCAGGCAGGCAGGCAGGCAGGCAGGCAGGCAGGCAGGCAGGCAGGCAGGCAGGCAGGCAGGCAGGCAGGCAGGCAGGCAGGCAGGCAGGCAGGCAGGCAGGCAGGCAGGCAGGCAGGCAGGCAGGCAGGCAGGCAGGCAGGCAGGCAGGCAGGCAGGCAGGCAGGCAGGCAGGCAGGCAGGCAGGCAGGCAGGCAGGCAGGCAGGTAGGTGTAGGTAGGTAGGTAGGTAGGTAGGTATAGGTAGGTAGGTAGGTAGGTAGGTAGGTATAGGTAGGTAGGTAGGTGGGTGGGAAGGAAGGAAGGAAGATGGGTACTTTATTGATCCAATGGGAAATGATGTTGATGCAGCAGCAAGGGCATCTTAAAATCTTTGTAGGTGGAAGAAAGTATAAACATAATAAAAATGAACTAAAATAAGAGTTGATGCATATATGCAGTTTAAAGGACATGAACTACAAGAATCCTCAAGAGTACTATCTAAGTAGATAGCTAGTGTTAGCCAGATAGTTTGATAGAAAGATAGCTAACATGCTTCATAGATTATGCTCCATGATTCCTGAGACCAGCTGCTTCACATTTCCTCACTCTGATTCCCCCCATTTTTTCCAGCTAAATGCAAACGTTTACCCCCGTGTCTTTAAATCTGCATCTTGGTTCAGGCCTCCACAAAATGGATCTTCAGTGAGAGTTACAGAGTCTGTCTTAATGTCGAGCACATCTTTGAAATCCGCTGTTTACTTTAAATGAGGTTTTATGAACAGGATAAATCACCTTAACAATAATGTGCCTGACTGTTTACGTGTTTCCTTTGCTGTCGCCTCAGGTGTCTCAAAGCGTTTTGTTTTGGTGATTCAGGGCAAATGTACAATTCCATTTTGCCATCTATTTTCATTTGATTTTAAAGACCTTTCGTATTATTGTCGATAACATTTTAGAGCTAGTGCACGTTGTTTATGGTTTAAAGTTTTCTTTGCTCTCTCCATTACGAGGCAAACTTTATGTGGCTGCTTGGTGTCTACATTAGCATTACTCCTGCCACTTTAAATGCCGCTTACACACCGACATAACTTCTGCAGAATGCAATTATGATATTTAGAGAGCCTAGACGTTTAAAACAAGTGTTTGTACTGCTGATTGGATTGATTTGAAGAAAGATTTCAAAGGTAAAACCCCCGTCGTGAGAAGATCCCTCATCGTGTTTAATCATCAGGGTTTCTTTGTAAATGTCTGATCAGAGGCGACAGTCTTAATCTCCACGATGATAATGACTGTCATCATGACTGACTGTCATTCTCCTCGAACGGAACAGGAAATAACAACTTACTCGTGCACTTCAGTCAAATTAAATCTTTACATTTTCAGAGCTGCTTAAATGACACATGCCACACAAACTGTTGATATTTCATATATAATAGACAACCTAAATATCACAGGGTATGAGAGGAGAAAAGACAATGTGTTAATGGATGCAAATGAAGGGAGGCAACGGCAAAATAACAAACAACCCTCTGTTCAAAGTGACCCTGAACTTACCTAACAGAACAAATCAAACACAGGCTTCTTGCCCCAACCCAAAAAAAGGTTTCCCACTCCTACTGTGGAGGAGAATCCTCTGAAGTTGGGCCGGGTGTCTTCAAGATCCTCACAAGTCGAGTCAAGAGAGTTCCAATAGAATAGAGTTTACTGAAGATTCAACAGAGTACAGCAAACACGAGTCAGGGCCATGGAGTCGACTGTTTTCACAATGTTCAAGTTCATATTTATAGACTTTTCTTATCAGATGTTTCGCTTTCATGTATGTCTGTCTGAATGTGTGTGTGTGTGTGTGTGTGTGTGTGTGTGTGTGTGTGTGTGTGTGTGTGTGTGTGTGTGTGTGTGTGTGTGTGTGTGTGTGTGTGTGTGTGTGTGTGTGTGTGTGTGTGTGTGTGTGTGTGTGTGCCTCTCTTTCAACCCAGTAACATTCCAATTAGTGGATTATCGGATGATGTCAGGTACCAGGAACCAGGACACTCTTTTTTGTATCTGTATCTTTGTAATGTCTCGACCATGCTATCCTTTTTTACTCACTCCATTTCTCATAATCTCTATTCCTTAGTTGTAACCACTATTTCTCAATGTCTTGATTAATGTTATTATACAATATGTCCCATATACATATGAAATATCCCACACTACTCAAAAGCATGTTCGCCAACACAGAATACCTTCCAAAGGTACCAAAGGTTTCTACTCACTAGCCTCACAAATGTTGCCACACAGGGTTTGCAAACACACCAGAGGTGGCAGAGAGGGAACAGGGACTGCCATGCTGCAGGTGGACCAATCAGGATGCAGCTGGCAACTAATCACCTTAGTGAAGAACAAAAGGAGAATGCGTGTTGTTCTTTTGAAGTCTGCGCTTGCATGCATCCCGCTAACAAAGTAGCTTGTCTGGTAGCCTATTTTCATCCATGCATTAGAGTAAATTTCCCCCTGTATTAGTGTGGGTTCCTGCAGGACCGGCTTCCTCCCTGTAGGTCAGTATGTTCTTCCTGACGCATAACAAGCCTCTACATATGGTAATCTCTGGGGTAATAATTGCTATTATATGAATATTATCCTGTTGTTGTGTCTGCAGCCTGGGGATGATGCCACTGGCCTCCTAATTTATGTCAGATTAGCCAAAGTCAACACATTTTAGCTGCAGCTTGCATGTTAAAAGGATAGCCTCACACACACACACACACACACACACACACACACACACACACACACACACACACACACACACACACACACACACACACACACACACACACACACACACACACATTTGAGTTGCAGTTTAGAGTCATCCCCCTGTGTTTCATCTTCATTTGCTCCATTGTGTATTTGAATCGTACTCTTGCTTTCTGCTTTCATGTGTTTTTTGTTTTTTTGGATACCCGCTAGCTGCCTCCTTAATGACCATTAATCTCCGTGATAGTCAAACAAAAAGCTTATTTTTAAGAAACTAAAACAGCAGACGCAAGACCGTGAATGAATCATCATTGTGTTTGCAAGTGAGTCATAAAAACAAAGTCCATTTCAGGAAAAACTGCCATAAAGAGTGTATTTAGAGGCGCCGGGTGGCTGGGATAAGTTTAAACAACCAAACGTGTCAGATCACAGCGCTACATAAATGGGTTGTGATATAGAGTGTAATTTAAAAGCATTACCCATGACTGATTCCTCTTTCTTCCTGCTTTCCCTCAGCTGAGTTATTTGCTCTTTTAAAACCTTGAGCCTCACCCTACACACGGATTTGTCAGCTTCATGGAGATCTATCAGCCCCAGACGGAGAAGGACAGCAGCAAACAAAATACAAAGAGACATAAAAACAGGACGCATCGATCCAAAGTTCTCAAAGGTGCCGCTGCAAATGTGAAACGGGGGTAATGCAATCCAATGCAACGCTGTGGATGTCAAGGTGAGTGTAGATCTAACCCTTTCCTTTCTATATCATGCCCACATTCATACACTTTATAGGAGAAAAGTTACTTTTGCAGTCGTCCACCGTCGGTTTCAATGTAGGGATTTGTTTTGAGTACAAGCAGTTTAAATGAAAACAGCTCAATGTGTTTTTTGTTGTTTCTCAGAGAGGGATCAATACTCAGCGGGAAGGAGGTCGTCCACCTGTGGTCATTGATCACATCCAGGAGGCATTTCACCTGCAGAGAGGAGACAACACAACACACAGTTAATGAAGGGAGAGGAAAACAACTGAAGGATTCAAATTAAAACTAAAGCAAACAACACAAGTTCCACCAAAGACCTCCGATGGAAATGTATTAAGCTGCAACAAGGATATCTGTCTGACCTTTTTAGAGGAGTTTGACTCTGTCTCTTTCACAGCTTCAATCATAGAATCTTAAAAGACAAATTCTGCTCATTTCCAGCGTCTCTACTTTAAAGAGTCCTCTCCTGCTGATGTTCAGGTGTATATCAGTATGTAGAGTCTCTACTTTAAAGAGTCCTCTCCTGCTGATGTTCAGGTGTATATCAGTATGTAGAGTCTCTACTTTAAAGAGTCCTCTCCTGCTGATGTTCAGGTGTATATCAGTATGTAGCGTCTCTACTTTAAAAAGTCCTCTCCTGCTGATGTTCAGGTGTATATCAGTATGTAGAGTCTCTACTTTAAAGAGTCCTCTCCTGCTGATGTTCAGGTGTATATCAGTATGTAGCGTCTCTACTTTAAAGAGTCCTCTCCTGCTGATGTTCAGGTGTATATCAGTATGTAGTGTCTCTCCTGGGACATGTCTCCATGCTCTAATGTTCAAAAAGCTCTGTATTTTTCTCATTCTGCCTGTCCTACAGCACCTCTTTTCACCCTCTGTCTGAAACCAGAGCCCAGTCTGCTCTGATTGGTTCGCTGACTCGTTAGCCAATACTGTGAGATTTTATTCTTTGCTTTCAAGTCAAATAGAGATCACTTTGCAAGGATATCTTCCAAGACACTCTCTGTTTCTCTGTGTCCTCTAACCCAATGTGTTTTAATGCTCTCTCTAAAGTAGAGCCCTGAATGAACTGTCAATGCCAGCCACCTATTACAAATCCCCACACTGGCTGAAAGGTGATTAATTAAAGCAATTAAGGCGATGACGGTTTCAATTAAAGCAGTTATGAGCTTCCAGTTGAGCAGTGTAGAAAGACTCCTTTGGGCAAGAGAGGTGGCAGGAAGAGGAGAATATGACCGGCTGAAAGTAATGATAGGGATGAAGGGGGTGGGGGGGGGGGTAGAGAAACCAAGAAATTAATTAGTTCTCAGTTCATCTGTTACCTTCTCCCTGCAGCTGTGATTGTGATCATTCTATCAAACAGCAGATTTATTCCAGCTATAAAGACCGTGTGTGTGTGTGTGTGTGTGTGTGTGTGTGTGTGTGTGTGTGTGTGTGTGTGTGTGTGTGTGTGTGTGTGTGTGTGTGTGTGTGTGTGTGTGTGTGATGGTGTACACAGGCGGTCATGGATCTCTGAGTGTGTTTAGTAGGAGTTGTTGCTTTATTTTCTATCCTGTTGTTGTGTTTGTTTGTTTGTTTGTTGAAGTCTCACCCTGATTGTCTCACGAGAGCAATAATGTGATGAAGCACTTAGTTGATTAAATCTGTCGCATAAATTAAAGTTCTCCGTCTTAATTATGATTGGATGATTCAGCCACGTATATATATATATATGTGTTGAGTACTAAGGCTGATAAGGGGTCAGGTGACCTAATTACAATTTTAAAATGACAGTGTTATAAAAGAAAATTCATCTTCCAGAACCTAGTGACATCACAATGTAACACTCACACACCTTTAACATTATGTTGTAAAGTAGTGCATTGTTCCTGATCTGTTTTCTTACCCATTTTCTTTCATAGTATTTTCCATCTAAGCTATTGGCTAGCGTGATAGGCTAAGGGGCGGGACATCTCTAAGTGGTTGACCAATCACAACAGCCAGCTAAATTATGGAAATTGAGCAATTTCTGTATAACTTTTTGGGAAATCCAAATAGACCAACTTCATTCAAGACCTTCTTGGTGGATGTTATGACCTTTAAGTCTTATAATATAATATGAACAATTATTACTGGATCAAAACTTGGTGAACGTATCAAAACAAATGATTGGACCTATAATTAATTCAGACGTATGTACTCTGGACAAGGACATTTTATAGTACTGTATTGGACCTGTGACTAAAAAGACAATGGAGTGAGAACATTTTATAATATGAGCCAAATTAAACACAGCAGATAAGCCCAAAACATTTCAAATCCAGGCACTGACTATATCAGATTTAGGTCCTAAAAGAGATAAAACCGTCAGCTGCTTAAAGAAAACCCAACAGCTTGTTGAGGTGCAGTCTCTGTGCTCTGACCTGCTCTAACACCACACTGCAATTCATCACAGAAACCATTAGCATTCATGAAAGCAATTATCCAGTCTTCTAGCAATTATCCTTGGCCAGAGTGACAAGTTTAGAAATTAGCACAAGTTATTGAGGATATGTGCGAGACCAGAACTTTGAAGTCAAAGAGTTTTTCTCTTACAGCTGTAACAGGTAAACTCATTGTATGATTTAACTACAGCACGGTCACATGACTTCACGTCTCCACCGCTAAGGTAAAGGCGGCTAATGTTGGGCTATAAAGGAACTACAGCACGGTCACATGACTTCACATCACCACCGCTAAGCTAAAAGAGGCTAATGTTGGGCTATAAAGGAACTACAGCACGGTCACATGACTTCACATCCCCCACCGCTAAGCTAAAGGAGGCTAATGTTGGGCTATAAAGGAACTACAGCACGGTCACATGACTTCACATCCCCACCGCTAAGCTAAAAGAGGCTAATGTTGGGCTATAAAGGAACTACAGCACGGTCACATGACTTCACATCCCCCACCGCTAAGCTAAAGGAGGCTAATGTTGGGCTATAAAGGAACTACAGCACGGTCACATGACTTCACATCCCCACCGCTAAGCTAAAGGAGGCTAATGTTGGGCTATAAAGGAACTACAGCATGATCACATGACTTCACGTCTCCACTGCTAAGCTAAAGGTAGCTAATGTTGGGCTATAAAGGAACTACAGCACGGTCACATGACTTCACGTCACCACCGCTAAGCTAAAAGAGGCTAATGTTGGGCTATATAGGAACTACAGCACGGTCACATGACTTCACGTCTCCACCGCTAAGCTAAAGGAGGCTAACGTTGGGCTATAAAGGAACTACAGCACGGTCACATGACTTCACGTCACCACCGCTAAGCTAAAGGAGGCTAACGTTGGGCTATAAAGGAACTACAGCACGGTCACATGACTTCACGTCACCACCGCTAAGCTAAAGGCGGATAATGTTGGGTGTGATGACTTTAGCCACTGCCATCTACCTCCATAATTATGACACAAAGAAGCTCAGACATTCACCAGTGGAGGACTTACTGACGTACACCATTGACTTTGAGACAAGTGATCCAGACGTGCTAAAATGCTGACTCATTACTGTTTTGAAAGACTCATTCCTGCACCACTGACCTGTAAATAGTTACAAGCTGACACACTAGCCTTGATCGCTGTGCTCAACATTTAGCCAAAGGGTTGTGCTGCTTTATTCAAGCTCCTTTGTACGAGGTGTGCATAAAAACCCTCTCCATAAATCATATGAAATGCTGCATCATGCTATCCTTTAGCATATATGTCCTCACCTCCTGCATGCAAATGCTCACAAGGTTTTAGTGACTTAAGAAAGATTCATCACACAGCTGTAAATGTCCTCTCTTCATGAGGATAACACCATTAAGCTTTTCCCTGGGCACGTCCTTCCCTGTTGACTGTTGATTACATCAAACATAGAGCATCGCACGTATATAATTATCATTATGTCAAAAGCAAAGAGCATGCACTTGGCTGTGAGTGTGTGTGGTGTGTATGCATACTGTATATTCCCGCCTAATCATGTATTCATGTGAGCGACAGGGCAGGGGAATGTTTGCTGTGAGTCACGCATCACTTTCAACAAATGTTTACACCAACTGTTGCAGTGTTTGCAGAACAGGAATGGAGCGGCACAGAGTCTCTTCATTGCTCTGTCACCCAGACGCCCGATTAGTGTTTCCTGTTTGCATGGATGTCAGGTGTAAGGTGCTCCAATTTTTCTCCTACAGTTCAAAGACATGCAGGTTTGGTGAGCTAAATACTAAAGTACCCCTCTATTTAAATTAGCACGTATTTGCAGGTTTGTAAACACAGGAAGACCTGGCAGAAGAAAGGGAATGACTCCTAGACGATGAGAATGCATTTCAGTTATTTTGGGAGGGTTTTGAGCAAATGTTTCCCTAGTTACTCTTAATTTATTCAGTGTTACTTTAACAAACCAGTGTAAGACTTGTGAATATACAGTAGTGTTTGAAGTTACAGAGTCTTATGTTTCTTTGTAATTTATTTGATTAGAATCACACACGCTCTGTATTCTGTATCCACCAAAACTCACATCCCCACATTCAGGGACCTTGTAACCTTGTTCTGCGAGTGCACTGTCCCTGTTACGCCCCCTATTCTTTCCCTTCTCCTCACTGCAAAGGTGCACCTGATCTGCTCGTGGCCCCGCCTCTGCACAGAACAGGTGTTTCCACTAATCAAGAGTATAAAAGGAAGGCTGGAGGACAAGGCGCTCTCTCTGCTGCCTGATACTGCAGCAGCCCTTAAGTCTTTCTTTTGCGTTAGTTTTCCAGTATGGAGGATCTGGTAGTCCAGCGACTTTCTTTCTCAGTGTGGCTCATGCATTTCTTTTAGTTAAGGGAGGGGAAGATCTGGGTCCGACAGACCCTGGTGTGGCTGGCCCAGACTTCCTCCGTATTTTGTTCTTTTAGCCAGTCCTCCAGACCATTTAAGTTCGTGTGATTTCAAAAATGTTCAATACGATCATGTGGTCTTTGTAAACACCATCAGGTTTGGGGTTTAAAAATATGTGGTGGGTTACAAAGTGAGCCCTAAATGTTGTTTAGAGCTTATTTCAGGCTTCTAAAAACAAAAAGGTTAAAAGAAAACTGTTGATTTTGAGACATAATATATCCTGTTGAGAGGCTCGGGCGGAGGACTGGTACAGCGGAGTGCAGATTTCTTCGACATCTGGGTCTGTCTCGTCAATAATGGATGTGAAGTAGTCTTAAAATACCCTCAGCAGGGACAGCTGCCAGACTTATCACTGCTGTCTTTGACTGGCCTGAGAAATGTACGAGTTATATCTCCCTCACACACCGACAGGCTAGTCAGATCCCTAGAGTGTCTACACACACACACACACACACACACACATCAGTACATTAACAGGAACACACACTAGTGGAAACACAGGGAGAGTGAATTAATGCCCACGCAGCGTCCATCTGTGTCGGCTGTACGTCCATATCTCTCCACTCCGACACTTTCTGACCCAGTTTGCCCAGAATGTTTTAGAAGTGCAATGGAATCACATGCTAATGGGAGAGTGAGACATGCAGAGATGGTAAAAGTACACACATCCTTTACTCAAGTAAAAGTACAGATATTCTGTTAAAAAATACTCAGGTAAAAGTAGAAGTACTGACCAAACTTCTTTACTCAAGTCAAAGTAAAGAAGTTTCGGCTTCCAAATGTACTCAAATAAAAAGTACCGATAACTCCAACTGTTTTACAGAGTTACTGGTGAATGGAACTCACTTTCCGGTGAGTTCTCATTGGTCCCTCTTCTTAAGAGAAGGCCAGGAAAGGATGGATATATGGATCGTGTTAAAATCAGTAGGCACACAATGACTCTAAATGATAACGATCACGCCACCAAACACAGATTCAAACTAAAGCAACGAGCCTGTTTTGGAAATGTAAGAAGTAGACAGTGCAGGTATTTGTGTTCCAAATGTAAGAAGGAAAAGCAAAAGGTCGTCAGAAAAATTGCAGTGGAGTAAAGTACGGATAATTAAGTACAGTAACGAAGTGTGTGTGCTCCACTACTTCCCACCTCTGGAGAAATGGTCAACGAGGGAAAGCCGTAACACCCCTTAAAGGTGATCGTCCTGTAATTCAACAGCAGTGGGTGGGGCGGGGCGTCATCAAGGAAAAATGAGTTTGTCCTCGAAACAAAAACAAGCGACAGACAAGGACATTGTTGGAGATGTGTGGCACGATGGGTTGAGTTTGAATAAGGTTTGTAACAGGTTTGAAATAGCCTCTTAATTAGACCCAACAGCTGGTGTACGGAGCAAAACAAGGTAGTGGCACATTGCTTTTGTCTGTCCTCTAAAGCAATACGCTCGGCAACTCGTGTGACTAATACGTGCCATAATTCGTCGTTACACACCAAATCCACACAAAGCCCTGCAGGTAGAATGTGTCGAGCATGAGCAATGTTGCATTTGGTTTTTTGGGGGGGTAGTGTGTAATCTTTCACAAGAGGGACCTTAACATGAGTGATTTGCATTGGTGAACAGCTTGACTGACTGCAGTTTGATCCGTGCTTCATGTGGAAAATCCGACAGTCATGATATTCATTATATTCGTAGGTAGGATGACGTGGAGCGACAGCTGCTAAATGCATGACTGTCTGTGGCAGAGAGTGTGTGTGTGGTGTGAGATATAAATACACAGGTCTGGATTTTTAAAGCATCGGGTAAAATGCAACAGCTGTGGCAGTGAGTCTGCAATATTTCCATACATCTGTGGACCTAGTCCCCTATTGATCGGTGCACTGCAGCTTTGAAGCCTTGAGAGTTGCATTTTGGACTTTGCCGTCGTGGTTTTTGGCAACCAGAAGTGACACAAGACTGCAGTCCAAGAGGCTGAGAAAGGTAACAACAGGGTGAAATGACCCAGAAGTTTCTGAGTGGCAGCCATGATGAGAGGAGTTCAAATTGTCTAGGTGATAGGAAAGGAGCTTCAATGCTTCTTTTGTTATACCCTTGACCAAAAGAAAAGTAGATAATGCTCTCCCACAATTCCTTTTGGTTCAGACACAAATCATGTGAGCTATGGTGCATTGCTCCAGTTCTGCCATAACCTATACAAAAGGAGATGTTAAAGGAAGCATTACAACTCCTTTCTGATCATCTAGAGCAGTGGTTCCCAACCTTGTTTGTCTCGTCCCCTTGATTTTTATTTAATTGAAATACCAATACTCACTCCTAGCAGTTTCATCATCTTGTGTTAAGTCACTGGAGCTTTTAATCAGACACTTGAGCTTGCTTGTCTTCCATAAGCTAATGGTAACTGTAAGTTTATCCATCCATTCTTACCGCCACTAATGCCAGCTAAGTGCTACGCGTGCCACCGCAGACTGAACGTGCATTGCATTGGTACTTGGAACTGTTACTCACAAACCCTGAACTAGACTGCAGACAACAGGCTTAAAAAAAATGTGATTTTGTGGAAATAATTAGCAATCCCTAATCTTTCTACGGACCCCCTGCAAGAATTCAAACAGCTCGTATCATTGGTGCTGTTTAGGTACTTCCTGTTCCCCTTCCTAAATCAACAGTGAAGCCTTACAGACAAATGTAATCTGATTACAGTTACGCCTTACTTTCCAACACTGCTCACTATACCTGGAGTTAAACCCATGCATGAGGAAACGAGGCATGCTAAAATGAGTGCACAGTCTCGCTCCAACCTCCAGCCAATCCCAGAAGCTTGCTCCACGTCTCTGCAGGAGATAAGAGGGCTAACCCTTGACGGTTCAAAATGGATTAGGAGTGTCTTGATTGTGAGTCAATTTTCTCTGAGCTGTAAGCCTTAATGTCTGTTTTCAGCACCAGTGCTCTGCTTTTAATGGTTCCTGCCTGCCTTTTGAATTTAAGGATGGAATTAAGCTATCTGAGGGGAAATAACTCAATGGAAACATCAGCTGCGTGTGTGTGTGTGTGTGTGTGTGTGTGTGTGTGTGTGTGTGTGTGTGTGTGTGTGTGTGTGTGTGTGTGTGTGTGTGTGTGTGTGTGTGTGTGTCCACTAAGCCTCGGTGCACAGTGAACAACACACTGCAGCAGCATTACAGCGTCAGTAATGTAGGTATTTTCCAAAATCCCTGCACTCCACAGCTCTCACTTCTGTCTATTCAACTGTGACGGCTGACGAGCAGACGAACCACGTTTGGTATTTCTCTGCAGTTCAAACTTTAGGGAAATGTCTGCCGGCTGTGGTTAGGAGAGATTAAGGCTGTGTGGCTCGGAGATGTGATCTGGTAATACTGGTTTCTTCTCTTAAATTCTCCTCACTTCACTGTTTCAGACCTCGTGATTGACAGGTGGCTACTGCGTTATCCTCTTTGTCCTCAAACCTTTTTAGTTCATGACGGTAAACTCTGCCACTGGCTGTTGTGCCATGTATTTTTCCAAACCCTGATTCAAAAATCTCAGAGGGTGAGAGGAAGATATGGAGGATAATTAATGAGGATTGACCCTCTGAGGCCCACAGTAAGACATTTCCGTTTTTTGTACATTTTTGTGTTTTGCCTTCATTTTGTTTACAGTATAATCAAGATTTACACATCCCCGAAATCAGCAGAACCTCAGCTAATGGTATATGTCACTCATTAAAGACTTCTGTACACTGCCATAGGGGATGTTTGCCCATAAAACCAAAGAAATCTAAAAACGCAGCTTGAATTTTTGACTTATTTCATAAAAACAGAACTGCTAACCATAGTATTAAAAACAGGAATCAACGTAGAAAGATGCACACGTGTGTTGGGATTGTGCGAGGAGTGATTAGCATGAGTTAGGCTCTCTTTTGTGCAGTGCCGATGGGCGTTTCTTTGCCAGGAATTGCAATTTTTTAAAGTCTAAATGATTTATATCATGGCACCTCCACATGGGTTTTACCAACGCAAATAAACGGCTCACAGTGAGATACTAAGCAACTTGTTTAGCGCTGTTTCTGTTGTTTAAGAGGAAAACACGGCATGCCTTTAGCTCAAACTGCTGAGAAGTTACGACGCTTTGAAGACAACATGGTATTTTGGATCCCATATGCCCTGATCCTAACCCAAATCCTTCATCTGATAAACACAGTGCTGACCACAGACCTCTGTTTCTGCACTTCCTCCACAATGTTTGTTGCAACCAACCTGATCATCTCTGCTATGCTACTCAGACATCTCTGCTTCGTGTAGCGCGAGTAAGAAGAGATGTTTGATATATGTTCTATCCTCCAGTTAGAGATCCACCAAGATGTTTACAAGTAATAAAAGGTACAGTAATTATCCTTCATGTTCAAAAGGGGAAAGACTAAGCATAGAAACTTGTCTAGTCCAACCCACTCTAGCTAATTGAAAGTCATACAGAGTTCAGTTCATGGTCGTCAGCGGTCCTGATATTTAAACAATCTTCTATATGTACAAAAAAAATGTTGAATGAACAAATAATCTTTACAGGTAAACCAAAAAATCGTCAAAGACAGAAAATAATCCGGAATCATCCGCTCATAACCATTTCAAATGTGGGTTTCCACAGAGTGACACCTCTTGTTGTGATGCAGATAACGACATCGTTTCATGCTCAGTAACTGTAAAGTGATTTCTGCTGAAGCAACATGACCGAGGAATGTAATCTGATTACTGTAGCCCCCCAACACCGATAGTGAGCGACCTTTTCAGGCCAAATCTGATGGATATCACGGCAGAAAAAACACCCAAGTGTCACCGAGTCTTCATCATCCATTTTACTCCCCCTCCCCCAACCCAATCCTGCATATCCTCTCTCCATCGATCTCCTCCCGCCCGTCGGTCCCTCTCCTCCCTTTCTGCTCTTCATTTGCCTTATTCCCCATCCACTCCTCTCAACCTCCTCCCCCATTATCATCATTTCCTCTCCCCTTCCTCTGCGTCCGCCCGCTGACTGACAGTGCAGACATGCCGAGGTAAATTGGGATGTAGCCGCAATGACAGGCCCTTTGTATTGATTTGTTCATCTTCATCATCCATCAGGGTGTCCGCACAGGGCTCTTTCTCTCACACACAGACACACAGACACACACACACACACACCCAAAGTGCTCGGAGCGAGAGAAAACCTGTCCAGGTCCCAGGCCCAGTAAACTAATCACATTACCTTGATGGAGTGGACCAGTGAAGCTCACAAGGCCGCAGAGCTGCAGAGAAACAGAGAGAACGGCTTCTGTTTCTGTCACTGTTTGGGCTAATGTCGAAAAAATAAACAAGATGAAGCAGAATCGGCCGCTCGATAGATGTGCATTGCTTCCTTTTCCTCTCTTTCCTGTCCATTAGGTGCTTTGTTATTGTTTCCCCTGCAGTTTCAGCCATTGTTCTTCATCTGGTGTACTTTAAACCTTGATGCTGCAGCTTGAGAGGCTGGAAAACCCTGAATGTATTGTGAATGCAGTGGCGTCTAATTGCTAATTTACTAGACAATCAAAATATGTCATTTTTTAATGTCTAACTCACTGCTTTATTGCTGGAAATAACAAATGGGAAAACAATATTATATTTCCAATTTGTTCTATTTAAAGTTGTTCATTCATTTAGGTGCATTGAGACGACAGGGACTAAACTTTAAATACACTTACCTCCTAAATTAACTTTAAATAGTCCCACAAACAGACCTTTTGAGGCTCATATTGGTCTAACTATAATAACAAAAACATACTGTAACTGGGACTACTCCACTAGCTTTACAGTGAATGACTTTAAAGAAGCTCTGTTATGCTTTTCAGGGTTGATTCACATCCTTTACGTAAAAACAATTAAATAGAAGCATTTATCCCAAATAGAACCCAAGACACTTTAAAGAGTCCTCTCCTGCTGATGTTCAGGTGTATATCAGTATGTAGTGTCTCTACTTTAAAGAGTCCTCTCCTGCTGATGTTCAGGTGTATATCAGTATGTAGAGTCTCTACTTTAAAGAGTCCTCTCCTGCTGATGTTCAGGTGTATATCAGTATGTAGTGTCTCTACTTTAAAGAGTCCTCTCCTGCTGATGTTCAGGTGTATATCAGTATGTAGTGTCTCTACTTTAAAGAGTCCTCTCCTGCTGATGTTCAGGTGTATATCAGTATGTAGTGTCTCTACTTTAAAGAGTCCTCTCCTGCTGATGTTCAGGTGTATATCAGTATGTAGCGTCTCTACTTTAAAGAGTCCTCTCCTGCTGATGTTCAGGTGTATATCAGTATGTAGAGTCTCTACTTTAAAGAGTCCTCTCCTGCTGATGTTCAGGTGTATATCAGTATGTAGAGTCTCTACTTTAAAGAGTCCTCTCCTGCTGATGTTCAGGTGTATATCAGTATGTAGAGTCTCTACTTTAAAGAGTCCTCTCCTGCTGATGTTCAGGTGTATATCAGTATGTAGAGTCTCTACTTTAAAGAGTCCTCTCCTGCTGATGTTCAGGTGTATATCAGTATGTAGAGTCTCTACTTTAAAGAGTCCTCTCCTGCTGATGTTCAGGTGTATATCAGTATGTAGAGTCTCTACTTTAAAGAGTCCTCTCCTGCTGATGTTCAGGTGTATATCAGTATGTAGAGTCTCTACTTTAAAGAGTCCTCTCATGCAGAAGCTCTCCTTTATACAACATATGGTACATTATTATACTCTTCATTCAGAGTGAAAAGACACAGAGAAACTGAGCTTCCCGTCTCGGAGCCGGATCTCTGTTAAACTGTATTTACTGTCACTCTCATCCTCTGCAAATGATTGCCATCTATGGAGAGTTCATTGAGAGCCGACCTTCTGAAACCCTTCAATTACACCGAGTGTTTTAAGATTGGTTCTCAGTGGAAGAGACTTCAAACGGCAGAGACACTGTGGAGATACGGGACATCTGTCACCTTCAGTCCTGCAAGACGGGATGAATTTCTGAGAGCTGGAATCACGACACACGGGGAAGTCGTGAGGTCATAAAGTGAACTTTGAGTTTGGTGTTAAAGGGGACGATTTGCATGAGTTTGCAAGTAGGGAATTAACCCAATCAGAGACTCTGTGATGTCTGCAGATAAAAGTTGCTGGGGGTTAGAGACGAGGTGACACAGGGTGGAGGAGGGCGTGAAGAGGTGATAATGGAGCCATGCTGATAAGATTGTCTGAAGCAGATAGAAATAATGAAGGACAGATTTGAAGCGTACAACGGTTTGATCTCATATCTGTTCACTAGGCTGAATCTAAAAAGGATCAAACAGGAAAAATAATGGAATGTGAATCAGATTTTAGCTGAGCTGACACAGGTTCATCTGTGTGATGAGTCGACAGCTTCTTCTCCTGTTTTTAGAGAAGGAAGGAGTACTCAGATCTGTACTTGAGTAAAGTAGAAGTACTCAGGTCTTGTACTTGAGTAAAGTAGAAGTACTCAGATCTTGTACTTGGGTAAAGTAGAAGTACTCAGATCTTGTACTTGAGTAAAGTAGAAGTACTCAGATCTTGTACTTGAGTAAAGTATAAGTACTCAGATCTTGTACTTGAGTAAAGTAGAAGTACTCAGATCTTGTACTTGAGTAAAGTAGAAGTACTCAGGTCTTGTACTTGAGTAAAGTAGAAGTACTCAGGTCTTGTTCTTGAGTAAAGTAGAAGTACTCAGGTCTTGTACTTGAGTAAAGTAGAAGTACTCAGGTCTTGTACTTGAGTAAAGTATAAGTACTCAGATCTTGTACTTGAGTAAAGTAGAAGTACTCAGGTCTTGTTCTTGAGTAAAGTAGAAGTACTCAGATCTTGTACTTGAGTAAAGTAGAAGTACTCAGGTCTTGTACTTGAGTAAAGTATAAGTACTCAGATCTTGTACTTGAGTAAAGTAGAAGTACTCAGGTCTTGTACTTGAGTAAAGTAGAAGTACTCAGGTCTTGTTCTTGAGTAAAGTAGAAGTACTCAGGTCTTGTTCTTGAGTAAAGTAGAAGTACTCAGATCTTGTACTTGAGTAAAGTAGAAGTACTCAGGTCTTGTTCTTGAGTAAAGTAGAAGTACCAGAGTGTAGGAATACTCTGTCACAGTGAAAGTATTCTAAATGTTCCTCCAGTGAAAGTAGAAAGTACTCTCCTCTAAATGTACTTAAAGTAGCGACAGTAAAAGTAGTCATTGTCTGATTGGTCCATTTCAGGATAATATCTCTGATATGTTTTATAATGATTGATCATTAAAGTGTTCTCAGAGCTGGTAAAGGTGCAGCTAGTTTGAATGGCTTTGTATACTGCAGGGTAGCTGCTGGATTTACTGCAGGTGAACTACAGTCTGATTTAAGGGAGATTATATTTACCATCATTCATCCTAATCTGCCTAGCAACTGAAGGGATTGAATACATATAGAGGAGTGAAAGTACACCATTTACATTGAACATGATTCAGAAACCAAAAACGAAAAAGAGCAACAATAACAACAAAGATGAAGAGAACGAAACGACAGAGGTATAATGTTTGGCTTGGATTTCCTTATTGTGTGCTTAGGAGTGTGTGTGGGTGGGTGGCCGCTCTGTGTGAAAGATGTAGGTATAAGGAAAGAAAAGCATCAAACAGACAAAAAGGAAAATTACCCACAATGCTCTTGGGTCAGGGCCAAATGTTCTGGGTTTTTGAGTTTTATATTTCTTTATTTTCATTTGTGTGCTTCTTTAATCTCTGCTGGCCATGAGTACGAAAGCATGATGCATTGACTGTGCTGCAGACACAAGCACAAACTCTCTCTAAGACACCCACACACCCACACACACACACACACACACACACACACACACACACACACACACACACACACAGTTTGTGACAGAATGAGTGAGACCCATTGGTTTTCTGTTAGAGTCCTTACTGTTCTGTAAGGGTGGGGGAACACTAGCCTCAGTTCTGAGTCACTTCACACACACAAACACACACACACACACACACACACATACACACACACACACACACCCTCTGTCAGTGTTTCTGTTATGTCGGCCCTGTGACACTTTCACAAACTCAGAGATCAGGAACAAACTTTTTCAACATGCTGCCTTTTGGTCAAAAACAAGGATCAATCCTAAATCAAATAAAGAAATATTTCAGATTCTAATATTTAAAGGTTTTATTATCAAATGAACATTAGCTACAGCCTAGTTGTTGGAAATTAAAGTCCCAGGATCGTCCAACAATGCAAAACACAGGAAAATAGTACAAATAATATAATTTGTTATAGTATATTAAACTAAATGTGTTACATTTTGTGTTCATTATTTTATATTATATTACTTCATATTATATTTTATTGTATTATATTGTATTATCTTATTCCATATTTTATTGTATTATATTATTTTATATATTGTTATATTAGATTATCTTGTTTTATTTTATCATTTAATGTTATATAATATTAAATGATATTATATTGTTTTATATTATTTTATATGTTGTTGTATAATATTTGGTTATGTTATATTTTATAATTTAATATTAACATATATTATATTATAAAATATTTTATGTTATATAAAATATAAAAAGCTGCTTAGTTTTCAAACGTGTAAAAGCTTGTTAATGTGTGTAACTAGAAACAAACATAATGGTTACTGAGCTGCATAATGATCAGATAAACAGACTGTTGTTTCAGGCGTCTGTCTGGATTAACAGGAACTCCAGTTTCCACACTTAACGACTGAGCTGTATTTCTCTTAAATGTCCAAACGAACAGCATCTTTCCCCAGAATTCTGATTTCCTGTTTGTCTTCTTTCAGGTTATATTGTGTCATCATCAATAATGCTGTGACTGAGACGTTGTGTTGCATGTTCTCCCTAAGGGATACCCCGGGGAGCCTCAGTTCCTTTCCTCTCACCTTTCATGTTTCTGTGTTTGCAGCGCTTCCTGTAAAGTGTGTTTTTCTTCTGTGTGTGTGTGTGTGTGTGTGTGTGTACATATTTAATAAGGAAAGATTTCAGTGGCGAGGATCCGGCTCTGAAGCCTCAATAAGGCAGTATAATGTCTCTGGCACGCTGACACACACACAATAAAAAGACACACGTCCTTTAATAAATGTTTCTATATAAACATGTCATCTCCCCAGAGGCAGAAGAGCCTCCATTAAACTGTATATTTACACATATCAATGCACATCTCCTCCCTGGGGGGGGGGGTTCTTCTGCCAGCATGTCCTATTTAAGGAAGCCAAGGACATTGAAACAGCCTGCTGCAAGTGTGTCTAAACACAAACCAAATACACACACACACACACACACACACACACACACACACACACACACACACACACACACACACACACACACACACACACACACACACACATGGAGATAAGAAAATGGACATTTCTCTTTGATCATTACGGACTAAATCAAAGAAAGGCTTTTGAACACATCTGTCAAAAGCTGTCAAATTACTAGAGAAATGTTCTTCTAAGCATCTGAACACAAGTCCCTCGGGACCATCATATCAAATAATCAATTAGACCAATTAGCATGAAATGACTTCACATGAGAGGTATTTATTTGACAAGAGTCAATAAAAGAGGAGTCAGTTTAGCATTCGGGTCAAAAACTCCTCCTATGCACCACTTAAAAGAGCTCGCACATTACTTGACTTACTCCCTTGTGTTTTTATACATTTCCTCTCCATGTATTTCTCCTGTAGAGTACTTTTGTAACTTGTGATTCTGATAATAAATAGGATTTATAATACTTTGTTAAATTATGCAAAACAAAGTCAACACTGAAATGTTTTCTTCGCTTAAATGAGTTTGTATATGTTTTCGAGGCTGGCTGCTATTTTTATCACCTTTTAAAAAATGAAATACAATCCCCCTTGTTTTTATTTGAAGTGTCATAGTGATGTCACTATGTTTCTGAAGTAAACAAAGCAGTTGGAACTGGTTCCAATGGAGGTTTTTCCAACTGATTTTCTGCAGAAATAATCCACATTTTATTACAGAAAGGTTTGAATTGTACGTTGATTTCTTGTTTGATGCTGTATTTTCTCACAGAAGACACACACACACACACACACACACACACACACACACACACACACACACACACACACACACACACACACACACACACACACACACACACACACACACACACACACACACACAGCACAGCATGAGCCTTTAGATCGCCTTACATATTTCCTGACAAAAGGGTGAGTCGATATATGGAGGAAAAAAAACAGTAATCAATGGCTATACACCCTTACGACTCTCTCACACACACACACACACACACACACACACACACACACACACACACACACACACACACACACACACACACACACACACCACACACACACCGTACAGAGTGTAACGATGTGTATTCAATAGTGAAAGTGCCAGAGTCCTATTCTGAACCCAGAACTGTTGACTACCCTAAGTATGTATCGTATGGCAATATTTACACTCTCTGCGGGCTTTGTTCCTGAAGATTTAGGGGACTCTGGATCATTTCAATTGGATAGATAGCTTATTTATTTGTTTATTTACCAGTAGAGGTAATCTATTTTTCATCTTGTGCTCGCTGTATCCAATGTTTGCAACACTACTACTGCTCAAAATCAGCCTACAGAGAGATCAAACACGGCCACTTTCTGGTTCAAGTTGCCATATATTAATAGTTAAACAATGGCTTAGCTGATGTAGACAATGTTGGAGTGGTTTTGGAGACATATTGAGGGTGTTGAATCTATTTCAAACATTTCAGGATCAGAGATGATAGTTCTAACCAGAAAGGGGCCATATTTGTACTCCCGGGGGGCTGTTCTGATGAATTCTGGGTCGATGTTTAAGTTTAAGGCGACTCAAAATTGCCATTTTGATCCTGACAATGCCAGAAATGGATTCAGCATCCTCAATAACCCCCAAAACCACTGTCCAAATCAGTCAAACCATTGTTTAAAGCTATTGCCACACAAGCTATTATTCCATTAATACTAACTATGCAAAACACCCAAATATGCAAGTTAGCATCCGGCAGTTTCTATGTGCTGGTGACCCGTACTACACATCTTTAACTTCCAGGTTCTCTATGCTGGCAACTAGACTATATAGTGTGAGCCTGCAGGAGAGTGGTGAGGTTGAGAGGAAGCAGACAGAGTTTCCTTTCTTTTACTAATTCTCTTTATCCGAGGATGCATTCCCTCAGGCAGAGCAGAACATGGCTGCCTCTTGTTCCATTGTGCACAGCAATCGCTTTTTATAGCTGCGTAATGCACGGACGTAATGTAAAACACCGAGGTATAGATATAGAAACTATCAGCTCGAACACAACGGAGATTCAGGCATCTCAATTTGTGTTGTCCACAGAAACAATCCACTGCCTCTCAGCCGGAGTAGTGTTTTTTTAATGCTGGATTAGATTGGTTGGATAGCGTACAGTGAGGGATGTCACGCAACAAGGGGTCGTGAGCCGGTTGCATCCCATCATCCCCTGACATTGTGAGTACCTCCTATCTGATTTAGCCCGCTGAGCCACCACACACTCTGCAGAGAGGTGAGTCTGTGTGTGTTGTGGTGTGATGATGTGTTTGTGTGGGCCACAGCCTCGTTGCATAGCATTACTCAGGCTGTGTTCCCCCCCTCAGACATGTGCAGCGCAGTGTGGAGGCCAGCTGTGTGAGTAAATAACCTCTGATGCATGTTCGACCTGTAGGTATTCGTGTGTGTGTGTGTGTGTGTGTGTGTGTGTGTGTGTGTGTGTGTGTGTGTGTGTGTGTGTGTGTGTGTGTGTGTGTGTGTGTGTGTGTGTGTGTGTGTGTGTGTGTGTGTGTGTGTGTGTGTGTGAGCCTCTGACACACCTCTCTGCCCCCACCTCGGCTAATTGAAGAGTGATTCATCCTGGTGGTTCACTTAGTCATCGCTAGCAATCTAAAAACAATCTTGTGAATGCGTTTGAAGATGCAGGAGCGATGTGTTGATACCAAGCTGCCGAAGCTTGGAGATCAGCTTGGAGGGGATCACAGTGTTGAATGCTGAACTGAAGTCTATGAACAGCATTCTGACGTAGGATTTGGGGCTATCCGGATGGGTCAGGGCAGAGTGGAGTGCCGTGGAAATGGCATCCTCAGTTGACCTGTTGCAGAGGTAGGCTCACTGGTATGGGTCCAGTGCAGCAGGGAGACAGGATTTCAGGTTAGAGAGAACCAGTCTCTCGAAGCACTTAGCGATGATGGGGGTGAGTGCAACAGAACGGAAGTCATTAAGAGCCGTAGCGGTTGAGAGCTTCGGCACTGGCACGATGGTGGCAGTCTTGAAGATTGTGGGAACAACTCGGGCCAGGGACAGGTTGAAAATGTCCGCAAAGACCCCTGCCAGCTGCTCTGCACAGGCTCTGAGCACACGTCCAGGAATTCCATCAGGGCCAGCTGCCTTCTGAGCGTTCACCTTACTCAGGGTAGAGTAGACATCGGAGTGGCGGTTCATCTGGTGGTAGGTCGAATTTGATGTTGACTTCCTTATTCTCCCGGAAGTCAACATCAATAGTGGTATCAGATGTCTCATCTCAACAGCAATAAGCATATGTTTTTCTTACTATGCTATATAGAGGGGATATTATACTCATTTTGAAGAGTCTTCTAGCAATACACACAAACAACAGCTTACTTTCTGTCATCAACACCTTATTTAATACTTTGTTGTCCCCAAAGTACTTCTATTTCCCCTCCATTTAACTTTTGCGTCTCTAAACTTTTCCGAAAACTCAAGATAAATGTCTACATTTCTCTTCTTTGTCTGTAAGTCTTTCATTAGGTTGTTGAAAGCTCTCTTCATCTTTGTCATAAACAGTAAATTACCTTTCATGTCCGATGATTCCTCGGGGAAATCATCTTGTGAGTCTTCCCTCGGGACTCACTGACATTCTTAAAACGCTTCAGTTTCATAATTGCTTCTAATAGAAGTACGCAGGTCCTGGACTTATAGTTTATGCTAAAATATTCCCAAAGCTGGAGTTTGTGAGGTTGAAAACAGCATGTAGTGACAATAACAAGCCTTTGTAAACAAGATGCATAATGAGAGGATGATTTTTGGCTTGGAAGTAAACAAAACGAGTCCAAAGGAGGCGCTTCAGGCAGTGTGTGGGAGAGAAACTCAGGGATTTTAGCCTTTGTAGACCACTAAAACACACTACAGGAAAGGGGAAACTCCAAAAAGATCCTGGACATATACTGTAGTTTATGCTAAAATATTCCCAAAGCTGGAGTTTTTTTTAGGTTTAAAACAGCATTTAGTGACAATAACAAGCCTTTGTAAACAAGATGCATAATGAGAGGATCATTTTTAGCTTGCTTTAAATAACTTCAGACAAATTCCTCCAAATTAAGAATGAGCGACTGCTCCAGGATTTGTAACTTTTATTCAGCTTGAACTTGACTTTGACTTTGAATAATTCCTACCATTATTGATGATACAGTGTCGCTGCCATCGCTACAGCAGATCCACCAAGAGTCCCGGCTGAAGGTCCACACGGGACGGCTCTCAATGTCAAGAAATGAAAATGAGAATAATTCATGCCCCGGACCCTCCATCACAGCAGTGGGAGGGATGAATAAACCAGAGAGCCGCTCGCATACAGCCAAGGACGAGGAGCTGGAAGTGAGCATCTTCCTGTTTAAAGATGATAACTAATACCTTTAACACACTCCCTCCCTCCCCCATCTCTCCTCCTCCCACCTCCTTACACCTGAGTTATTCATCATCACCAACACATGACGCGACAGAACTTTTAAGGACTTTCTGACCCAAATTATGAGTAATGTTTGACACACACAGAATACGATTAATTTTCTTGTTGACTGAGGGATGATGACTAACCTGAAGGATGATGGCTATGAAGGCCTTTACCCAACAAGTACAGCGTCAGAGCAGTTGTTTTTTACACAGTTTGCTTTAATACTCGATTCTGATTGGCCAATTCTGACATTCCAAAGGTTGTTAATACTCGATAACAGACTGTTGCTAAGGAGGATTGTTAGGAAAAGCAACATAAAAGCAGTGAGTTTTTTAAATTGGAGTTGTTTAATGAATGAAAGCTCAAAATAAATGGCATGCAAGCAGCCTGAAGCAAAAACAAAGGGCCAAAGGCGACCATTTTTCAATCTTTTCCAGCTGAGAAAACAGTATTTTACCACAGAATTCCAACAACTGGATCAATTACTGCGATGTTGGTATTGATTGATATGTTTTTGACTGTTGGGAAGTCGATCTAGAACATTCCAAGGAGCTTTTTTGTGTCATTTTAACCATAAAATGTTAAGAAAATCAGTCCGTTAAGTGAAATCTGCGTGGGTGAACCATGAGCATCGGAGACCCTTTGTCTTCCATATGAGAGCACATGAGTCAGGGTCTTTTGGGCGACATGATTGGAGAGTTTTTCCCACTAAGGTCTCAAAACATGCCTTAAAAACTGTTCGAAAGTCTACATTTTGCACGCTCGAATTCGCGTGAATGTAAGGCTGGGAAACGGTGTGTTTGCACATGTCACTGGGGAGGCTCTGCATCAAGCGGCTGATAACGTGCTCCCTGATTTGTATTATTTGACATAAATAGCACAATTTACCCAATTGAGGACCTGAGTGTTATCTGTAATTAGCAGGTATCAGGAGGCCTGTGTGGCTTTGTGTGAAGAGAAGGAAAGTCACACAGACTACCTGTTTAGAAACCCACCTCCTGGCCTCTCACACACACACACACACACACACACACACACACACACACACACACACACACACACACACACACACACACACACACACACACACACACACACACACAGAACATAAACAAAACAAAGCAGCATCATAAGCAGATAGATTTCCTTTGGCGATCTGGTAGCCGCTTGCCCTTCAGTGTCGCATTTTAAGCATGTAATCAAGTCGGGGGTAATTGAATACGTGGCGAGCATGCGGAGGTATAACGGCGAGGAGTAAACGAGAAAAATAGAGGAAATGCAAAGAAAATAAGAGAGAGGAAACATGAGAAGAGAGGAGGAGACTACGCAGAAAGGATACAGGAAAGACGGGGGGGGGGCTGAGGAGATACAAAGGAAACAAGGAGAGGACACAAGTAGACAACAACCAGGAGGAAAGGAGGAGGAAAAGGCAAAGGAGAGGTGACAAAAAAAAGGGAAGAACACAAAGTGGGAGGAAAAGATAAAGGACAGACAAAGGAGAAGCAAGGACACAAGGACAGGAGACATGATGAGACAATCAGGGAACAACTATGAGAAATAATTAATGTGAATAAAAGCTTTTAGGTGCTTATGAAAAACACAGAGGAGAAAAAGAGGGGATGAAACAGAGGAAATGGATAGGGAGGAGATGAAAGAAATGAGATGAGACAAGTAGAAAATAAGTAGGAGGAAAGGAGACGTTTGTAAAGAAGAAGGAGGAGAGAACTCAAGGGGACAGGGGAGAAACCAAGGAGATGAACATGCACTGTAAATAAAGAGTAGGAACAAATGCAGAGGAACAGGAGGGAGAACAGATGGAGATGTAACAAAAGGGAGTCAGGAGAGAAGCACAACAAGAAGAAGAGGGGGGAGAGACAGGGGAGAGATAGGGGGGAGAGGAACTTCAGCAGCCGAAGATTCTGCCCTACATCTACAGATCTGCATTTTGGATAATGAAGAGGAGCAGGTGGGCGAATAGATTCTGTCACAGTCTGCGAGACGCAAGGACACTGTGTGTGTGTGTGTGTGTGTGTGTGTGTGTGTGTGTGTGTGTGTGTGTGTGTGTGTGTGTGTGTGTGTGTGTGTGTGTGTGAACACAAGTACACAACAGCAAGCATTCCTTTAACGAGTGATGCCATCATTTTGTGGATGGAGCTGTGTGTGTGTGTGTGTGTGTGTGTGTGTGTGTGTGTGTGTGTGTGTGTGTGTGTGTGTGTGTGTGTGTGTGTGTGTGTGTGTGTGTGTGTGTGTGTGTGTGTGCCATGATCCTCATCAGACAGGCTCAGGGTGCAGACTGCAGATGCCTTGGTAATTATCCCCCAAACAGGGTCCCAAGTAGAAAGTTGTTTTCCTTTACACAGTGTGTGTGTGTGTGTGTGTGTGTGTGTGTGTGTGTGTGTGTGTGTGTGTGTGTGTGTGTGTGTGTGTGTGTGTGTGTGTGTGTGTGTGTGTGTGTGTGTGTTTGTGTGAGAGAGCTGAGGAGCTGTCGTTGCTTCCTCTGATCCTTAAGCCTGCTAACACTTTTATCCAGCCCTTCAAACATTGATATGATCACGTTATCCATTATTAATATGCTGTATTTGTCATTTTGTATTTTATATAAACAGTCAATTTAAGCATCATATAAACAGCGAAATAAGGTATTGACAGACTGAGCTTTGATGTCCTGTTACATAAACTTCAAAGAAACAAGAATGAATACTAGAAATGCACGTAGAGCCGAAGAGGACAGGTTTCTGAGTGGTGCATTCAGGTGCTCTGATTTAGAGTTCGGAAAACAATCTCCAGACTTAACATTTCACAAAGCATTATTTGGGAACAAGATAACTCTGTCTAGCTCTTATGCAAATGCATCAACACTGCATGGACTTTTTGATTGTTACTTATCAGAGTTTGCTTTTAACCTCTGAGCCCTCTTTAGCCCTCATTAGTTCTGCTACTGGCCTTTTAAGTGTAATTGAATGTCATTATCTTGTGAAAACTAAGAGCCATAATAAGGTGTAAAATTGTGCATTTATTTAATTACAATTTTGATTTGTAAATTTAATTTAAGTGGATTTTATTTCTGTTTCATTTAAATTTTAAATCTTTCATTTTTTCATGTTATTTTAATTTTATTCATTTTTTTATGTTTTATTCATTTTTTTACTGAATTTAATTTTTGTATTTTTTTATTAATCACAAAGTTGTGTCTCACTTGGCATTTATTACTTGGAAAAGGGGGGGACCATAGTTTTGATTTTTATGTTGGTTTGTGAAGCAACCTGTGTCAACCTTTGTTGGAAAATGCTAAATAAATAAAGTTTGATTTACTAATCAATTGGAGTAAAATCTTGCGGAAAAAAAGACCATATTTTATTTGAATTGGTCTGGAGAAGGACGTTTGTGGTATTTCCTTTTTGCAAAGTATAGTGTAGCTTTAAGGCACACTCACCAGCCCTCTGTCTGTCAGGAGATAAAGAGCTGGCCTCCATGGAAGCAAAGGATATATCTCCAAACCAAACAGCAGCTCTCCCTTCATCATCACGGGTCCCTCTCTCTCTCTGTTTCTCTCAAGTGTTCCCAATACATGCTCTTCAACAGAAATCACACACACTCAGCCCGCCAACCAGGAGCTGTGCGACTATTCACAAACTCCAAAAGCTCACTAAAAGCTCCAGCGAGACATAAAGAGGGAGGGTTGGGGGGTGGGGGGGGGGGGGGGGGGGGGGGGGAGAACGTGTGAAGGACAGACTGCTCCCAGTGGATCAGAAGCAGCTCATTCATTCTGGTGCAAACTGCATCATTTATCCAAACGGCTCGGCTTACAGACGGTGAATGAATGAATGTGCAAAAATGATCCAATTATTGCTTCTGATCAGGACGTGACTTGATGGAAACGATGCTGTGCATACGAGAGGATTATTTCAATAATGCTGTTCCTGTTTTGGCTGGGAACGTTCGCCGCCTCCCACACAGGCGCCACTCAGCTGTCAGTTACTTCTTATCCGTCAAAAACTTTAATAGTTTCCTTCTTCTAGTAACTTCGGATATAATAAATAATAACTTAAGCCTTCCCAGTGAGAGCGGTTGGAGCCATTTAGGGTTAGGGTTAGTGGAGGACACAGGCACATTTTCAGGTGTGTATCAGTGTGTAGTGTCTCTACTTTAAAGAGTCCTCTCCTGCTGATGTTCAGGTGTATATCAGTATGTAGCATCTCTACTTTAAAGAGTCCTCTCCTGCTGATGTTCAGGTGTATATCAGTATGTAGTGTCTCTACTTTAAAGAGTCCTCCCTGCTGATGTTCAGGTGTATATCAGTATGTAGTGTCTCTACTTTAAAGAGTCCTCCCTGCTGATGTTCAGGTGTATATCAGTATGTAGTGTCTCTACTTTAAAGAGTCCTCTCCTGCTGATGTTCAGGTGTATATCAGTATGTAGTGTCTCTACTTTAAAGAGTCCTCTCCTGTTGATGTTCAGGTGTATATCAGTATGTAGTGTCTCTACTTTAAAGAGTCCTCTCCTGCTGATGTTCAGGTGTATATCAGTATGTAGAGTCTCTACTTTAAAGAGTCCTCTCCTGCTGATGTTCAGGTGTATATCAGTATGTAGTGTCTCTACTTTAAAGAGTCCTCTCCTGCTGATGTTCAGGTGTATATCAGTATGTAGAGTCTCTACTTTAAAGAGTCCTCTCCTTCTGATGTTCAGGTGTATATCAGTATGTAGTGTCTCTACTTTAAAGAGTCCTCTCCTGCTGATGTTCAGGTGTATATCAGTATGTAGTGTCTCTACTTTAAAGAGTCCTCTCCTGCTGATGTTCAGGTGTATATCAGTATGTAGTGTCTCTACTTTAAAGAGTCCTCTCCTGCTGATGTTCAGGTGTATATCAGTATGTAGAGTCTCTACTTTAAAGAGTCCTCTCCTGCTGATGTTCAGGTGTATATCAGTATGTAGAGTCTCTACTTTAAAGAGTCCTCTCCTGCTGATGTTCAGGTGTATATCAGTATGTAGTGTCTCTTACTGATGTCCCGCCCTCTCTGCCACATCACGTACAATGTCTTGGAACACTTGCCAAAAGGAGCACATATGTTCCATAGTGATGTCACTATGTTCAGGAGGTAAACAGAGGAGTCCAATGGAAGCGTGTCATTTAATATTCACATCAGAATTTCACTCTTTTTTTTCTAGACTCATCAACCCCGGTGTGTAAAGGTCTTTGAAGTAAGTTTAAAAATACATTTGGCTGACGTTCATCCAGAGGCAGCTTTATGAAAGACTGCTGGTAGAGAGTGAAGGGTCACAGCTGGAGGCTCCAAATGAGCCCCGAAACATCGGATCAGAGAGCGGTGCGAGGGAAAGATGATGAAAGAGAGCAGAGCAGTGAAGCAGGAAGTCAGACAGTAAGCGGAGGATAAGAGTTTATATGATTCAGTGAGGAGGAAGGACTGCTCTGGGCCTTATGTACCCCCAAAACCACACCGTTGGCATGTCCGACGAATTTAAGGAGTGTATGTTCGACAATATTGTTAATTTTTAATGGATTCTGATTGAATAACTTCGAAACACATGGTTGGTCAACGGCTTAGTGATGTCCCGCCCCTTAGCCTATCACTTACAATGTGTTGGCACGCTAGCCAATAGAAGTATGTGTTCCATAGTGATGTCACTTTGTTTGGAAGTAAACGAAGGAGTCCGATTGAGGCGTTGTAGGCAGGAGAGAAACTTCCTCTGGAGGGAACACAGGGATTTCAGCCTTTTCAGACCATTTGGATGCACTAAAACCTATATAACACACTACAGGAAAAGGGAAAAGCCCCCAAAAATATGATGTTTTGCTGAAAGGAAAGCAATTCAGGCAATAGTTCACTAACACTGGGGCAGGTTTTCTAACTTTTTTAAAGGGTTCAACATGAAGTTAGCGTAGCATTTTGGGGCATCAAGTGAGTGACCGAGCTAAAGGGCACTAAACCCCCTCTGCAGCCAGAATGCAGATCAGCATCTGTAGAGCTGAGCGGTGACCTGGAGGTGTGAGTTCAGCGCTCCCTCAGCAACACTTCACACCCCGGGAATTGCAATAAATTCCTCCCATGCTGCAGCAGACTGGCAGACTGGCAGGAGAGTGGGAGGGAAGTGATGAAAGGAAGGAATTTTGAGAGGCTGATTTGTAACGACTTGTGACTGTAACGCTTATCCAAAATCTTCTAAAGCCTCATTCTCAGGGGACAATCATTTCCTGGAGACCTGGAGAGTCTGTGTTTGACATTCTCAATGGATTAAAAGTCATTTTTAAAAGTTTGAATCTGCTGCCCAGACATGAAATGTAAAATAAAAGTGTCCCCAGGAAGTTTGCTTGGAGCCTGATAGAAATAAAATAAACCGTCCACACGCCGCCATGCATGGCTTCAATCTCATCATCTTTTCAGATTTTGCAATCATATATTTCTTTCAGATTCTGCAGCCCTGTGTTTTCCCTTTCCTGTTTACCCATTTCAGACTATAAAACTTGCCGTCCTCCTCCCCTGTCTTCCTCTTGCTCTCTCCACGGGGGTGAGTGATAAAGAGTTAGAACTTCATGCATGAGGAGGGAATAAGGGATCCCTCCGCCTGTCTCTGTGAAGACAAAGAAGGCAAACGCAGCAAACACAAGTGGAGGCATAATCAGTAAGACTACAGGCACACAGCGAATCATAGACAGGATTATTGACGAGTAGTAAAACTGCAAGACAGTGATACTGAGAATGAAGACGCCACAGAGGATGTCACGGCCTGGCCGAGCCTCGGGCTGTACGCCTCTGTGGTTGAATAGTCCAAAAAATCAGGACATTTTATAACTTCTTTTTATCAACCTCGATGAAAAAGTTCACAGCCAAATGTTATAGCTGCAAGGTCGCATCATGGTCCATTATCCTGATTGAAAGGAGATTTTTAAAGGAGGTTTTGACTATCCTTTCCTAACATCCAAGGAAGCTAAACAGCTCTTATCATGGCTGGCAATTCCGGGGTATTTCACTCCCTTAGGAACCTTCCTAAGCAAATTCGACTGCAACCCCAGCCTCTGTTTGTATGTGATCCAGAGACCCCCTCCTGATTACCTCCTGTTCACCTCACCTGCCCTGTCTGCACAGCTGCTATCAACTCCTCCCTCCTCAGTGTATCTCCAATCCACCGCCATTCTGGGCGAGACCGTCTTCATTGAGCTGCTCTGTTTTGTGTAGTCAGAGTTATTTGTCTGTGCTTGTCCTCTAGTGTCCAGGATCATTACTCTTAGACTCTGCTGCATGCTCCACCTGTTTTCTACCTTAACCCCAAGCTATTGCATTCCCACCATCCTCACCTCCTTTGTTCCCTACAATTCATCCTTAATTTACTCTACACTCTTGTGTCTGTATTTGGATCCGGCACTTAATCTTGAGCGTTTCTTTTAACCTGGATTATCTAGCACAAATAGGAACTGTTCCTCCTTGAAAGTAAAATGTCGACTTGTTCCATTGCAAACGTTATTACCCGACAGAGAAGAGCACATAGTGTTGTATTATGAGCTTCTGCAGAGAGGAACTGTGCTTTCTTTTGTACAAAATTATCAACATCCCCTCCTGGGTGGCTCGGTCAAGTCCTCAAAGGAGGAGCTATCACATGATCTGTTCACCCGCAGAATAATGGCTGTGTTGTTCATGAAATAACAGCGGACAATGACTCCAGTTGTATTCTGTTGAGACACTCACTCTAACACTCTATGTTGCATGTTTTTACTGATGTAATGAACTTGTTATCTTGATGTTAGGGTGACTGTACAATACCCTTTTGTCTAACTGCAGTTCCCCAAATGACCACTTGAGGCCGTCTCCAAAAAGCAAGTCGATCATGAAAAAGGCTGCCATGTTGAAATGCTAAATTAACCGAAAATAATACACATATTTACAGCCTTGTGCAATAGATTTTAATGGTACTTCAGTGAAATTTCTTCGATTTTGACAACAGTATGTGTTAAATCGCCAAAGAAAGTAAAAATGTCTCTGTTTACTGAGGCAAGGTTTTTATTTATTTTAAGCTAGATTCATTGTATTCAACATGTTTGAAAGGCAGTATGCAAAATAGTAGATGTATTGATGTGTAGGCCTCACAAGTAATTCATATATTGACTGAAGTCTTATTAGGCTGCCCCTTTAAGAGAGTTGGCATATTGGCTTTCCATAGACTCATTTGTTCTAGAAAAGTCTTTAAAGCACAGCAGGTGTAAACACCCCCTCAATCATTTCTCCACTGAACCCTGAAACACTGTTAGAAATAATCAATATATTGGAGCGGAACATTAAAAGATAATTCACTGTTTCAGGACGGAGCATATTTGTCCAATTCCGGTAGTATTACCGGATGTTGTTTTTAGCCTCAGATAGCATATAGCTAATATTGTATTGTATATATGAGTAGAGGAGAAGGACGCGTGGAGTTACATACTAAACACACCGCCTCTACCTCTCACTCATTGATGCTGCAATGATACTGTTGCGTGTTTAATACCTGATAAACCTCAGAAGGATTGCATAATATAATATCGGAGGTGAGAGCTTCAGGACATCACTAACAAGATGGCGACGGTGACGTCATATGAGGACCCGCCCCGACGACGTCAGCCAATAGAAGAGTCTGGAGAACCCCATGTGACAAGTGGCCAACAGGATCCAGCCCCCCGCTACAAACCAATGAAAGCACGAGACCGGCGCACGTCTTATTTCGAAGTTGTTTATTGTATGGCTGGAAAGGGGTGGTTCTATAAAACATGTTTGTATTGTGAAATCGATCTCTCTTTTGTTCCGGACCGCCAGACAGTAACTACTGATGAGCTCCACTCAGTCCGTGTACCGGGCTACTGAGCCACAGCTGTGACACTTTTGTAAAAGCTACTGCTGCATCCTTTAATTAAACACTCCTTTTGAAACTTATAAGAGGAGCTTCACTTTGATTCTTTTAATCGACTCCTGGGCTTGGAATAAATGACATTTCCTACAACACCTATATCCGTAAGTGTCTGCTATATCTGCTATTACTTTCCTGGAACAGTTATTAAACAACATGTGTGAAAACCGCAAAACAATGAAGACGCTAATCGCGTTAGCTTGTCAATGGTGATTTCAATGTTAAGTTAGCATTAATGCTAACCGTTAATCAGCTGTATGTAATGGATGGAAATATCTTGGTTTTGTATTTATGTTATGTACAGTTATTAATGACCAAGTGTTTGTTAATCTGTCAACAACAGTCACACTCTGTTAATATGTGTGTTGTTTCTGTATTCTAGTTTTAAAATAAAGATATTTGGAAAAACATCCAAGCTAGAAATCATTTCTAAATTCCTCTAAGGGCAGAATAATGCATTACTTAGACTGGCATTGACTTTTCAGAAACCCCTCGAAGCCAGAGACAATTGCCCAATTTGAAACGGCAAGGCCTCCATGATAATTCTCCAAATGATAAATGACTGCAACATGCTGTATGACACAACAACAAGACTCTTAACCGATCCAAAGGAAATGGAAGTGTGTAACCAAAAGAGAAAGTGGTTTTTCACACAATTTCTGCCACACACAGTCTGCTTTATTTAAAACTCACACGGAAGTGCTTCAGTCTGTCACCTCCACGAATCCAAACCTGTTGGAGAAGCTCAGAATAGAAGGAAGTCTCCTAACATACAATGTGAGTTTCCATTCAGGGTTGTTTATTCCAGCGGTACATAACTCCTACATTTCTATCTTGAAACAATAGCATTTATTATTGATTATTTTGCAGGCATGCATGTCAGCATCTATGTACGGAAGTGTCTGTTGTGGAATAGACTGGAGCTTTGACATGTTACATCATGCCTTTTTCACAAGTGAACAGAAGTGTGAATCTTGCTCCAGAGTGTCATAGCCAGAGGCAGGAGGTGTAATAAGATCTAAGAAAAGAGGTCTGCCTTTCCCTGGCCGAGAATTGCTGATTCACCTGAGGGTACGCAGCCCATCGCCATGGAGAGGATTCACTGCCACATGTGGTTTGGATCGGTGAGATGTGGAGGAGAACGGGGATGGGTGAAGATGGGAGAGCACAGAATGGAGAGCAAGATAAAGGAGGGAACTGAAGTCTGTTTGCCAGATCATAGATTCCTACTGGGAACCTGGAAATGTTGAGTACCCCAGAGATTTAGGCTATGCTGTATAGTACGGATCCCCAGCACATAGAAACTGCCGGATGCTAGCTTGCATACTTTAGGCCATTTGCACAATTAGCATAAGTTGCATTAATTAGCTTTAGCAGACAATAGTTAAACACTGTCTTGGCTGATTTGGACAATTTCTGGAGGTTATTGAGGATGTTAAATCAATTTCGGGCAATTTTGGGACCACAACTGGCCATTTTTTGCATATTTGTACTCCTGGTGGAGGGATTCTGATTACATTTGGCTTGATTTTAAGGTTTTAGGGGACTCAAAACTGCTATTTCATCATAAAATGAACAGAAATTCATTCAACATGCTCAATAATCTAAAAACAACACACCAAAAGTGGCTATTGCAATTATCTGCCTATGCTAATAAAAGCTAATTAATGTAATGTATGCTAATTGTGCAAATTGCCCAACATATGCAAGCTAGCATCAGGCAGTTTTTATGTGCTGGAGACCCCTAATGTAAGATAAAGGACAGGAATGGGGTTAAAGAAAAGGCAAATGTGAGAAGGGAAACATTAGAGACGGGGCTTTGAGAATATGGAGGTATGAGAGCTTAACTGAACACCTAACCATCTGCATTTCAATTTCCTGCAGCTCACCGAAACTGTGTTGTCAGGCTGGCTTTCTTCTCTGCTCTCTGTTCCATTACCTTTCTTTCATCCCCGCCTCTCTCCCCCTCTCTCCCTGTCACTCCTCATTATTGTAATTCACTGAATATTTGTTTTGTTCGTTCGTACACAGACGCAGTCATTTGGAGAGCTGCTTCTACTTGCACTGTTTTACTTACTTTAAGTGCATATTTACAGTGTTGGGAGGAGTACTCATATCCTCTGCTTAAGTAAAGTAGAGCCAGGAAACCACATCGTGGAAATGCAATGTTTGACATGTTTTACATTTCAAATGTTGCTCAAGCAATGTGTCAGTATGGTTGTGCAGGAATGATTATTTGAGACCAGCGGTTCAATCTTTTCTAGTCAGATCAATGATGAACTGATATGTATTTTTCTAGTTAGCAGACATCTAAGAAAACCAGAACAAAATATAGTTTGAATAAATCATAAAACAACATACAATTGTAGTACATTTAAAAAAATAAGATACACTCATCTCATATTCTTTAGTCAAAAGAACTATAAAGGAACTACAGCACGGTCACATGACTTCACGTCCCCACCGCTAAGCTAAAGGCGGCTAATATTGGGCTATAAAGGAACTACAGCACGGTCACATGACTTCACGTCTCCACCGCTAAGCTAAAGGCGGCTAATATTGGGCTATAAAGGAACTACAGCACGGTCACATGACTTCACGTCACCACCGCTAAGCTAAAGGAGGCTAATGTTGGGCTATAAAGGAACTACAGCACGGTCACATGACTTCACGTCACCACCGCTAAGCTAAAGGAGGCTAATGTTGGGCTATAAAGGAACTACAGCACGGTCACATGACTTCACGTCACCACCGCTAAGCTAAAGGAGGCTAATGTTGGGCTATAAAGGAACTACAGCACGGTCACATGACTTCACGTCTCCAGCGCTAAGCTAAAGGAGGCTAATGTTGGGCTATAAAGGAACTACAGCACGGTCACATGACTTCGCGTCTCCAGCGCTAAGCTAAAGGAGGCTAATGTTGGGCTATAAAGGAACTACAGCACGGTCACATGACCTCACGTCCCCACCGCTAAGCTAAAGGAGGCTAACGTTGGGCGTGGTGACGTTTAGTCGTCTCCTATAGACACTTTGAGCTGAAGGAACCAGAAGTACTAAAATGCTAAGTCATTTCCATGTTTTAGGCATAATGCTGCTCCTCTCAATAGCCCACATTTCTGATAAGAAGGAAAACCATCCTTATTTCAAACATCATGAAAGGTTTGGATTTAAAGCAAGTAGTGCAGCGTTGTCCTTGGGGTGTTTACTGCAACATGCATGACTGCATATAGACAGGAATATTATGGGTACACTCATTGTCATTAGCAATGTAAACAGCTTAGAAAGAGCTTGTCTTTCCAAATAAGGGCAATGACTCAATGTCACCTCCATTTCTAGTTGTTATAGTTACTCTATCAACTACAGGGCTTTGTCACTTGAATGTAAACATGTCGTTATAGGGCTCTAGCTGAATTGACAGTGGATGTCATTCTTCCTCTTTTGGGGTTGCTGTTGTTGTTGTTTCTCTGGGCTTGTAATTGCTGACATCCTCACATGATCTTCACATATTCCTCTAGTCATTCCTGATGCTAATAAAGGCATCTTGCAATCGCCTAGGTGTCTTTGTCGTCTTTATTCTTCATGCCTTGGTCAAATATCTGGTGCATTTAAATCCCCCTGAGACATCTATGTATTTATGCTAACACTATCATGAAAGCTAAGAGATGCCATCTGTCACACCCAAAGAGGGAAGCCAGGAACACGTGCTGATAGCTGCAGTGTTATCAGAGGCTGCTGCTTTCATCTGTCACTGACACAGCAGCCCCCGGTGGTCACAGCCGGTCACTGCACCCCCCTCCTGGAGAGAGAGATGTCTGTATTTATTCAGCGTGTGAAATCATTTGGATAAAGCGGAGATGGGCGGCAGATAATAAGGACAGGCTGTAATGGACTGTGGCAATCTCTGTTTTATATTCACTTCATCTCACTATCTCACTCTGTCGGTCGGCTCATTGAGAGAGGGAAAGTTCTCTTAGTCAGAAAAAGAAACTCATTCAGATTCTCTTCATTTTATTACATTTAAAAACGCTGACTTCTGCTATGCTGCATATTTTCTGATTTATTCACAAATCTGGTGATAATAAAAACTCATCTAGGTGAATATATTTGCATGACTGCTGCCCATTGTCTCCTCTTGTATATGTTTGTCTTTGTACTGTTTTATGTACCGGTTTTTCGCTTCCATTTAATAGTGCTCCAACACATTGTACGTGATAGGCTGAGATCTTAAACATCTTAAAGCAAATTACCAATCTCAACACAGCCGGCCAGCTAATCAATCAGTGCAGACTGGGCACACTGATATACACCTGAACATCAGCAGGATAGGACTCTTTAAAGTAGAGACGCTACATACTGATATACACCTGAACATCAGCAGGAGAGGACTCTTTAAAGTAGAGACACTACATACTGATATACACCTGAACATCAGCAGGAGAGGACTCTTTAAAGTAGAGACTCTACATACTGATATACACCTGAACATCAGCAGGAGAGGACTCTTTAAAGTAGAGACTCCACATACTGATATACACCTGAACATCAGCAGGAGAGGACTCTTTAAAGTAGAGACACTACATACTGATATACACCTGAACATCAGCAGGAGAGGACTCTTTAAAGTAGAGACACTACATACTGATATACACCTGAACATCAGCAGGAGAGGACTCTTTAAAGTAGAGACGCTACATACTGATATACACCTGAACATCAGCAGGAGAGGACTCTTTAAAGTAGAGACACTACATACTGATATACACCTGAACATCAGCAGGAGAGGACTCTTTAAAGTAGAGACACTACATACTGATATACACCTGAACATCAGCAGGAGAGGACTCTTTAAAGTAGAGACTCTACATACTGATATACACCTGAACATCAGCAGGAGAGGACTCTTTAAAGTAGAGACTCTACATACTGATATACACCTGAACATCAGCAGGAGAGGACTCTTTAAAGTAGAGACACTACATACTGATATACACCTGAACATCAGCAGGAGAGGACTCTTTAAAGTAGAGACACTACATACTGATACACACTTGAACATCAGCAGGAGAGGACTCTTTAAAGTAGAGACACTACATACTGATACACACTGAACATGATCAGAATATGTCCTCTAACAGCTCCTGATGAACACTAAAGACTGTCTCTTTCAGTAGTTTCTAAGTCGTACCGTAGGGGGGGGGTTTAACAGTCAACCAGTGTGTTTGAAATGTGAAAACAACATTTTCCCTCTCTACATGTAGAGTAAAAACTAGACTTTTCTTAGCCTCCCAGCTGAGAGTAGCTACAATCATCTCTGTGAGCCGGCGGAGGAGGAAGATGATCCTCGCTGTGAGATGGTTTCAGGGAGCTAATTCAGGATCTGTGTTAGTGTGTAAGTGTTGTCAACGTGCCATGTGCACACAGCACTGATGTTCCAGTAATTGGTTCAATTGATCCTCTCCAGACCTTTTGGGCATCCACACAAAGGGAAGGAGAGCTTCCTGTGTATGTACAAGACACATTCAAGCTGCCTGTCTGGCGATCCTCTGCTGGGTTTCAGACGGGGGGCAGAGTCAGAGATTAAAGTGTTATTGCCAAGAGAGCATTTCTGTGATCCCTCCTCTTCCTTCTACAGTCAGAAACAATTATTAAATCAATGGCTGCCGGTCGATTTCCTTTTCCCGCTCTGAGGGAGGTGAGAGTCGCGGTCATTTAGAGAAACAATGACCTTGTTTTTGCTCTCTTATTTAAAGCTGTTTACCCACATTAACCTAACGCTATCTGGCACATGCTATTAACCGGAGTGAATCACAGCACACAGGAAGCCGTAGATTTGGAGTCGGGGGTTGGCCCAGTGGAAATGGACTTGAGTAGTGTGGCAGCTGAAGGTGTTAGCGTTATGCTACATCCAATGAGCTGAACAGATGATAATGAGGTGTCACTGGTGACCGTAATGGATTTTATTATAGCTGCTCCAAGTGCTCACAGCTTATGTTATACATCACAATGGCATGGAGCTGCTGTAGAGGCTAATCTGGAGAACTGTTTGATGCCTTTAGTTCTTACACTCTTCCTCCTCTAAAACTGAGCTGAACGTACATATAGAGTAAGACATATGGCAAATCTCCAATGCATTGTTGGGCATGGAACGAATCTACTCGACTTTTTGGTGGATTATCTGTAAAAATGCAAGATAAAAATGCTTCGACTATACTTTAATTAACCTGAAAACAAAAAATAATGTCGATTGAAAGCTTTTAAGTCATTTAGCCAATGGTTTTGACCTTCATGTCCTTCCCTGCCCTTTCCCCTCCGCCCCTACAAGGCTGCTCCGACTCTGGACTACTTTCCATTCCCCTTTAACACCTCCACACTTTCAGGGACCATGCTCTCAGTGCCGCTGTGAACTCCCTCCCTGCTGAAATGCGTAACGCCCGTTCTCTGGAAATCTTCAAGTCAACTCTGATCATCTCATCTGTTTAAGACAGGCTTCCCCCCTTATTTGCTCACCCCAGCCCGCCCTCACAACCAACGACACACATCTGCCTTCTGTCGCCTTGTGTGTTTCCGTTGTAGTCCCAGTGTGTGTTGAGTGTCCCCCCCCCCCCCTCTTAGTAAAAGCGTCCTTGGGTATATGAAAGGTGCCATATAAATTGAAGTAGTTTTTCGATGTTTGTAAATGAGGTGCAACAAACCCATGTTTTTGTAACTTGAGTCATTTAATGAAGGGAATATCAAGGCTAGGAAGGTCAGAAAATATACAAAAAGTGAATGCTTATTGAAAAATATGAGCCATGCATGATTTGTGGAAAGTTTGTTCCTTTATGAAAATAGTCAACTTTATTTAGGAGCCAGTTCCTGACATGCAAACCAAAGCAGAATCGTGCAATGACGCATAAAATACTTATTTAACCTACAAGGACTACCATCTGGGGTCCCTGGGGAACCATAGGGAATACTGTGGGGACACAACAACCATCCACATCTTCTTAAAAGATATGTAACTAATGTCATCTGAAAAATAGACTGAGAACATGTTGTGTACCGCCCCTACCCCCCAGATACAGCTTATCTATGTGTTATCCGTTAAAACTGCAGACTGGAGTCCGGTGCATTATGCTCCGCCCCCCCTCAGGGTCCAAACACATTGTTTTAATAGCATCAAAACAAACAATGAGACATAAAGTCATTATGAACACGTTGATTGACAAAGTCATGAAACGTTGCGATGATAAAACAAAGCATCTGTGCGATATGACACACAGCACACGCCTGGGGTCTGTGGGGAGGATGGAGGTTAAAAGATATTCAATTAAACATGTCAACGATCGAGCATATGGAGAGGAAACAACGTAGGCTCTTCAAATAAAGTGATGGATTATCCTCCCTTTCTTTGTCCACCTTCGATCTGACTTTGCATCCCATTTCTAAAAGAGGAATGAGAGCCATGCCACTATAAAGTCTGCAGCAGTCTGAGGGCTCTCCTGTGGGCCTTTGGAAACCCTTTATCACAACGGAAGGACTTTTTTGCAGCCTTGAGGAAGAGCAGATAAGATAGTTTTGCAGATTCACAGAATTTTGAGCTCATTTGACAAAGCAAAGTAACTGTTCATCCAATAGATAACAAACACTTTACGTAATGATGTACACAATCTGGGTCTCTACTGTCTAAAGAGAAGCTCTGCATTAACTCCTGATGGGATGTAGCGTGACGTCCTTTTCTACAAACAGCATTTTGAGTCTGTTCACCTTAATGAACCCCCACGTGCGTCCACATCAAGCTTGCAGGTGTTGCCAATTAATTTCTGCGCGGGTTCAGTGCTCAGTGCAAAGGGTGGACGCTTTGATTGAGCAGGGGTCGCTCGACTGGAGCCGTCCCGGAAAACATTAGGCAGAGAAACGCTGCAGAGGGAGAGTCTGGTATTCGTTGTAGTGGTGACTGTATCAGTATGTAGCGTCTCTACTTTAAAGAGTCCTCTCCTGCTGATGTTCAGGTGTATATCAGTATGTAGTGTCTCTACTTTAAAGAGTCCTCTCCTGCTGATGTTCAGGTGTATATCAGTATGTAGAGTCTACTTTAAAGAGTCCTCTCCTGCTGATGTTCAGGTGTATATCAGTATGTAGTGTCTCTACTTTAAAGAGTCCTCTCCTGCTGATGTTCAGGTGTATATCAGTATGTAGCGTCTCTACTTTAAAGAGTCCTCTCCTGCTGATGTTCAGGTGTATATCAGTATGTAGCGTCTCTACTTTAAAGAGTCCTCTCCTGTTGATGTTCAGGTGTATATCAGTATGTAGTGTCTCTACTTTAAAGAGTCCTCTCCTGCAGATGTTCAGGTGTATATCAGTATGTAGTGTCTCTACTTTAAAGAGTCCTCTCCTGCTGATGTTCAGGTGTATATCAGTATGTAGTGTCTCTACTTTAAAGAGTCCTCTCCTGCTGATGTTCAGGTGTATATCAGTATGTAGAGTCTCTACTTTAAAGAGTCCTCTCCTGCTGATGTTCAGGTGTATATCAGTATGTAGTGTCTCTACTTTAAAGAGTCCTCTCCTGCTGATGTTCAGGTGTATATCAGTATGTAGCGTCTCTACTTTAAAGAGTCCTCTCCTGCCCTTAGCCTATCACGTGCAATGTGTTGGAGCGCAACCCAATAGAAGCGTGAGTGTTCCATAGTGATGTCATTGTGGACAAAGGTGTCCAATGGAGGCGGGGGAAGGAGGGATTTTAGCCTTTGCAGACCATTGGCATGCACTAAAACCTATGGAGCACACTACTCGAAAGGGAAAACCCCCAAAATTAGAACAGGGCCTCTTTAATTATACAGTATTTGCAGGGGGGGGGCTTCCATTTGCCATGTCAACCAAGAGGGTTTCTTGAAAAATGAAAATAAATCAGTGGATGCAACGATGAACTGACTCTTTAAGAAAGGGTTACACAGATATATGTGAGATATATTCTGCTATAATTTATTCAGTTATGGCAGAACTGACTGACTGAATGTGGTAGCTTGGAACTTACTATGGTAACTCCTTTCTCCGTCTGAAAATATATATATAAGGGGGGGGGGGTGGGTGGTTCAGTGCAGTTCAGACTCCAACGAGTGAATTTCCCTGTGGGGTTGGAAGTTTGTTATTGTCACCCCCCCCCCCTGCTGTGCCAAGCTTTAAGTGTTTGCTTGTAGGGGAGCGACGAGATCCGCGCCAAGACAACAAATATTGCAGCAACTCTATATATACTGCGCTCAGTAATTCACTTCTGACAAATATCAATATTTGCTCGTCTGTCGGGTTGTTGTGCAGAAAGAGAGCCGGAACAAAGAGAGGGAGTGACACACTGATTCCTCTTTTGTGCATCGCAGAGTCGATTCAAAATGTGCTCAATCAAATGTTACTTAGCGCGGTGGAGGTGTTTAAAAAACGACAGAATGATTATCGCTGCGGGGCGCATCTTAACGCGACTGTTTATTCCTTTACAGAGGGTGAATTCAGGCAGAGGACAGATGAGCGTATCTCCACACAGACATCATGAAGAGGCTGCACTCAAAGCTCCATGTTGTTGATTATTGAGGATATTATGTCACATTTCAAATACTCTTTCAATAGAAACTAACGTTGGCAAAGAAAACACATTTTCTCCAGTTTCTGCCTTTGAAAATCAACCAGTTGCACAAAGAAATGCAGCTTTAGAGGAGATGTAGCTAATAGAGTGAGACAAGGCAGAGATGATTTAAAACCTTGACCTCAGCTTATAAGGTCGACTATTTCACATTAGTGTCTCCGCTGTTTATCTGCATACGGTCTAATGGTTTGGATTTGTCCATTTCATCCACTTGTGGCACCGTGAGGCGGTTGAAGGAGGCTTATCTTTGTTCAGCATTCGGAGAAACTGCAACAAAAAAAGCTATTAGGTCCTCCGTTCGTTCAGGAGACGCTGCTGCTGCTGCTGCTGCTGCTGCTGCTGCTGCGATGTTTAAATCATGTATACTCAAAGAGTGCATGAACTTTCTACAAAGGAACACCAGCGTTGATAACACAAAATGTGCTTTGACTGATAATGTGGTTATTTGGGATGATTTATTGCATGCAAACACTGGATTTGAAAGTGTTTAATGAATCCGTGGGTTTAGTTTAGTCCGGTTTAGGGTTAGGGTTTGGATTTTGTTGCACTGTCCTAAAGGTTTTGAGGAGTTCCTGAAGTATGTTTTGTGTAATAGGAGTTAAATGCTAGGTGCATTTGCTGGTTAAAGCGGTAGGTTATCTAAGTGAGAAAAAGGACTATGCTATGTGCTCTGCTAAATACCGTATGTACAAAACATGACACACAAAAAACTATTGTCTGCTTTATTCATTTATTCTTCTTCAATCCATGGTGAATTCATACTGAAAGAGCCATGTGAGAGCTGTGTGATCTACATGCCAACAGGTCTACCTCTTAGTGTAAAGTCTCTCAGGGTCCCATAGGCTTCATTTAAACTCAAGAGGATATAATCCATACGAGCACCAGAAGCATCCGATCTGCACGAGCCAACGAACGCAGCACAGTGTCAGCGAATAGCGTCTTAAAAAGAGAAACGCCTGGAGTGTGGCTGTCAGAGGAAGTCTCAGAGCCGATGGTGGGAGTTCTCTGCCTTTAAACTGTCAAGGTGCTCCGAGTCAGAGCGCTGCAGCTGACAGGAGGAGAGGAGTGGGACAAAGACGGTGGCCATTTCTGATTTCATGTCTAAACAGTCATCGTCTCTTTGTCTCTCCGAGCAAAAACCCTTCAGTGAAAAATGATTGTGTATGATTTATTTAGTTTGAGTATTCATTAGATATTTTTGAAAAACAGGTGATTATCCCGTCTTAAAATGGAAAGAGAGTCCCTGTCAGACGCACTGTGAGACAGTCCCTTTATTTAAGTGAGACGTGTGGGACCCCCTGGTTCTGCGTGGGCTTGTTGACAGCCTCTGAATCCTTCTGAGTTTGTGTTGTTGTTGTTGTTGTTCTAAAATCCAAGCAACCTGTTTGGTAAGTACAATATTAACATAGCTATATAGACCTCTGATTGATTTCAGGACTGCAGAAAGTCTACACATCTTCTGTCAGCAGGATTTCATAAAATAATTTGACTTCTTTAAAGCCAATGCACCAACAATCATCAAGCTTATTGAAATCAAAAGTACCTCTAGGGTTGTTGATGTGTGTTTTTTTTTTAGTTTGCATCCATATGGTTGAATGCACTTAGTAATACTTTGCCAGTCCATTACTACTGGTGATCTTGATTCCTTGAGAGAGACTTTGAAGCTTTACATGAGCCATTGTATCTTAAAAGAAATGGTTTTGTAAGAAAGAACATCCTGTGATCGGAACAAATCATCTCTTCAAACCAGGCCTTCTTTCTCCTGCTCCTACACATCTGTGAAGTCTGAACAGGTCGTGCTGTTTTCCCCAAACAAACATTACAAAGTTATGCATTTCAGGGGGTCCTTTCAAGGGGCTCTGTATGCAATAATGCAGCATTTCATTTCTCAAACTTTTCTTTACATATTGGGGTGTTTTTAAATTGCCTAGCCTTGCAATATTTCTGCTTACAGAACCCAGCAATTAGCAGAGACTGCAGAGTACCAATGCAACAAATCAAGTGGATAAACTATGTAAATGCACGCCTAACGAGAAACACGTCCTCATGCCTTCTATAAACAAAACCAAACTACAGAAACTGGTTGATAGAACGATAATAAAGCAGACCTAAGCCTAGTTATTAAGACCAAATTTAAGTCGAATCAAACATCCTACCATAGGTTATTACATCACCCCGTATAGGTTCGTTATCCAGCCTCACCTTCATGATCTACTGGATTTATTCATTTTGGCACTCGGCCAACTCTCCGTGGATTTCTTCTTCAGCTCCATCATGAGATCTGTCTTTGCATTATTTATAAAATGAACCGCGGCTGATGTAAGCTCCACACCTGTGTCATGAATTAAAAACCCTCCTGAATATGAGCGTGCGTAAACAGGTTCAGGACCGGCAGGAGATTCATCATTAATCATCACCCGTGTTGGTAAGTGGATCACGGTCGGGGAACAGCACAATCATCACTAAATGAAGATCAAGGGCTCTTCTCTGGATCGTCCCTTTTGTCCAGGTGATGAGTCAGCTTGAGCTTGATGAGCAACGCACTCTGCAGGAATGCTTCGTAGGTGTGCTTCACAAATTACAGGCAGATAAAATGTCTGATTATGACTAATCCACTACTGGCAGTGCATTAACATCTGGTGTGTTCTCATCATACACTTGTCATTTCAAACCAGGTGTAAATCAGCGCTCTTCAGTATCATTATTATACATGTGTTGTTGTCAGGGAACCTTTGCGACCGCCGAGCCGAGAGAAAGACATTTCTTTACAATTTACTAAAAAAACACCGGTGTGTTTTAACAAGCCCAGGGTGAGAATAAATTGCCACCATGAGGGTCTCAGGGAAAAGAGATTTAACAACCTCTCTGAAACCACCTGCTACCTCCACTCCGCCTTATTAAAAAACAATAACAAAAAGAATCCATTAAGTCAAAGAAATGTTGCATTATCCCAAAACAGCTTTAGACCGAAAGACAAGAGCTTTGCTGCTGGGTTTTCTACGGGAGAGTAAACAACACACACACACACACACACACACACACACACACACACACACACACACCCAGATGTGATCTGGGTGACATCTGAAGATCTCTGGGGGATTTCTGGGGAGTCTGTCAGGTTATTGCGATGGTGTTTGCTTACAGAATACCTCCAAGGCTTTGTGTTCCTCAAACCCCTGCACACCTTGTTTGAGGATTCTGTGTGTGTGTGTGTGTGTGGGGGGGTGTTGTATTCTGCAATGAGGCAGTAACATTTCATTTGCCTATAAACAAAGTAACCCAACACTAAGATCACCCAAAGCAAATTCCACCACCTTAAGGGGCAACATCTGCACCCAGGCTCTTCATACAATGTCTTTATGTTGTGTTGTTTCACAGCCTCGTTGAACGCTTGGTTCTGATTAGTCAATTTGGACATTCCAGAGGTCTGTTGTTTTAAAAACAGAGAGCTGGACGTCAGAGAAAATCAACAGGAGAAGACGGACAGGAAGTAAACACTAAAGGGAACAGCAGAAGAAGACAGACAGGAAGTAAACACTAAAGGGAACAGCAGAAGAAGACAGACAGGAAGTAAACACTGAAGGGAACAACAGCAGAAGAAGACAGACAGGAAGTAAACACTAAAGGGAACAGCAGAAGAAGACAGACAGGAAGTAAACACTAAAGGGAACAGCAGAAGAAGACAGACAGGAAGTAAACACTAAAGGGAACAGCAGAAGAACACAGACAGGAAGTAAACACTAAAGGGAACAGCAGTAGAAGACAGACAGGAAGTAAACACTAAAGGGAACAGCAGAAGAAGACAGACAGGAAGTAAACACTAAAGGGAACAGCAGAAGAAGAAGACAGGAAGTAAACACTATTAAAAATTGTTGAATTCTTACTTTTAAATTCTAGATGCCAATAAGTACTTCAAATATTCCCAGCTGTTCTTTATTTTCGAACACGTCCTGAAGACCCAACATCCAAGAAATGTCTTCACAACTCTTTTCCAGTACCAACTTCGTGTGTTTGTCATCGGTCTTTACGTATAATTGTCCTCAGATCACAGTAATGATGATGGTCACTCTTTAATTGAATATGAATGAGGTTTAAATTCAGCCGGGCCGGCAGCAATCAGACCTGCCAGAGCTCAACCAGCTGAAGCTAATGATCCCATTTGGCTGAGAGACTAATGAGGTAAACGCTTTTTAAATGATTGTTTATTAGCTTTCTATTCAAAATAAAGCAAAAAAAGAAGAACAAAATGTTAATCCCCTTTCTCTTACCGCCTTTTCGTACATAACTTGCTTTGAGGTTTAATTTGTTGCAGTTGGATCACTCGGGACATTTTTATAAAACATATTAATGATCCTCTCAAGATCAGGAAGTCAAACAGGCAAACTCAAGCTCATCTCCATGTGGTTTTCCCACATAATGCTTCAGCTTATTATCCGTATTTGTCACTTGGTCGCACACAAACACAGTCGGAGGCAAGCCTCGTCTCCGTCAGCCGTTTGACACGTCCTCCACCGGCGGGACTGGCACTCTTTATTCCCACAGCGACAACGAGCCTGACATCATGTTCCCCATGTTTCTGCATGTTGAAGAAAGAGAAGGGAAGAATTGACGTACACAACCAACCATCGCTCTTATGATTGCGTTTGTGCTCACACAAACAAAACTCCAAATCAACACACACACACACACACACGGTTTTAATTGCCTCTAATAGCTGACATGTACACGCTACTCTTGTTAGAGCTGCCTGCGTGGTGTGTGGGGAGCTGTTTAATGATCATTACAAATGGAGGAGGAACACGGAGGTGAACAGGGAGCCGAGCAGAAGGAGCTGAGGCTTGTGTGTGTGTGGCAGGAGGGAGGTAGGTGTTAGACACAATCAAGAATGCACATATTTTAGAATTTATTTGTTTGAGCTCAACAGTCACAAGATGATACAAATCCACAGAAAACCTGGGGGAAAAAAACTGAAAACAAACTGTCAAAAAATAAGGTCACAACCTTGTGGATTATCCCAATGTTTCCCCAGTGCTAATTAGCTTCACTTAAAAAGAACATATGAATAACACTTAACTATTCCCCTTAAAGACGCCGTAATATGCCTGTTGAAGTTTCCGTCTCCTGTAGTGTGTTCTATAGGTTTTAGTGCATGTAAACGGTCAGCAAAGGCTCAAATCCCTGTGTTCCCTCAGAGGGAGTGTCTCGCCCACACACTCCCCCCCCCCCCTGCCTGTTTCTTTCCCTCAGTCCTCTTTTATTTAAGATACATTATTCTCTATAAGACTGTCCACCAAAATCTCCCCATTATTCTCCACCTTGGATCATGCAGACGGTTAAAGATATAGACCCCGTGCTGCATCGCAAGACTTCAATTAAGTTACATCACTTTTCAAGTGTTAACCCTCCCAGGGCTCGTCCAAGGACACATTATGAAATCTCCATGCAAGTGTAATGATTTGAAACTTAAAAAGCAGAAAAAAAATGATAATGCGGAGAGGTACACTATGTTTATCCTGAATGACACCAAACACAGTGTAGAGGAAGGGGAGAGGAAGAGTGGAAATAGGGAGCATTGAAGAGAGAGGACAGAACACAGAGGGGAAAAGGACAGATAGAGCAGAGAATTGAAGCAATATTCTGCTCCCTTTCCGGTTCATAGATGTATTTAGAGCTTTATGTTTCTCATACTGCCGGTTCTGCAGCACCTCTTTTCACCCTCCGTCTGAAACCAGAGCCCAGTCTGCTCTGATTGGTTAGCTGGTCGGCTCTGTTGTGTTTGATCAACCGCTAAGAGATGTCCCGTCCATGCTTTGTGTGGCTGCTTGGATGTGACCTCCTCCCCAATGCGACCAAATAAGGCATAACTCTGAGATCTGTTTCTTCACCCTATGTCCCTACATAGCCAGGAGGCCAAGCCATAAAGATTGGTTCATTTGAACCCAAAGTGAGCTGTCAGGAACTCACTAAGCTCCCAAAAGCACCTTCAGGCTGAGCATCAATTACCGCCGCCCAGAGAGGAGTCGCCATGGATACCAGTGTCACCCCAGCCTCGTACCTCACACTTCTCCACCGGTTTAATTTACGCCTAAAACTTCTGAAATAGAGGTGTTCTGGAGACGCTGAAACTTTTAGGCATACAGGATAGTTTTCTCCCACTGGCAGTTACAGCCGGGGGTGGGGGTTAGGGTGAGGTATGAGTCGTAGGAGCAGCTGTGTTTACACATTCAATACAGAATTCAAAATGTAAATATTGTTTAAAGAGTCCTCTCCTGCTGCTGTTCAGGTGTATATCAGTATGTAGAGTCTCTACTTTAAAGAGTCCTCTCCTGCTGATGTTCAGGTGTATATCAGTATGTAGTGTCTCTACTTTAAAGAGTCCTCTCCTGCTGATGTTCAGGTGTATATCAGTATGTAGAGTCTCTACTTTAAAGAGTCCTCTCCTGCTGATGTTCAGGTGTGTATCAGTATGTAGTGTCTCTACTTTAAAGAGTCCTCTCCTGCTGATGTTCAGGTGTATATCAGTATGTAGCGTCTCTACTTTAAAGAGTCCTCTCCTGCTGATGTTCAGGTGTATATCAGTATGTAGTGTCTCTACTTTAAAGAGTCCTCTCCTGCTGATGTTCAGGTGTATATCAGTATGTAGTGTCTCTACTTTAAAGAGTCCTCTCCTGCTGATGTTCAGGTGTATATCAGTATGTAGTGTCTCTACTTTAAAGAGTCCTCTCCTGCTGATGTTCAGGTGTATATCAGTATGTAGAGTCTCTACTTTAAAGAGTCCTCTCCTGCTGATGTTCAGGTGTATATCAGTATGTAGTGTCTCTACTTTAAAGAGTCCTCTCCTGCTGATGTTCAGGTATATATCAGTATGTAGAGTCTCTACTTTAAAGAGTCCTCTCCTGCTGATGTTCAGGTGTATATCAGTATGTAGAGTCTCTACTTTAAAGAGTCCTCTCCTGCTGATGTTCAGGTGTATATCAGTATGTAGAGTCTCTACTTTAAAGAGTCCTCTCCTGCTGATGTTCAGGTGTATATCAGTATGTAGAGTCTCTACTTTAAAGAGTCCTCTCCTGCTGATGTTCAGGTGCACAATAAGACCTCTTTAACTGTAGTGTTTTGTGTGCATCTACCTTTAGTTTGAGTCGTTAATGAGTTATTGTAACCGTACTATAAATCTATGACTGCATCTTTAACGAACCTCAAGAGACCTGCCAGGAAACAACATAGCACCTGCTTTTCTCAGTATAGACGTTGGAATAAGAGTAAAAGGTAATGTTACCATCAAGATGAGCATCTGGAGTAGCAGTGGGGTTTCATTTAAAGACACTGCATTGTTCTAATCTTAAATTGGCCTCTTAGGAAGAGTTTCAGATCACTTTTGAAGGAACTCCACCGTATATTCTTCAGTAAGTAGAGGGAGGCGTTTGCATTACGTTATGTTGCTGTTATGACGGAACCCATTTGGAAAATGACTCCCTTGATGAACAGATGTGTAAGGAATCAATGAGCTGAAATGTTTCCAAACTCCTAAATGAAGTCCATTTGATCTAGCCCCCTTATATCAAGAGCTCCAACAGGATGTAGCTTTTGCACGAGAAAGCAAACTCTATCGCCTTTCTGCTTCACCGAGTTTCATATAGATTTTTTTTCATTCAATACTCAGGCTTGGAAAATCTCCGTCTGAGGTCTCAGAAGATTTTGAAAGACGGGGAGGCAGTTAGATAAAAGGTATTTTTGTCTAGTCGAAAGTATGACGTTGAAAATGGACTATGACACACATTTATCAACCTCTCTGGTCTGTGCATTGTGTCATTGACCAGTGGGAAGTGAAACACACACACCCACGCACACACAGGCCATGCCAGTTTGCAGGCCCCAGGAGATGGTTTAAGTGTTGTGAAAGATGTACTGGGATTTATCTTTTACTCACAGTCACTGTGACAGGGACATTTTAAACCCCTGTAGGCGTGGAGCTATCCTTGCTTGACTTGACACTTGTAAAAAAGAACAGGAAAAACAGGGGAAAGAGGGGAAAGAGGGGAAAGACTAAAGTTAGCTGCTAAAACGTCGGGCAGGAGGCAAATCCATGAGGTGATGCACCTAGGTTTGACTTGTGTGTGTGACCTTCGACTCGCCATCTGCTGACACCTCCGATAAAACAAAAGTTCTCAGAGGAACCTGTCACACGGACCTCTGATACCCGGTAAAACTTTTATATATTGTAGGTGTTTTAAAATGGAATATATGAGGAAAATATGAAGTAATTATAAGAATAACTCAAGGACATTATTACTGAGCCTATGGAGTTCATTAAAGAGTAAAGCAGGCGATAAAGCAGCATATGTTTTAGGGCTTGGACACTAACATGAATATACACTGCATTGGCTCCCTGTATAACCCTTTCATTGGTTTATAAAGCTCTTAATGTAGAAGTTCACTGACCATCAGTGTGTTCGTAGCAAAGGTCAAAGAAATATGAGCGAGGTTACACACAGTGCCAGGCAGCACAGTGACCCTGATATCATTAGACACTGCCTAAGAGCAAGGATGGGAATGCTAGCAAATTTGAAGGCTAGAAAAGAAGCTAACATAATTAGCTTGTCCATTTTTTTAGCTAGTGATCTTACTTTGACCAGGGCGGCCTTTTCCCCATAAATCTGGACCCAGCTCTCCTTCGTGTCCTCGGTTTACACAGCATCCCCTGTGTCCTTCTCCAGATCTCTGTGGGGATAGTTGTTGTTCCGACTACCATGCTAGCCCCCTTTAGCGCTATTAGCTTCTCCCTCAGGTGAAGAAGGCGGTTGATGCACAACAGCAGAAACTCAACGGAGAAGTCACAGCTTCATATGATACTTATGGAAGTTATTAATGAAAGATATCAAGCTTAAAGTTGAAAATAGAGCAACTTCAACTGGCTGAATGCACGGTTGGCGCCAAAAAAAATGAACTCAATATCCTTTCAGTGCCTTGAAATATATTAAATCATACTTCACTTTATGTACTAATGATTTTTCTCTACCTTGAAGTCGTTTGCGGGACCAAGGGCGTTAGAGAAAAGCACTTTAAATGTTCTCTGGCAAGCAACAGCAGCTTTACGGAGAGGAGAAGTGAGCAAGGTCATTATCCAGACGCCTTGTTTAAGCAGACATTTTCTCATACTGGAGGTGAGGTCTTGTTCAGTCAGAGCACAATGTCTGAGAGAGGCATGGAGGTGTTAAGTATGAACAGGCGGGCCCGAGAGATGATTAGGAGCAGGGAAAAGTCAAAGATTGAATTGAGAATGAGAATGAGTTCAGAGGGATGTGCAGAAGAACTGCAGACAGTTAGCGTGAGGAGGAAGGAAAAGGTTGACATTGAAAGCTTTTTTTGTGGGAGAAATTGTCACTTGGGTTTGTGGTTATAATGCCTAGATTTGAAAGGTTCTTTACATTTTTACTGTAAAGAACCTAAAAAATGGGGGGAAAATGAGGTCAAACTACATTGAAATCCCATAAATGAACTGAGAGACATGGTTGAACTCTTTCAGCAACTGAGGTTTCAATTGAAACTCCCATTGCCTTGTTTTCACCAGGGAGAAGCTAATCATGCTAAAGCTGGCTAGCATGGCGGTCGGAACAATGGCTGAAATCTGGAGAAGGAAACAGAGAAGAGGATGCTGGGTAAACCGAGGAGATGAAGGAGGAGAGCTGGGTCCAGATTTATGGGGAAAAGGCCGCCCCGGTCAAAGTAAGATCACTGGCTAAAGAAATGGAAGAGCTAATTGTGTTAGCTTGTTTTCTAGCCTTCACATTAGCTATCATTCCCATCCTTGCTCTTAGTGCGGTGTCTAATGATTTCAGGGTCACAGTCACATCTTCCTATTTTGATCCGACAGCTGTGCTGCCTGGCAGAGTGTGTAACCTCGCTCATATTTCTTTGACATTTGCTACGAACACACTGATGGTCAGTCAACTTCTAAATTAAGAGCTTTATAAACCAATGAATACTGAAATCTGGAGAAGGAAACAGAGAAGAGGATGCTGGGTAAACCTTTATAGAGAAACGGATATAAGCTGTGTCCATCCTCTCTCATCATGGGCAACATAAGATCACCAGCTAATAATGGACGAGCTAACGTCCTTTGGGCTTCAGTATGTAGATTGATTGATTGACTGATTGATTGATTGATTGATTGATTGATTGATCGATTGATTGATTGATTGATTGATCGATTGATTGACGCTGAAGATTGTTTCTAGAGCACTAAAACACCACTTCTTCAGTCTATTCAAAACAAGCTTAAAGTAATGTGAGACCAACAGAACTACTTTCATGCTCGCTCTTTATAAATGAAAGTCAGTTTCTGCATTATTTAGCTGGGATGCCTTTTGATACACCTGTGCTTTTATTGCACAAGTCAAAATGTCAGCTTTGAAATATGCGTTTTGTTCAGGAGTAAGAATGTAAACCAGAAACAGCTTTATAAGGTTATTCCATTTCTTGCCCTGCTGTAGATTTCCTCCTAACTGAATCTCATCAGGGGAACAGAGGAATAACAGATTGGAAGTTTTCTGCAAGAGTGGAACGATAACTCAGTCCACCATATTTATAGACCTTTTTCATGGACGACATTTCACCACGCAGGACTGCACTCATATGTGTGTGCAGGTCTAGGGCCTTGGTATTCTTCATACCTGCTCATCGGCTTCACTTATTGGCAGACTGTTTAAGCCGTCGTTAATGTCATCAGTCACAGCCGTGCTTTTACTGCTCCACAAGTCCAAATGTCCGCAGTATAGAAAGTCTATTTACTTTGAAAAGCGACTTTGCCAGTCATAGCACGTTCATTTTACTCAACATGTTCAGTAAATAGCCGGTGATCTTATGAAGTTTAACGATTTGAAAGATTTGAACCAAAGTTAACGGCTCTGTTAATGACAAATGTGATTATCTGTAGCTTTGATCAGTCGTCTATGAATGGGAGAGTTGATGAGTCACAACACATATTTGAAGACCTCAGCTCGGACTTTTGGAACATTTCGGAGTTCATTTGAATACTGAAAACAGTCATAAGTCCAAATGTTCGAGCTCATTATATTTGGCAGACGAAATGCATGCCATCCACTCGAACACACCCTTAATAATGTTTGTCTCTGGGAGGCTAGACCAACATCTGACATGGGGGAGGAATAAGATATCTGATGATGTGTGGGCATCCTTGGATGTGTCCCAGCTCCAACCCATACCAGAGTGTGTCCTGAAGGCCAGGTGCACCCACCGGTCCGAAAGGCTTTTGGCTGATATCTCCTTAACTAATGAGGTTTAATTGGACAGGGCTCCTATTCAGTGATTCATGTGGACGAATGGACGGCTGCAGAGGTGAAACACTGCCTACTCGCAGGCTGCTGCGGCTGTCAGCTTATTAAATTGGATGGATTTTTGCAATTAAAACTAACCTTATGCCTTGTCTTTTCCAAAAAAAAACAGCATTATGATTCCAGATTTACATGAAATCTTATAGATTGAGTTCTGTGCACTTGGCTTTGAAAATAATACGTTGCTTCGGAGAGTCACCCCATTTGATCTGGTGCAGTATGGCTCACGGATTATCTCTAGGGGGAATACTGGGACCTGATAAAAATCTCTATGTTGGAGAAAGTGGGTGGGTAGGAAAGGCAGAATGAGTACAGAGCAAACGAGGGAGGCAGAAAAACAGAAAGGGGGCTTTATTAAATAAAGCAGATATAAAAATAACCTGAATCTAAGGAACAAACAGGGATGATTTGAGGAACAAGAGCTGCAAAACCACAAGGAAAATCCAGGATTAGATAGAGACAGGACACCTGGAACTAGTTTGTCTTTTCAACATCAGAAGTCATCACGAAGACAAAAGGGTAGCAGGTGAGAAGAATCAGGTAATCAAACGGGGGAAACACAGAGACAGGAAGTAAAACAAGACAATACACAAAGAGAGAACTACATTTCAAAATAAAACCTGAAACACAAACATGAGTGGAGAGTTAAAGGGAGGTTAGGGCTTCATGTGCTCCATCAGCACCAAGTTTAAGATGTTCTAACTGTGGGTAAATTCAAGAATCACGGCTCATCATTCCTCTGTCGGTCGTCTGAAGATTTAACGCTGCTCTGCATTTCCCAGACCTGCTTAACATACTAACCCGAACACTCAACAGCTGAACCCGAGAGGGAAAGAAGAGACCAGAGGAAGAGAGCCCCAGTGACTGGAGGAAGATCTTAATTAAGATTAGGACAGAGTCACTGCTGTGGGTCACCAGCTGGCTCTGTGGAGCTTCTAGCTGACTTCATCTCTGTAGCCTCGTCTTCCTCCTTCTGTTTCTTAATCACTACTTTTCAGAGCTTACAGAAAAGCTTTAAATACAAAAACTCACAGATAAAGATACCTCTGTTGCTGGCTGACTTCTTTCCTGCACAATCCTCCTTTGTTTCTCTCCAGCGATGTCAAACCTGGTTCGTACTCGATGAAAAGGTATGGTTTGATTACTTTATTACCAACTGGTTATCATCCATAGAGTGTCTCTTCAACCTTTTCCTCATTGATATGGTCTTAACCCTCGGCCATCACCAACTTATGAGTTGAAGAGAATCACATGAATGCTCCATCTAACAAGCGATCAGTGCACTGTGATTTGTGGATACTAAGGGCTGCAAACTAAAGACAGAGATGCATCAGAGTTTACGATAGTTTGTCTCATTTAACGTGAACATATCGGACCTTTCTTGTCAGGCTTGGGGAGAAATGGATTCATGTAACGAGATCATCGAGATACAACTAAGTGTGTTCCCTACATGAAATATCTGATGACTGGTCATTAGCGGTGTGTATTAGCAGGATTATAATGTTAGTAAAGCCTGAGAAATATCATATAGTGTTTGTTGTAAAGGATCAGATGTTCCTTTTATCTGTTAGCTGTTTTGTTCTGCAGGCTGATACTCCAAATTTCAACTGTTTTGAATTTTTGACTATTTCTTCAAAATGATCACCTTTTTCCTAAAAAATCTGACTTTGTTTCTAAATATCGACTTTCCAAAATGTCCCACTATCTTTTCATTATTCTAACTCCTTCATGTGGCCCGACTTATGTCCTTTTCTTATTCAACATTTTGAATTTCCGACGATTTCTTAAAAAAACTGACTTTTTCATAAAAAGGATTTCTTTTTAATTGTTGACTTTCAAACATTTCAGATTATTTTTCATAATTCTAACTCCTTTTTCAAAATGTTCACTTTTTAGACAAAATTCGTTTCAAAACATAGTGTTTGTTGTGAAGGATCAGCTGTTCTCTCTCCTCTGTCAGCTGTTCTGTTCTGTTCTGTTCTGTTCTGTTCTGTCAGCTGTTGTGTTCTGTTCTGTTCTAATACTTAAAGTGTGAATCTGTACTCCTACTGCCTGAATCTGCTTCATGGTTTTCTCTTTCTTTGGTTCATTTGTTCTGGTTTTAATTCAGCAGGTGAACCTATATGTTCATGAAATAAGTGTGTGTGATCTTAGCTGTGTGTGTTAAACTAAAAGGGAGCATTCACTGCCAGCTCAGAGTTTATTCCTGCCTTTTAAACTGTAGTATGTGCTCATGTGCTGCATTGTGAGGCTGCTGCCTGAATATGCTTCACGAAAGGAAGGTTTTCCTATAAATGAAATCATCTTTTTGATCCTTAGTTTCTTCTTTTCTAAGGTCACATTGATCGACAATACTTCTCCCGTTCAAGTCTTTGGAGCTTTGATGCTTGTCCGGTCTCTGTCTCTACACTGTCAAATTAAGGCTCCAATCCAATCCAATTTATAAAAAGAAATAGGACAAGCCCCAAAAGCTTGTCATGGTGTCCTCGGCCAACAATTGCAGACTTTCAGCCACTGAACTGGGACATGGTGTCTGCTTGTCTCTCCTCTGTCCTCTGTTTCTTTCTTCTTTTATCCTCATAATGTTGTCCTCCCTCTGCCCTCCTTCATCATTCCACCACCATCTTGTTTTCCTCTTCTTCTTCTCTCCATCCTCACTCCCCCCCCACCTGTCACTGCTCACACACAAGACATCCATACTAACTCCACAGACTTCTCAGCCCACAACCTGACAGTAAATAGAAAATGACTCACATGGATATCAATCCTGCTCTATGAGCACGGAGCCCGAGCTGCTTTGGTCTATACAATTATACTGTTGAAAGCCTTCACGCTGACAAATTGCTTAAGGAGCAAAGAGGGAAAGAAGAAGGAAATCCAATTAAGTGAAATGTGAAAGAGGGAGGAGAAAAAGTGTCGCGCAAATTTGCTCCTCAGACGGCATGTGTTTATTTAAACACCCAAGTGATTCAAATAGTTGTCAGAGTGTGTTCGGTGAACTCTGGAAACCACAGAGAAGAACCAGGACGACTGTGATGTGGCTGACAGCTGATATAATGCCATTTATAAACTGGAGCATAATTGCATACTGCTCTGGCACTGGTTGATTGTGGATGCAGGTTATATTGACGGCTGCTGTCCTCCCAGGAAACAAAGTGGCAGTGGAGATGTCGTGGGGTGGCCCAACAGCACCCCACCGACCACATGCTGCTCATTAACATCCAGTCACACTTCATTTAATGAGCTGAGAGCGTTTGTGAGACAACAGACAGGAACAACAGGGAGCAGGAGGAATTCAACTTCAGCTTAAAGTACTTTTTATATTGCATTGATAAATAAAGGAGGAAATATCCTGCTGATGTTCAGGTGTGTATCAGTATGTAGCGTCTCTACTTTAAAGAGTCCTCTCCTGCTGATGTTCAGGTGTATATCAGTATATAGTGTCTCTACTTTAAAGAGTCCTCTCCTGCTGATGTTCAGGTGTATATCAGTATATAGTGTCTCTACTTTAAAGAGTCCTCTCCTGCTGATGTTCAGGTGTATATCAGTATGTAGAGTCTCTACTTTAAAGAGTCCTCTCCTGCTGATGTTCAGGTGTATATCAGTATGTAGCGTCTCTACTTTAAAGAGTCCTCTCCTGCTGATGTTCAGGTGTATATCAGTATATAGTGTCTCTACTTTAAAGAGTCCTCTCCTGCTGATGTTCAGGTGTATATCAGTATGTAGTGTCTCTACTTTAAAGAGTCCTCTCCTGCTGATGTTCAGGTGTATATCAGTATGTAGAGTCTCTACTTTAAAGAGTCCTCTCCTGCTGATGTTCAGGTGTATATCAGTATGTAGAGTCTCTACTTTAAAGAGTCCTCTGCCTGCTGATGTTCAGGTGTATATCAGTATGTAGAGTCTCTACTTTAAAGAGTCCTCTCCTGCTGATGTTCAGGTGTATATCAGTATGTAGAGTCTCTACTTTAAAGAGTCCTCTCCTGCTGATGTTCAGGTGTATATCAGTATGTAGCGTCTCTACTTTAAAGAGTCCTCTCCTGCTGATGTTCAGGTGTATATCAGTATGTAGAGTCTCTACTTTAAAGAGTCCTCTCCTGCTGATGTTCAGGTGTATATCAGTATGTAGTGTCTCTACTTTAAAGAGTCCTCTCCAGCTGATGTTCAGGTGTATATCAGTATGTAGAGTCTCTACTTTAAAGAGTCCTCTCCTGCTGATGTTCAGGTGTATATCAGTATGTAGTGTCTCTACTTTAAAGAGTCCTCTCCTGCTGATGTTCAGGTGTATATCAGTATGTAGCGTCTCTACTTTAAAGAGTCCTCTCCTGCTGATGTTCAGCTGTATATCAGTATGTAGTGTCTCTACTTTAAAGAGTCCTCTACTTTAAAGAGTCCTCTCCTGCTGATGTTCAGGTGTATATCAGTATGTAGAGTCTCTACTTTAAAGAGTCCTCTCATGCTGATGTTCAGCTGTATATCAGTATGTAGAGTCTCTACTTTAAAGAGTCCTCTCCTGCTGATGTTCAGGTGTATATCAGTATGTAGAGTCTCTACTTTAAAGAGTCCTCTCCTGCTCTTTATGTTTCTCATACTGCCTGTGCTGCAGCACCTCTTTTCACCCTCTGTCTGAAACCAGTCAATTAAGCTGCTAGAATGTGAAAACCCCTGCAGAGAAGAGGCAGCAGTAGCGTATTAAATCGTCTCTTTGGTATCTATCTGGTAGGCAATACAGAGATCTTTTTCACCATATAGGACAATATACTTTACTGACTGGCTGGGAAATGTGAGGTTTTCCTAGATTACGTTTAACTAACTTTATTACAGCACCTTAAGGCACCCTTAATTTAGCGATTTGAGAGAAATGTAGATGTTCAGTTCAGCGGGATTCGTTGCACACACAGATCTACAATCGAACCCGACAGTGTCTGTGTGCTCTGAACAGGTGCTGTTGATAAGAGAGACAGCGGGTCGTCACAGTGGAGCCAGAAAAAACGAACCCAAAGTTAACTCTAAGAGCAGGCGAGCTAAACGAGTCCGTGGTTCTTGCACTTGATCGTCTTTTAGTGAATCCCACCAGCCTGCTTTTACTATCTTTCCCTTCACAAGCCTTAAAGACAACCCACAGCTTCACAATCGGCTGCCTGCAGAAGTTGACCACCAGCTGCTTCTCAGTGGGACGTCTCCGTCTTCCATCCTCGCCTCTGCCTCAATCCTTTTTCTGTTTCCTATTGGTCTGGTTCCAGTGTCCACCCGTCAGGCGGTTCCCAACATTTCCATTAGCGCCCCGGGATGTCCCACTGTGAAATCTGCACAAGCTTGAGGATAAGCAGACTTTGTGCCACTCCTGCTCACTTTACATAAGTGTGTTACGGGAATTGCCTAGGCTTCATTCAGAGACTCCTAATGTTCAGAAATGGTGTAATCCAGAAGGAAAAGGCAATCCCAACAAAAAGAAGCAAAAAACCCTCGAGTCTGACATCATGTTTAGTACTTCTACTGGCTGTTTTCATCCGATTTGCACAGGCCAAGTTACTGAAAGGCTACAATAGAAAAGGGCAATTGTTGCCTATAACTGTTGCCAGTGAGATTGAAAATGTGGTTGCAGCTTGTGCGAATAGAGTGTTGCAGGAATGAGTCCTAAAACCTGGGAACGAGGTAGCATTTCCTGGTCACTCGTCTCAAATTCAAAGGTTTTTTTTACGTGTGTTTCATATTTTTGATCGACAACATAAAATACCTCCGTTAATTCCACAGCGATTGACACCAAGTGTCTCACTGAGAACACTTAGTTCATTTATAGCCTAACGTTGTCATGATCCTTGTTTTGTGTCTGTTCCCAGCTTTATTTAAAATGTTGTCCCCACTTGTGTCATGTTGAGCTTCACTTCCTGTCTGCGTTTCTCCTCCTGTGCCTGATTGTGTCATTGTGTCCACCTGTTGCCCCTGTGTTTCTCCTCCCCCCTCCAGCTGTGTCTTGTCTTGTGATTACCCTTGTTTATGAAGTCTCTGTTGCCCTTGTTTCTCTAGTTCAGTCGTCGTCATTCCCATGTTTGTCCCTGTGTCTCGTGGTCCAGTTCTGTTTGTTTCCCAGTCCTCTGGGCTGCCCTCCTGTCTTTCTGGTTTCATTTAGTTTTTGTTTGCTACTTTTACTTTTGATGGTCGTGCCTGCTCGCACCGTTTTATGAGATTTGTTGTTACAGCTTTGGTTAAATAAAGCTTGCCTCTTGTTAAACCCCAATACCTGCCTCCCCCTTGTTTCACTGCACTTTGGTCCTATTTCCCCAACCCTGACAAACGTTAGCTTTTCACCTCTGCCGATTGGATTCATGCTAGAAAACATGACAGGAAGTCCGCTGTTTGTGTGGTTTCACAGCTAGGTAAGATTAGCCACTTAGCTAGCCTGCTAACTAATGCCTTTGTATTAGTGAGTAAATAAAGCATTACATTTTTAAACTTCACTCATTTACTCTATGCTTCAAATTCTCACTGCAGAGAGTCAGAGATTTTCCACAAGTCTGTTGAATATGCTACAGATGTTAACCCATTGACTGCCACTACACATCCTGCTACACTGATTTCAATATTCTATTTCTCCATCTGGGAAATACAGGTGATGTTACTTTACAGGCTCTGTTACCTGCCTCTGTTCTTTTACTGACATTGAGTCACCCCACTGATTATTAAGGCTAGCTTGCCAGATATATTTTTTAGCTTTTTCTGCTTTTATGAAACCCCAAAGGAATTATGAGCAAAGCATTTTCTGACCTCACCTGTCCTGCTTTCTGACATTGCTTCTGTCTACGAGCGTTAAACAGCCTGCAGTGTGCATTTGCCCATTGAGGATGACTTTGCTTATCATTGCTGAAACTTGCCTGAAATGTTTACCACCCCCAACAAAGACGTTTGCCTTTAACCGAGCATTATATTTTCTCCTGGGTTTATCCACTGGGCTGGCCAAAAGCCTGAGGGTCAAAACACTTCAAACAAAGCTGGAGTTGTATGACAAAAAAATAGACGGATGTGAGAATGTAGTAATGTAGTCTGCTGCCCCCGAACCAATTTCAGATTACCTGTCTGTATTATTCAGTGTGTCTGTTGAGGTTTTTCGGGGGATTTTCATGCTTTACCTTTACAAAATGTAGACTGATTCTATGCTATCAATAAAATAATCATCCTAGCTGATGATGGTAGGTATCCAACATACAGTCTATGTATACTGTTTGTATAACACAACATCGTACTAGAACATTTCTGCAGACAGACAGCGCCTTTGCCAAGTGCTGTTAATCCACCCAATCCAATAATGGTTGATTATTCCTCCACACAAGATTAATGTCCCCATAAAACGAAGTGTTCTGCAGCCTTCACTGAGCTTAAATTTAGATTTTAGGATACAACCGTTTATCCCAAGGTAACAGCTATTGTCATAACTTTCTTGGCGAAAGCAACCTTGAGATGACTGTTGTGCTATCGATGATAGAGCAAGCAGAAGACTGGGATAAACAATGTATGTATTACCAGGGGCCTTAAATGTCACAGCACACAAACAAATAGTGTTACAGAGACTAACTCAGGATGGTTTGGTGGCACAGTGTGTCTACAAAATGTATATGATGAGGGATATTCTGTGCACACACATATCGGCGATCAAACTGTCCTGACTTCACCCCTCGGTCCGTCAGAAAGGACCGACAGTGTGTGTCCGTCTGCAGGCAGAGACTTAATGTAGTCTTTTAAGTACAGAGTAGTAATCCTGTTTGAAGGATCACCTTGTGTATGACGCTGACCTCCTGTAAAGCTGAACAGCACTGTGATAAGTGATGCTTTGGGCTACAGCTCGCTCACACACACACACACACACACACACACACACACACACACACACACAGACACACACACACACACACACACACACACACACACACACACACACACACACACACACACACAAACCCGAGGACATTTACACCTCCATATTCAAGGTATGTGTATTGTGTCCCTGTTTCAAAAACTGAGGCACATCATAAGTATATGCCCCCAGCCAAACTTTATAGGGCCTTGTGCTTTATGGGGTTTTCCCTTTCCTGTGTGTTGTATACATTTTAGTGCATGTGAATGGTCTGCAAAAGCTAAAATCCCAAAGTTAAGGAATATATTGACATCAATATGTAACACTTGTGCTTATATTGGCTACGACTTACATTGTACATGACAGGCTAAGGGGGCGGGACATCTCTACGCGGTTGTCTTATCGGATCCAGAGCCGTCCAGCTAACCAAACAGATCAGACTGGGCTCTGGTTTCAGACAGAGGGTGAAAAGAGGTGCTGCATCACAGGCAGTATGAGAAACATAAAGAGCTTTCTGAACATTAAAGCATGGAGACATGTCCCAGGAGACACACTATGTACAAATAACCTAAAAATGAGCATAAAATGTTCTGCCTTTTCTCTCCCATTCTTCTCTCTTACATGAACACACACACAAAAGTGTCCTCAATTCTGGAGCTGTAGATAAGATGTTGGGGTGTGATCAGTGAAACGCCGAGGTCTTATCACACCACTGCCTACATCCTCGTGGGAGACGTCCTGTGGTTTCCTCCCTTTCTTTCTTCCTTCTTTTATCTTTCTGTCATAGCACTCGCTATCTCTGCTGCTCTCTTGGTTAGTATTTGGTGTTGTTTCAACCCGCTAAGCCTGGTCAATAATATGACATTGGTTATGACTGATGTACTCCCTATATGAGAGAAATGTGAGGCTAATAAAGAACTGGAAAGTAAATAACGATTTAACTTCATAAACCGCTAAATCGGGAAAACCAGTGCACATCAGAACTGATATTCAAACCTCCATAAAGTACATAATGTTTGAGGACTCTGTGTAAAACCATTTGTATAAACCTTATTAAGCCCTAATGAGATATGTTGCCCCCATTAGCAGATTGTAAAACATAAACAACATACATAACTAGAAGTAAGTATAAATAGCAGCCGCGACGTTTGGCGCGCCATCTTTGCTGCGCTCCCGTGAACACACCATGTTATTGTGGCTAACTGCTGTTAATACTGTCATTCATCACCATCAGAGCCATTACACTGGGGGGGAGTGTGTGTGTGTGTGTGTGTGTGTGTGTGTGTGTGTGTGTGTGTGTGTGTGTGTGTGTGTGTGTGTGTGTGTGTGTGTGTGTGTGTGTGTGTGTGTGTGTGTGTGTGTGTGTGTGTGTGTGTGTGTGTGTGTGTGTGTGTGTGTGTGTGTGTGTGTGTGTGTGTGTGTGTGTGTGTGTGTGTGTGTGTGTGAGTTCATATATGTGGTAAAAGTAGCAAGAGGAGGATAATGATCCTTGTTAGTACACAGCTCTTTGTATCTGTACGGTTTACACAACTGTCCTTGTACACACAAGTATTTGAAAGTGCAAAATGATGATTCCCCCGGTGGAATAAAGACTGAATAAAACATCTTCTTCTGTTCCCTTTAGTGTTTACTTCCTGTCTGTCTTCTTCTGCTGTTCCCTTTAGTGTTTACTTCCTGTCTGTCTTCTTCTGCTGTTCCCTTTAGTGTTTACGTCCTGTCTGTCTTCTTCTGCTGTTCCCTTTAGTGTTTACTTCCTGTCTGTCTTCTTCTGCTGTTCCCTTTAGTGTTTACTTCCTGTCTGTCTTCTTCTGCTGTTCCCTTTAGTGTTTACGTCCTGTCTGTCTTCTTCTGCTGTTCCCTTTAGTGTTTACTTTCTGTCTGTCTTCTTCTTCTGCTGTTCCCTTTAGTGTTTACTTTCTGTCTGTCTTCTTCTGCTGTTCCCTTTAGTGTTTACTTCCTGTCTGTCTTCTTCTGCTGTTCCCTTTAGTGTTTACTTCCTGTCTGTCTTCTTCTGCTGTTCCCTTTAGTGTTTACTTCTGTCTGTCTTCTTCTTCTGCTGTTCCCTTTAGTGTTTACTTCCTGTCTGTCTTCTTCTGCTGTTCCCTTTAGTGTTTATTTCCTGTCTGTCTTCTTCTTCTGCTGTTCCCTTTAGTGTTTACTTCCTGTCTGTCTTCTTCTTCTGCTGTTCCCTTTAGTGTTTACTTCCTGTCTGTCTTCTTCTTCTGCTGTTCCCTTTAGTGTTTACTTCCTGTCTGTCTTCTTCTGCTGTTCCCTTTAGTGTTTACTTCCTGTCTGTCTTCTTCTGCTGTTCCGTTTAGTGTTTACTTCCTGTCTGTCTTCTTCTGCTGTTTCCTTTAGTGTTTACTTCCTGTCTGTCTTCTTCTGCTGTTCCCTTTAGTGTTTACTTCCTGTCTGTCTTCTTCTGTGATTTTCCTGATGTCCATCACTCTGTCTTTTTGCTTCTCTTTCCTTATCTTGTCGTCTTCTAAATGTATTAGGATCTTTTTTGTTGCATGCATTGATCCAGTCAAATGTGATTTTAACCAGACCAAGTTCCCCTTACCTGTCTGTATACACACAAGTATTTTAAAGTGCAAAATAATGATTCACCGGCTGGAATAAAGACTGAATAAAACATGATGTGAGGTGGCTCATGTAATGTCTTTAGCTGTGATGCACAGACCAAAGTCAGCCCTTGATATACTTCAAGGTTGTGCAGAAAGACGCCCCCTGGGCTGCGTTTGATACAACGATAAACAGGCGGGATAGTAGAGAGGCGGAGAGCAGGTAAATTGGAGGACTTCTCTGCAGATTTTTCATCATGTCCAATTAGTGTTTCCACTCGGCTGAAGTGGTAGGCAAGGCAGGAATGGAAAAAATATCTCACGTCAAATCGATGTCGTAACCAATTGGCTCTCATTTTCATGTAAGGGTCCGATGGGGCTTGTAGCTAAAAAGGTCACTACTTCCAGCCACTGCGGGAAAAGTCAGGGTGAGAGGGAACAACTAATGAGCTCCGTCTCTTGATAAACTATCGCCTAGCCGTATGGAAAAAAAGTGTGTTAACATGAACTTATCCAATGGAGCTGCTCGGTGGTAACACGATGTCAGGAGCAGCTACAAGGTGTGGATTAAACAACTGCTCAAGCTCCAGCTGCTGCAGGTCTACTCCGCTACATCTTTGGAAGCAAAATTGTTCTTTTTACCCCAGAAATGTTGTTTGCAGATTAAGTTATTAATTCAAAACTGATTTTTTTGTTGGGTTATTCTAGCCTTTGCAGACCATTTACATGCACAACACCCAATATAACACACTGCAGGCAAAGGAAAACCCCCCAAAAGCATAGTAGGGCTTTTTGAAACAATGCTCAACTGCATAACTAAAACAACAACGGAGCCAGTTCAGAGGTTAATGCCCTGCAGGAAAGACGCTCTAAAGTAAAAAGTTTTGATTTCATGATAAAAACTTGCTCGGCTGCCAGAATATGGAAATGAACCCATAAGGAAATTTCACAATTGTTCAGCCCCCAATTATGGCACAAAGAAAGGCAATTTCTTCATCGTTTTAAAGACCCATTTGTTCCTAACACAATGCAATGTAGGCTCCACAGCCGGTAGTAAAAGTAGTTCTGAACTTCGTGGAATCAAAGAACCAACTGAGAGCCGTTAACCCTCAACTGGCTCAAAGCTGCTCTTGCTGTTTTCCCTCTCCTCCTCACATTTATTACCATCAGAGCTCAGCAATCCGCAGTCCATTACATCTGCATGGGTGTGTGTGTGTGCTCACAGCAGAGGGAGAGACGGGGGTAATGGCCCGTAGTTAATGCAGTCCTTGTTTGTAACAGTGTGTGGTATGTACCGCCCATGCTTCACTGCTGTCACTGCCGGTCCAGCAGCAAGAAAACACGTCAACACTCTGGCTAGTTGACACCAATTCTCAACAATCAAGTTAAGGAGGTTTCATAAAATATTTGACGTACAATGTTTCCTGCTATACAGACATTTCAAATTGACATGTTGACATTTTCAGGAATGTCTGTCTTCTTCTGCTGTTCCCTTTAGTGTTTACTTCCTGTCTGTCTTCTTCTGCTGTTCCCTTTAGTGTTTACTTCCTGTCTGTCTTCTTCTGCTGTTCCCTTTAGTGTTTACTTCCTGTCTGTCTTCTTCTGCTGTTCCCTTTAGTGTTTACTTCCTGTCTGTCTTCTTCTGCTGTTCCCTTTAGTGTTTACTTCCTGTCTGTCTTCTTCTGCTGTTCCCTTTAGTGTTTACATCCTGTCTGTCTTCTTCTGCTGTTCCCTTTAGTGTTTACTTCCTGTCTGTCTTCTTCTGCTGTTCCCTTTAGTGTTTACTTCCTGTCTGTCTTCTTCTGCTGTTCCCTTTAGTGTTTACTTCCTGTCTGTCTTCTTCTGCTGTTCCCTTTAGTGTTTACTTCCTGTCCGTCTTCTTCTGCTGTTCCCTTTAGTGTTTACTTCCTGTCTGTCTTCTTCTGCTGTTCCCTTTAGTGCTTACTTCCTGTCTGTCTTCTTCTGCTGTTCCCTTTAGTGTTTACTTCCTGTCTGTCTTCTTCTGCTGTTCCCTTTAGTGTCTTCATCGGTTGATTTCTCTGATGTCCAGCATCTTCTAACCTCTCCCCTTCTCTTGTTTTCTTCCAAATGTATCAGGATTCTTTTTTCTGGACACAATGGATATCTATCCAATTCATCCAATAATTGCACTTTAAGAAATGCATTTTAAAAACAAATTCTAATGGAGGCGTCTTAGGATAAGTTAGAGAATGTCAGTATAAATATAGTTTAGACTAGGGACCAATCATATCTGCACAAAAAACAGGGATCCTTAAATATTTATATTTAAGATGAACATCTTGTTGACAATTCTTTCTGGCTCGATCCAATACAATGTTATTTTAACCCACCAGAAATCTCTTTAATCAGTTTAAACCGCACGTGGGTAGAAGTAAAAACTAGCTTACAAGCACTAACAAGGGTCAGAGAGGTGTGTGTTTACCATTATATGTTTAGGGTTATTGTTATAATTAATATAAATTCTCATTTATGTATTTCTCCCTTGCCCTTTGCCTCCTGACTGTACAGTTTTGGTACCCATCAGTGGGATTCAGCAGAGCTATGCCTGTCTTTTAGTCATCAAATCCAAAAATGAAACTCACATTTCACTCCACCTAAATACATCGCATTAAGCAGAAGCCAAAAACGCTCTCACTGTCTTGTCACTGTGACCTAGCTTGAAAGCCTGGGAGATAATGATGTGCAGCACTTGGTAGTAATCATTACTTGTTGGAGCTGATATACATTTGTTTTCAGTATATCAAGAGATAAACATTAGGTTGCTAAATATAAGTAACACACAGACTTCACACAAAGCACAGACTCTGAAAAACGTGACATGTGGGTTGAAACTCATCTTGTGTGAAAAGGCCTAAACTCTCAGCAAACCAACTCTCATTTCTGACCAAAGTTTTGAGCATGTTTTTCTTCTCCTTCTGCCAAAGTCTCTTTGACTGTTGCCAAAGTCTGCACCGCCTGAACAACTCATCATGACATTTAGAAACTTCACAGTGCTGTCGGTTTAACTCCAGCATTAACATGTATGTACGCCTGACACATGGGGATACGTGGCTTCCTGTGAGATTTACATTATGTAATGAATATGTATAACAAGATGCATCCACCTGGTGGATAAATCAGCTGTGCTTTACACCGTGCATACATTTACTCCCCCAGTCACCTGCAATACAGCTCACATATGACAAGATTTACCGACATGCCAAATGCATTGAACGTCAGGCAAGTGCATGCACCCTGGGAAAAGGGAGTGAAAGTCTGTGCACGATTCAAGATGGAAACATATTTTATGCTTGATGGCTGTACATGAAAAAATTGCGCGAAGGCCTTGGGATGATGATGTCTGTTCTGACCATTTGCTCATAGACTTAACTTTAAAACACACCAGGAAGCCGTGCATGTTGAAATATGGTTACCATTGTGAAATACAGAAAAGCTGCTTTAAACTGTTACCAGTAAGAGACAGTAGATGGTTGTAGTGGTTCGAATAAGGTTGGGTCTGAAAATGTTGTGTAGTCAAAACCTACAAGAGGTCCATGTATCCACGGTGGCAACCATAAAGCACATGACCACCTTTAAACACGACTACGATCACATTTTAACAACTGAAGAGATGTTTAGTGACTGGGTTGTGAAGGAGTAGGCAGGTACAGGTATGTGTGGTATGATAGGCAGAGGCGCCACTATGTATTTTAAAATAGCTCTATCGACTTTTAGTTAGAGACAAGACATGAACAGAGGGTGCAAGTCCTGAGTTTCTAACCCATCCATCAATCCTCTACATGCACCTCACCTGACTCAATATATGAAGCCCTGGGAATGAGAGTGTGCCGGCCAGGGTGAGCAGAAAGTGACAAGAAATAATTCAGATGCACTGAAAGGACCCTGAACACGGAGCAGTGGGCTGAATAGTGATGTACCGAGCTTGATTGCCAGCCGACACGTCTCCCGTATGACTGCAGGTAACATGTGACCTTCCTGTACTGACGCATGAGTTACTCTACCCAGACAGGGTCTCTGGGGATGCTGTGGTAATGTGTATGGGCCTTTGGCTTTTTCTGCAGGGGGATTTTTTTGATGAGAACCGACCATAAATGACGGGACTAAAACATCAAGGGCTCCTTTCCGTGTCCGTTCTTTTTCATCATTATCAATACTGTTGATTAAAGAAGGTCCAAAAGTATTGATGGCAAATCAAACAGAAGGACTTAACCAATGACCCAGGCTATCCGAAGGTAAATGTCACACTAACCCTGCTGTGGCGTTTTGTCAATAAGACAATTCTTTCAATCCATTTTGAGTATTTCGCAACCTATTCTGGTGAAGTGCAGTGTTTCTGCTCGAGTGATATATAGCTCTCTGGTCTAAGAGTAAATTAGCCCACACACAGGTGACACTGTTGACCTTAGAAATCCCTTAGTAAGTGATTTCCGTTGAATTTTCAGAAAATAAACTCTGTAGCAAACACACTTTTATGATAGTTACACATCTGGTTCAGCAGGATAAGAAAGTAAAATCAGTACTAAAGTAATGTCAAGGGGTAAAAAGCTAGCATTAGGCTATAAAGGCACTACAGCATGGACTTTACATCACCACCGCTAAGCTAAAGGAGGCTAATGTTGGGCTATAAAGGAACTACAGCACGGTCACATGAATTCAAGTCACCACCGCTAAGCTAAAGGCGGCTAATGTTGGGCTATAAAGGAACTACAGCACGGTCACATGACTTCACGTCACCACCGCTAAGCTAAAGGTGGCTAATGTTGGGCTATAAAGGAACTACAGCACGGTCACATGACTTCACGCAACCACCGCTAAGCTAAAGGAGGCTAATGTTGGGCTATAAAGGAACTACAGCACGGTCACATGACTTCACGTCACCACCGCTAAGCTAAAGGCGGCTAATGTTGGGCTATAAAGGAACTACAGCACGGTCACATGACTTCACGTCACCACCGCTAAGCTAAAGGCGGCTAATGTTGGGCTATAAAGGAACTACAGCACGGTCACATGACTTCACGTCACCACCGCTAAGCTAAATGCGGCTAATGTTGGGCGTGACGATGTTTAGACGTCTCATTTAGTTATTATTTGCACGAAAATAGAAAAAAGATGAGCAAAAAATAGAATGTAATGAAAGCTGTACAGTGAAATAAGATCATGTTCATTGTAATAAGTATGTGATATGCAAACTCATATCCCGGCAGCACTGCCTTAAAATGTATTACTTTCATTAAGGAAAGGAAGGCTCAGGCTGAACAAACAATAAACAGTGTTTGCCCAGTGTGCTTTTGGCTTGGATAAAGAAAGACCTGCACTTATTGTCAAACGGTAATCCCCTGAGTTCATTCTGCCTCCACAGTCCCTCTGTCAGCACCCTGAAGAGGTTACCATGGAGACAGCAGAGAGAAAGGAGGCGGGGGCGTGCGGTCCTCCTGACACCGAGCAGAAGTTGGTAATTGGCAGATTATCAGAAAGACAGAGGTTACAGTAGCCCTACACACGGTTCCCAGCGCCACCATCACACACACACACACACACACACACACACACACACACACACACACACACACACACACACACACACACACACACACACACACACACACACACACAGACACACACACACACACACACACACACACACACACACACACACACACTCCTTAACAACACACACACAATGCAGAGGGCGGGGACAATAACAGAGCTGGAATATGTAGAATAAATACCGAAGTGGGAGAAGTACTCAGATCTTGTACTTGAGTAAAGTAGAAGTACTCAGATCTTGTACTTGAGTAAAGTAGAAGTACTCAGATCTTGTACTTGAGTAAAGTAGAAGTACTCAGATCTTGTTCTTGAGTAAAGTAGAATTACTCAGGTCTTGTGCTTGAGTAAAGTAGAAGTACTCAGGTCTTGTACTTGAGTAAAGTAGAAGTACTCAGGTCTTGTACTTGAGTAAAGTAGAAGTACTCAGATCTTGTACTTGAGTAAAGTAGAAGTACTCAGGTCTTGTACTTGAGTAAAGTAGAAGTACTCAGGTCTTGTACTTGAGTAAAGTAGAAGTACTCAGATCTTGTACTTGAGTAAAGTAGAAGTACTCAGGTCTTGTACTTGAGTAAAGTAGAAGTACCAGAGTGTAGGAATACTCTGTCTCAGTGAAAGTATTCTAAATGTTCCTCCAGTGAAAGTAGAAAGTACTCTCCTCTAAATGTACTTAAAGTAGCGACAGTAAAAGTAGTCATTGTCTGATTGGTCCATTTCAGAATAATATCTCTGATATGTTTTATAATGATTGATCATTAAAGTGTTCTCAGAGCTGGTAAAGGTGCAGCTAGTTTGAATGGCTTTGTATACTGCAGGGTAGCTGCTGGATTTACTGCAGGTGAACTACAGTCTGATTTAAGGGTTCATTATATTTACCATCATTAATCCTGATCTGCCTAGCAACTGAAGGTATAAAATAAAGTAGTGTAGTAAAACGACAAAGTACCATACGATCAAAATACTAAAGTACAAGTCTCCCACAAACACTTTGAGGAGAAAATAACTAGTTGTCAGCCTTTCACCTAATCTTCCATAACAACATAAATGGACGATGGGGGGGGGCAGATTGTCCCAACAGACAGTGACACTATGAGGAAGACAGATCATTCTGAAATCTTTGCTCCGACAGACCCAGGAGGAAGGATTGCTCTCCAAAGCTCCTCCACAGGAAAAGGATGAGTGTCACTGTAGGTCAGAGATAAAACATGGACATCTATCTGCCACCTTTTTCAGATGTGTGTGTGTGTGTGTGTGTGTGTGTGTGTGTGTGTGTGTGTGTGTGTGTGTGTGTGTGTGTGTGTGTGTGTGTGTGTGTGTGTGTGTGTGTGTGTGTGTGTGTGTGTGTGTGTGTGTGTGTGTGTCACTCTTTGAATCAAGAAGGGAGATTTGCAAAACACTCTCTCTAATCCCCTGGAGTATTAAATGTAAAGTGCATCTAACAGGTCGGGTTTCAGTAATGATATTTTTGTTGTTGTATTGATCCCGATAGGACGGTGGCAGCCTCCCGGTTTAATTCAGGATCAGCCACAGAGCGGCACAGCGGGAGCAGGGAGTGAGTCACAAATCCATTTCACCGAGGTGGATTCTTACAGGCGGCGAGGCGAGACCCCTGCTGTCTGCGAGGATCTGTCTCCCCCGCTGTGTCTGCTTTGGGGGTTTCCATTTTTCAAAATACTATGATTTGATATTCAATAAACATTCTCTGTTCATATTCTACCGAATGGAGCTTTATTTGGGCCAAATGCGAATCATTCCATGTGTTTCTCTTTGCTTCTGCAGTGACTCACTTTTCCTGATCTGTTTTGCCTTGTTTTATGGGTTTCTAATGACTGTATTTAGATGTAGTTTTATTTAAAAAAATGTGTAAAGCACTTTGACTTGCCTCGTGTGGAAGTGTTAGGGTGCTGTATAATGCCTCATTGACTTTTAAAACACCTTTCAGAGTGCAGCCCCTTGTTACAGTGGCCTATTTGATTATTCCACCAATGAGGATTACATGTCAGGAAACTAACTAAAGAAGCACCACTGCTGTTTTGGGAATCTGATCTCCACTGTTGTAGCTCGAACACTAAGGCAAGAAAAGCTCACCTGACATCTAAATACCATATTCTCTTATAGATAGGTGCAGAAACGAGTCCTAAAACCATTATCATTTTACCACTTCCTGTGGAACGCCTTGGGATGATCAAAGTCTCTTTCCTGTGAAAGTAAATTCAGTAGAAAAGTAATCTCCAGCGGTAAAAAGCTAGCATTAGGGTATAAAGGAACTACAGCACAGTCACATGACTTCACATCACCACCGCTAAGCTAAAGGCGGCTAATGTTGGGCTATAAACGAACTACAGCACGGTCACATGACTTCACGTCTCCACCGCTAAGCTAAAGGCGGCTAATGTTGGGCTATAAAGGAACTACAGCACGGTCACATGACTTCACATCACCACCGCTAAGCTAAAGGCGGCTAATGTTGGGCTATAAACGAACTACAGCACGGTCACATGACTTCACGTCTCCACCGCTAAGCTAAAGGCGGCTAATGTTGGGCTATAAAGGAACTACAGCACGGTCACATGACTTCACGTCTCCACCGCTAAGCTAAAGGCGGCTAATGTTGGGCTATAAACGAACTACAGCACGGTCACATGACTTCACGTCTCCACCGCTAAGCTAAAGGCGGCTAATGTTGGGCTATAAACGAACTACAGCACGGTCACATGACTTCACGTCTCCACCGCTAAGCTAAAGGAGGCTAATGTTGGGCTATAAAGGAACTACAGCACGGTCACATGACTTCACGTCACCACCGTTAAGCTAAAGGCGGCTAATGTTGGGCTATAAACGAACTACAGCACGGTCACATGACTTCACGTCTCCACCGCTAAGCTAAAGGAGGCTAATGTTGGGCTATAAAGGAACTACAGCACGGTCACATGACTTCACGTCACCACCGTTAAGCTAAAGGCGGCTAATGTTGGGCTATAAACGAACTACAGCACGGTCACATGACTTCACGTCACCACCGTTAAGCTAAAGGCGGCTAATGTTGGGCTATAAACGAACTACAGCACGGTCACATGACTTCACGTCACCACCGTTAAGCTAAAGGCGGCTAATGTTGGGCTATAAAGGAACTACAGCACGGTCAATTGACCACTTCCGGTTCCCTTGGCTCGAAGTAAAGGTTTTTTTTATCGTGTTTGCAGTTAGAAGCATGAAACACGGTCTGAAGTTAACAAAAGCTGGAGACTCCCTCATTCTCACTGAGCCAACTTTGTTGTAATGATATCCTGAAAGCCGTGTTGGGAGTACCAGGTGGGCGCAGTGGAAATGTAAACAGCTCCTCTGGTTCAGCTGGATACAATAAACGAAACGCTGATGTTTCCATCCATTGCTTCTTATAGCTAACAAGTTAATATGGCTGTAAAGGGAGCAGAGACGTGGGATTATGACCATTAGCATTCCCACGAACAAACTCTGACTGTACACATGCTGTTGGAATTAGTTAGCAGTGAGGGCTGTTTTCCCAGTGACTAAACCTGCTATTCCATCCTTTATTTAGACATTAAATAGGATATTCTGCTCAGGTTCAGGTTAATATCAGCATGTAGTGTCTCTCCTGGGACATGTCTCCATGCTTTACTGTCTCTCCTGGGACATGTCTCCATGCTTTAATGTTCAGAAAGCTCTTTATGTTTCTCATACTGCCTGTGCTGCAGCTCCTCCTTCACCCTGTGTCTGAAACCAGAGCCCAGTCTGCTCAGTCCTTACATCCATTGTTGATCCATGCTATCAACCAATTTAGCATGACTTTCACGGTGCAGATCTTCCAAAATATTTTAAAATTCTAAGCAAAAACAAACTGTAGTGTAGCCGACAGCTTTCATAGTCATGCTTCCTCTTATTTCTCCTTTATTTCCCTGAAAAAGTTCATTTTGCTCACAAACCCGCAGGACAGGGCAAGTCTTTACGGTTTGAGGGGTTTCCAGCTGCTTCAGAGCATTAAAAGGCTGTTTGGAAAACCGTTCCCACACTGGTGCATCATTTTAAAACAGCCAGGCACTGATGTTAAGAGGGAGAAATGCGAACTTGTTAAAGTACTTACCTACATCTCAAACTCAGGGGTGTGTTTGACTTCGGAGAAAGACGTCCTGTGTGAGTTAAAGAGCTTTCAAACTCAGGAGATGCTGAATGCTGCTCGCCAGCTTCGGCAAACAATCACCGTGCGGGAGAGTTGTTTAAAAGTAAAAGTGGAGTGTGTGTCATCCATTGTTGTAAGCAGCACAGCTCTCTGGCGCCAGAGGGAAGGTGGACATTGCATATTTTATGATTCAGCTGTGGCCAACTTCGCTGAAGGCTTGCATGACAGTGGCTTAATCCAGATGCTAAAACCACCGGACCAGAGCTTTTGGCCAGAACACAGATGGGCCTTGTTTCTGTGTTGGGAGTATTCCTCGCCAAATCACTAGTTGTGCCCGCCCCTTTATGCGGGGGAACAGTTAATAGCCTGGCAAGTAATGCTTCATAGGGGCAAAATAATAGAAAAACTCGGTATAGCAGTGCAGAGTTACCTCTAAACATTATCTGAATGGGGATCAGGTGACTCTCTGTCAATGAGAGCTGCAACAGGTTGGAATAGGACGGTAATATATTAGATACACGACATAATTTACAAGGAAGAGGACAGGCCTGGGAATTTGTCTGAAACAAGATGTAGAAAACATCCCCTGGTTGATTCAAGGAGAAATAGTCCAGACTCATCACTGAACAAACCGAATAAATTCACACTTTTTATTTCTATTGGTCATGCTCTAATGTTCAGAAAGCTCTTTATGTTTCTCACACTGCCTGTGCTGCGGCACCTCTTTTCCCCCTCTGTCTGAAACCAGAGCCAGGTCTGCTCTGATTGGTTAGCTGGCCGGCTCTGTAATGATTAGTCAAGAACTTAGAGATGTCCCGCCCCTTAGCCAGTCACGTACAATGTGTAATATATAACACACATAACAAAAAGCACAGTAGGATCTTTGGAGCTATTTCATGTGCCATTATGCTGTAAAGAAACTAAGCGTATGTCAGCTTTTGGTTTAAACGGTTGCTTTTCCTGAGGGTGTCATGTGATAAATAACCTCACAGTAATTCCTCCATATGTGTTTTTGATGGATTCAGTGGGTGTTTAAGCCACAGAGCCATTAGGACTGATTATGTTACCCAGGTACTCAACGAACGCTCCAAAGCACTGCAGCTTTATTCACTGACAACCTAACAATGTGTGTGTGTGTGTGTGTGTGTGTGTGTGTGTGTGTGTGTGTGTGTGTGTGTGTGTGTGTGTCCGTGTGTGTGTGTGTGTGTGTGTGTGTGTGTGTGTGTGTGTGTGTGTGTGTGTGTGTGTGTGTGTGTGTGTGTGTGTGCACCCTGTGATTTTGTAAAAAGGAATACGATGCATTTCCCCAAATGTGTGCTCTGTCGTGCTCTGTGAAACAAGCTGTTAGTTTTATCTACATGCACTCACTATCATTCCACTGCAAACTGCTGAGAGCAAACAGACACAGGTGACACACACACACACACACACACACACACACACACACACCGTGTTATGCTTTATAATCACAAGTGTAGACAATCAACATAAAAAGCAGATTATGTTCAGTGCAGAGAGTGGGTGGGGGTCACACTCTCGTGCAGATGGCATCATTTTCCGTCCGTTGCAGCAGTTGGCTTTGAAACAGCTAACAGTGGGGGGGGAGCTATCGTCAGCCAGCGGCACATCTCATGACAGCATAATGAGAGTTTAACATCAAGGCTGTTATTAATTTACGATCACCGTCAGAAGTGTCTTGACGGTATATCGTAAGGAGGGAAGGAGGTTTGAGCCGAGCCATGATGGTGTGTTTGGATTTCAAGGTCTTAAAGGAGCTTTCGATAACGGTTCATTCAAGGACACCGATGCATGTTTGAACAAGTGGATGGAGTATGTGTGTGCGCTGGAAGAAAACACAGACACACTAATCTGAAATAGTGTAACACACAGAGCCCAGTTTGGACATCCCTGTGGTGTGTCTCCCTCTCCGGTGGCTCAGACACAGAGCAGGGGTCAGCTTTTATGGATCTGAGATAATTGAAAACGATAAATATGGCCTCTCAAAGCAAAGAAAATAAACTCAGCCCTTCACTAGATTTAATGTTCAGCCAAGCGGCAACTTTTGGCGCAGAGTCAATGGAGGGGATTGGCAAAAACACAACTGTGTGCACTGGTGTGGGAAACTACAGTCACACACACACACAAGCTCACTGGATGGATAACAGCCCCTCCAAGGGTCATGTCTGTCTTTAGGAAGACATTCAACACAACCTTGTTAAACGAGACAGATCTGAGGATCGCTCCGACTCTACACAGTGAGCAGGAGCAACACAGTCCCGCCTCAAAATGTACGACTATGTATATTTATATCAATGCTTAGCGAAATACCCGACTCTGATTGGTCAATTTGGACATTCCAGAGCTCTAATATTTTTGGCTAGCCGACTGTTGCTAAGGGGCTAAAGCGACTATGTGTAATCATATCAATCCATAGAAAGAAGTAGGGTCAATTTAAATTCAGATGTAATGTATTCCCTAGCAACGGTCTGCAGGCGAAAAAAATAGCAGACCTCCTGATTGTCCAAATTGACCAATCAGAATCGAGTATTACACATAGCAGTGTGATAACAGAGTATAACTTTCTCCACATTATGTTTGGCTTGCTGAGAACAATCAAATTGTCTCGCTGTAGTCCCGTACTGAAGCATTGATTCAAGCTTTTTTTCAAACATCAACACAGTTTGTAAATGTGAAAGCTCAAGATGTTTGTTTTTTTAAACACAATCTCGGGGCCACAGTAAAGCTTCAAATTAATCTGACACTCTGTGAAGAAAGGAACATGGTTTTAGGCTAAATGTAATTAAAGTAGACAATGTTATCAAGCGATCCATCTCAGTTACAGCGGTAAATAACACTCTGAAACACAGAAGGGCTGAAAGCTGTTTCACCACTAATAGCCTGACATGATGAAATAAAGAGTGCCTATCAAAGATGTATGAATATGGTGTTCACTCAAGTACCATATTGATGTCCAAAAGCTCTTTATGTTTCTCATCCTGCCTGCATCTCTTTTCACCCTCTGTCTGAAACCAGAGCCCAGTCTGGCCAGCTGTGTTGGGATTGGTCAACCTCTTAGAGATGTCCCGCCCCTTAGACCATCACTAACAATGTGTCGTAGCACTATCCAATAGAAGCTTGAGTGTTCCATAGTGATGTCATTATGTTCAAGAAGTAAACAAAGGAGTCCAATGGAGGCGTTTCACGCTGGGGGGGGGGGGGGGTGACACAGGGATTTTTGCGAAGAGCAAACCTTCGTTGGGCATCCTCCAGAACCCCATAGTTGTATTGAAATGTTACTGTATTGGTAATCTGTATTGTGTGTATTTGGATTCAGAAGCTGAGCCTCAAAGGTTTCATTGTTCTTGTTTCTATAACAGCAAGTAACAAGGGGATTCCCTGAAGTACATTTCTCAAAAGGAGAAACTTGTTTCTGGCTGTCAAACGAGATGTTGTTAAAGTTTAGAATATGTTTGTGCACATTGTTTTAGGGAGAACTATAGAAGTGGATTCCCCGTCGGACAGCACCAGCAGCTGTTTCTCTGTGTGTTAAATAGTTAAACAGTGACTCAGGCAGCCCCCCCGGGAGCCTCGCTGTCGGAGGCATAAACAAACGGTTCAGACCTCAGGCGGACCCTGAAGTGGGGGACTACAACTCCCAGATACACTGCAGACACCTCCCGCATCTGGAGGAAGCAGCAGGAGAAATAAACATCTGGGACGACCTGCTCTCCCAGATGCGGCTTCAAAACCCGAACCTGCTCATATACGGACGGACGGACGGACGGATGGACGGACGGATGGAAATCAGAGAAGTTAAACAGTTTTGATCCTTCATTTGATTAGCTTCTGAAGGCATTCTGAGGTACACATCCTGTCTGCTTTGATCTAATGTACAAGTAGTAAATGTCCTTGAATTGGTAAATCTGAATCCTCCCTTTAGCCCTCACAAAACCCTCACAATGTGGCATGACAGATTCTCGACGGACACCATTTACAGAGCTTAAACTAAATGAACAAAAGCCCATTGTGAGTGGTGTTACAATGAAAGGACTTTCTGCTGCTAATGGAATAAATGTCAGCGTGTTCTGATCCAGTGAAGAGTCCGTCCTCCTCACAACAGCTGCATTTCAGACATAGCGTGTATAAAAAGACCCAAACAATGGGGTTAATATGAACTGTGATCCTGTACTCGCTACTACTACTTCTACTCTTACTTGTACTACTAATACATCAAGGCAAAGATATTCAACATGCTTTACAAAAAGACTTAACGCAGGGAGCGGCTATAAAAGGACTTTAGATGTCATTAAAAGTAAACTACCAGCGAGTGTAATGTGACAACACCACGGCATTTGGAAGCTTCCTGATGTTGAATACAGTGTTACTGACACATATTATGGGAATATCATTTACATATCCAGCAATCTAATCAGACAATGACATAATGAAAACTGTATTAAGTTGCTAACCTAATTTCCACAAAGGAAGATGATGTTAAATACTCTCATGCATCACAAAGAGAGCCTTATCGTCGTTTCTTGAGTTAATTCAGGACTAATTATTCCTCATTATCAGTGAAAACCACAACAACACACATATTTATGTAAAGCTTGAATGCAGTACTTTATATTTAAGAGTGGTTGTTTCATTAGAGTGGTTAAGATATACTTTATTCATTCCCATTTCCCAATTAGGAATGAATAAAGTAATCTAATCTAATGAGGGAGGTATGTATTAAGCACGTATTCCAGTTAAAGTGCAAATGCTACAAGTGTGTACTAGCTAGTTAAGGTAGCTTAGCATTGCCCCACTGTATAACATCATCAAAATATACCCCTGCATGTCCAGAGGATTTTTAACCCTCTGTAATTTGCCTTCATTCCAGTTAAAGTGCATATTTTTTATGCTACGGATACTCACTAGGTAGCTTGCACTTTAGTTTACTTTCTTCTTCGTCCAGATGGCGGTCCTGCCTCTTAGTAAAAAGGACATATTAGCTTTTTCATCCCCTTGAATCGCAGGTGTGACGGGGAGGGGGGGGGGGGCCTCCATTCTGGGCTAATCTTCATCCACCGGGATCCTCCCCAGGTCTGCGCTCGGCTCTAAGAAATGTACTCTGTGTGAATGTGTGATGAGTCGCTCAGCACCGGCACTGCCCATTCAGGGAGTAGAGCTTAATGGGCGTGAGATGATTGGTTGAGCACATACAGGCTAATGTGGATGCTGACGTGGTTAATCATGGATTCTGTAAAGACAAACACACTTTTTAAACGTTGGAGTTTGCTCTCTTCAGTACCTGAGTTTGGGAGCTGCACGATTAATCCTGCGTTAATTGCAATTATCCTTTTCCCTTTCAGAATCAATTAAGCTGAATCATGTTAGAGTGTGACATTTTGAATTTGGCATGCCATTTTACGGAGTTTTAAATGAAGTGCTCCCTATTCACAAGTGAACTGTCTCACCAGTCATGTGTGATGAACTGCCTCCCAACACGCCTCTGGCTGCAGCGTTTCACTGCAAAGGGGACCTGCGAGTGTGTGAGTGGAGCTGTGTGTGCTGCGCCGGAGAAATCCTTTTCATTTGTTGCCATGCTGCGGTGGCACTGAATTATTATCCGTAGAGTCAGTCAGGTTGTATTTGGTTTTAACCCTTAAATGGTTTCTCTTTCCTGGGGGATACAGTCATTTACCAGGCTGTTGACATGTGCAAAATGGGTGTAATAACAGTGTAACAGACGTGTAATATTGGCGTCACATGGGTTTAATGATGGAGAAATATCAATACATATGTAATAATGGTGTAATAATGGTGCAATATTGGTGTTTAATGAGTGTAGTAATGGAGAAATAATGGTAATTATCAATACAATGGTAATAGGGTTGTAACAATGTCTAATATGGGGGTATTATATCTGAATATGGGTAAAATAACAGTCTTACATGGGGTGTAATACAATAACATGGGTGTAATAAGAAGAGCAATACTGGTGTATTAATGGGGGAGAGTGGGTGTACTTATGTGTAATACTAGTGGTTTAACAGTGTTATATGTGGGTAAAGTAGAAAATAGCAATCTAACGCTATGGCTAATAAACTAATCCCACTCATTGTTGCAAAACTAACAATAAATAACCGTCTTTTCCAATGTGGTGTTAACATTCAGAATAATTATCCAGAGTATGGGTCTACATGTTTGATATTTGTTGCTTTAGTTTAATTTAACACATAGTTAAGCTAAAGTCCCAAACCTGCAGTGAGATAATAAGTATGTGGTGATTTTCTGATGTACATTTTTATAAGAACCTTAAATATGTTTCACCTCACAGCATTCACACACACATTTGACCACACATGTAATCTGATGACCTTTCACCACTGTATATATCCACTGCAGAAAGAGCATGCATACTTATTACCACTCCAAAGAGTATGTTCTGACCCTGATGTTAAATTACTTCCTTTAATCCAAGACTTCCAGCTGCACAGATGCACTCTGGAGATCCATATTTCACAGCTTATCACTTTTTAAAGCTCCGATACTCATGAGCAGAATTAGATCCCGAACTGCTCAGCCGAAAGCTTTTTTTAGAAGAGCAGTAAGTCTTCATATGTGAGATGACGTCGGGCTTACCTCACCGTACACCGGGCTCATCCCTTGGGCAGAGCAATGCATAACAAAGAGAGTGTGTGTGGTAAATTTATGAGGCTGTGCCTGCGGGGCTGCTGCGGATGACTTTCCTCTGCTCCGGTGGGGGGGAAGCTCTGACAGCAGAGGGATGCTGAATGGTGCAGAAATACAACCTGCTGCAGGAAGAGAAAAGAGACACCGGGAGGAGAGGCCGTACAGAAACACACTCTGAGGTACAATTACATTGTTCTTAAGTGGTGATGTCACTATGTTACAGAAGTATGTACCTTACAAACCACTGCCTGTCTGCACTGCCTGTCTGCACTGCCTGTGTTTTAACATGTTTCTTTTTTCATTTGTTTTATTTGATTAGATTTTTTGTCTCGAGTACTGTATGTTGCATTTTTTTATTGACTGTTATTTTCTTGTTGAAATGAAATTAGTCTTTAGGGTGACTAACACAATCTGTCCAGGGATTAACGTGCACTGTCCCTGTTAAAAAGGTAAACAAAGGAATCCATGGAGGTGGAAGTCAGGGATTTTAGCCTTTGCAGACCATTTACATGCACTAAAACCTATTAAACACACTACAGGAAAGGGAAAACCCAAAAGCGTAATAGGGTCCCTTTAATTTAAGTTTAAAACCAGGAAAAGACAGAGAACCCAAAAGTGAACCATCTATTTTACCAGATAATCAGACCTTTGACCCTCATTTAGCTAAATTACTTCATACATCACTGCAGAAAGATATCAAATAAACCCCAAAAGATACTTATATAACGATGCATCAGAGACCTGCTGGTTCATTTTCAAACAATCCCAAAGGTAAAGAGGGACAGGGATACAGAACTGAAGTGAACTGGATGTAAAAACAATATAATCTGCTGCTAGATTGATGTCTTTTTCCTACACTGAGGTAATAGTTGTGGTAAAGATGGGCATTAAAGGAAAGTATACGCTTTCACCTGGAAGCTGCAGGTCGGCAATTGAGAACCAAACATGTTTGTCACTAACCAACCCGTACAGAAACTCAATTTGTTCTGTGCGGAAATGCAGCTGCTCCCCATGATGCTGACAGAAGTATGAAGCAGTTTACAGCAGGTTCCTGGGATTTGAATGAAATAACGACGTCTTTGTTTTGACTCGTTATAAAACATTGCATGCTCATGAAGGGTCTAAGAGTGAGTGGGATGTACGGTAAAGAACTGTTTTGCAGTTGGTAACGTATTTCTGAATAGTCACAATATTTAATACGTTTGTTTTATTAAACTCCTCCTGAGTCAGAACACGGGTAAACAATGATTGAAGCAGAAAGTCTAAGAATAAAAAGATTTCAACAGACCGTGAGGAGAAATCTGTTTCGATTGAACCTTGGCCATTGAATTCTTGTAAGAAAAAAGCACTTTACAGAGTTAGCTTAGGCCTTCTAACAAATTCACCAGCTCTTACAATGGAAGGACTTGCTTTAAGTGAATATATCTGCACTTTCCTTGTTGTCCGGAGTTTGAATCTCTATGTTTTTTGCACTTATTGTGAGTCGCTTTGGAGAAAAGTTTCAGCCCAATGAAATGTAAGGTTAAAAAACATACGGTTGGGGAAGAAGACACATCATCACCAAGTCTTCATGAACTCACAGAGGATATCGTACAGAAAACTGAAAACCACACACCCATTTGATGATACTAAATGGAGAAACAGGCATTTGAAGTGTATCTGAAATATATGATTAAAACTGAAACCTAACGCAGCTTTGAGAGACACTCGAAAACTGTAGCACAGAAAATATGAACTGAGATTCATTCATTGATTTGACGTTGTGTACTGTAATGTCTATAAGGTCCCTGACATTGGGTTTGCTTTAACTCTCTGAAGTCAAAGCTTTCTGCGGCACAGTCTGATGAATGGCCTCGGTACTGTGGTCGCATTCTGACAAGGAAGAAGAATGTGTGGAATAAAAAAAGACGGTATCTCTGGTTCTGCTGCAATCCGTTTCTATCTTCAAACCTGTCCGGCGTGAAGACCAATGTTTACTCCTCTAACAGAGATGGGATTGTTCCTATTTATTCTATTAAAGCTGAGTAGACCTTTAGATATCACATACAGGTGGACGATCAGCTGTTTCCCATCATCATCATCATCATCATCACCATCATCATCATCATCATCATCATTGTTTGTTTGTTTTGTTGTCTGTCCTTACCTCATGTAAAGAGGCCTTGGGTCCCTTTAAAGGCGCTTTATAAATGAAATGTATTATTATTATTATTGTTGTTGTTGTTATTATTATTATTGTTGTTATTTTTGTTGTTGTTATTGTTTTTACAATGTGTGCAGAGCTGCAAAAGTTTCTCAATTATTTGTCACATGTTTTGGAAAAAGGATCTCTTTTTATTTCATAATTAGGGCGGTCCAAAGTCCATAGGGACTTGGCCTGGGAACTGGAGGTCACCAGTTCGAGTCCCGGAAAGACCAAGTGCTACCGTGGTGTCCCTGAGCAAGGCACCGTTCCCTACACTGCTCCCCGGGCGCCGTACATATGGCAGCCCACTGCTCCTAACACTAGGATGGGTCAAATGAGGAATGTAAAATGTCCCCTCTGTGGGACGATCAAGGGTTCCTTCCTTATTGTGTCAACTCTTCTTGTTTACAAAACAACAAATACATGATGCTGTTGCGAAATGGACCTTGAGATATCTGTATTATATTTCACTGTCAGGTAATGCAGCAAGAAAGACCGTAAGAGATCCTGCTCTCTGTTTACTTGTCACGCTTATTCCTTCTGCAGAACATCACCACTTCCTGTTGTGTCCCTGGCTCAGGCCCTGGAGTGCTACATAAAGGCTTGCTTTAGAAAACATCCTCCTGCCTGCCAGGTGACACAGCGGTGCTGTCCAGCGCCCCGGGGCCTGGGAGCCAAGCTCAGAATCTGCAGAGAAATGATTGAGAATACCCAGACTGACCAGCACCCACAGCACTGAGGCGTGTCTGTCTGCACACGTTGAGTTTAAACATGTGTTTATCATGTGTGTCGACTTCAACTGAGATCCATTCCTCTGTTGGGTTTGGTTTCTCTATCCTTTTGTTTGCCAGCCCTTCAGATTTACGGATGTAGACTAGGCCATGAAAGGAAAACGACATTTTACATATTTTAGCAATTCTTTTAACAATTCTGCCCTCTTTTCCCCTTTCCTGTAGTGTGTCATATAGGTTTTAGTGCATGTAAATGGTCTTCAAAGGCTAAAATCACAGATTTGTTTTTCCTCTTACACAGGGGGGCTGCCTGAACCACCTTCTGTAACAGAATGACATCACTTTGTTACACTCTTGCTTCTATTGGCTAGAGCTCCAAAACATTGTACTTGATAGGCTAAGGGGCGGGACCTCTATAAGTGGTTGACTAATGACAACAGAGCCAGCCAATCAGAGCAGACTGGGCTCTGGTTTCTGACAGAGGGTAAAAAGAGGATGTATTTTTTGCTAAATGCTGATACTCATGTGTTCACATACTCTCAATATGTTCAGTTCAACATGTTAGCATGCAATATAGATCATAATAATGTATATGCAAACAATATCTGCTTTCATCCTTTAATGGTTCTGTTTGCCTCGCAGTAAATGAGTCTCATCTTCCAGTTTGAAGATCACTCATCCACCTGAGTGACGCTTCCTTTACTTGAATCCTCATTATGCACGTTATCAGCAGGATCTGCAGCACTGCATCATGTTGACAGTTGTCTCCGATGTGAATGCATCACCACAGTGAGCAGCGATGGACTCCTGTAATGTGCCTCGGGCATCGCTCTAAGGTGTGGAGCCGCTTCCCCTCTCTGCTCACGATGTGGAGCTGCACACAGTGCCAGGCTCTCAGCCAGCCTCCGCCGTCATCCTGCTGAATAATGCAGAGCGGCTCACTCTGTCATCCCGTCCGTGCACGCGCAGCAGCGAGCACACTGCGATGCCATCAACATGCTAATTGCACGCAGATAGGTCTCTCCGTGGCAGATAGGCCGTCCAGCCATTCATCATAAGCGGGTTACAGAGCTTAAGGGATCAATATCAATGCCATGTGAGCGCTCCATCAATGTCGCCGTTAGCACATTAATGACATAGAACATTTACACAGATCCCTGACACACACACACACACTCACACACACACACACACACACACACACACACACACACACTCCTTTCTAAACCCTGAATCACAGCTTGAGAAATGGTGGTGATGAATACTCTGGTAAATATTCCATCTAATGAAAATCTCACTCTTTCTTACACACACACACAAGCGCACACACACGCACACACACACACACACACACACACACACACACACACACACACACACACACACACACACACACACACACACACACACACACACACACACACACACACACACACACACACACAGTGACGGTATTGATGGTACAGGTCTGACGTGTGCATTACAGGGAGGAGAGCAGTAAATTAATCATTGGTGGTTGTTCGCTTTTATGGAAATCTCTCAACAGATTACACTGAACTACAAACCCATAGACTGGTGACAGACGGTTGGATATTGTGTTGAGATATGGAGGATGCATAGGCTGGTATTGGTTGTGAAAAAAACAGCCATTGATGGAAATATCAATGCTTCATGCTTCACACTTTGGGCCCTCGTCACAGATAATTTGCACCTTTGATTTTAGACAAAGAAAGTCTTGGCTTTCAGAATAAACTGTGTTTTTTCACATAAATCCTTAATTATCTCAGACGGTGCCTTGGCAACATACTGATGTCTTTAGGTATGCTGTGTTTTACCTACTTATGGGCAACGTCAGACACTAGCAGAGGTAATTTGAGAACGTATTTTGACTTCCATTTGTTACAAAAAGTCCATTAAATAAACTGAAAGAGAAAATCAGGCTACGGTTTCATTTTCCTCTCATGTGTTGGATCTGAAATCGACCATAGTCCTGCAAATAATCGAGGAGGCTGGGTTGTGTTTGCTTTTTATGATGGTGGACAGGCTCATTATCGAGCCTGTGTCTGACGCACAGAAGAAGAAAAAAATCAGAACTCACTGGCGTCTCAGTCGGCAGCAATCTGACCAGTGGGGAGATCATCAGCCCCAGAGCTGCGTGTCATTAACCGTTTCTCGCTGAGCAGACATGAATGAGAAGACGCCTGCAGAGGGGTTGGGGGGGTGCCGAGTCTGTCCTCGGATAAAACAGCTTTGATATGGAACAGATTAAGGTTTGCTTTTGAAACACAGATGGAATTGTTTTTTAAATTCAGTCAATTAGGATGCTTTGAAAAAAGAAACCGGACATTCAGATGAGCTCCAGGAATACGTGGCGATGGTTAGCCCTTCTTATCGAGCCGGTTTGTGAGCGCTCCTTAATGCTTCAGATACCTTAGCACTGGCTGCTCATATTCCCAGAATAAATTACAGCCATTTATAGGTAGTATTTAGTGTCTCTACTGTCTCCATGCTTTAGTGTTCAGAAAGCTCTTTATGTTTCTCATACTACCTGTGCTGCAGCACCTCTTTTCACCCTCTGTCTGAAACCAGAGCCCAGTCTGCTCTGATTGGTTAGCAGACCTGGCTCTGTTGTGATTGGTCAACTGCTTAGAGATGTCCCGCCCCCTATCATATACAATGTGTTGGAGCACAAGCCAAGTGAAGGGGTCCAATGCAGGCATTTCAGGCACACCTAACACAGGGAATTTAGCCTCTGCAGACCATTTACATGCACTCAAACCTATAGTACACACTTTGGGAAGAGGAAAACCCCCAAAACTGAATAAAACTGTTTTAAATAACGATAAAAATGAGGGTAAATTATAATAATTCTGGTGGATAAATGCGTCCAATATCTGCGCATGAAAGTTTTATTTGAATGATAAACGCAAACCCAAAGACACCAGCTGTTGTTTCATTCAAACTATTTGATATACTTAATAGTCCACAGACTTGCAAAGCAGCACACATTGTCTTCAACTAAGTGTGTGTGTGTGTGTGTGTGTGTGTGTGTGTGTGTGTGTGTGTGTGTGTGTGTGTGTGTGTGTGTGTGTGTGTGTGTGTGTGTGTGTGTGTGTGTGTGTGTGTGTGTGTCAGATGGTCCTCATGGGTCACATAAGACTTCTGAATTATTCATGACGGACTTTGAAACAAACAGTAAAGGATGCATCAGTTCACTTAGCGGTTGCCAAGTTGGCGACAGCGAAAGGAAGAAGAAGAGACTGTGTGTGTGTGTGTGTGTGTGTGTGTGTGTGTGTGTGTGTGTGTGTGTGTGTGTGTGTATGGAAATGAACTAAGAGAGAGCACCAAAGAGTGCAGAGTCAAGGCTATTATTGAATTTGATTATCTGGCGCTCGGCCGGCTGTACAGATGCATTGTCACAGACTTTGCATCGAACATCTGAACTGATACCCGGAGAGCGGGAAGAAAGAAAGCTTTGACAAAATGTAGACGCTGCAAGTGTGAGTTTGTGTAGGGCATGGTGTGTGTGTGTGTGTGTGTGTGTGTGTGTGTGTGTGTGTGTGTGTGTGTGTGTGTGTGTGTGTGTGTGTGTGTGTGTGTGTGTGTGTGTGTGTGTGTGTGTAGATGAAGAGGAGGTTACTCAATGGGAAACCTCCTCTTTCTCCATTTTTCTCCATGCCCGGACAAGCATCAATATAACGACTTCCTCCGTACGGCGTCTTTAATCAAAGGGGAAGAAAAGAGCGGCCGTTTCACTACATGACTGTAATCAATGGACGTGCAGCCCCTTGATGAGCTGCAGTCATTCGGAAGTGCACACACACACACACACACACACACACTCCAGTTCTGAGCCTCATTTGCATGTAAATCAGTGCTTTTAGGAGCTGAGATGAGATGCGGTGCGGGAATAAGCTGCTCTGCTATACAATCACCTTGGCATAAGAGTCACATTATTTAAAATGTTTCAAATTGTACAACATTTATGTTAAACTGGTGTCACAGAAACACAAATACATCCAACAGACTCAACGTGTCTCGTCTCAAATGCTCTGTTAGCTTGCATTGTTCAAATTAAATTGTGTTGGCGTTTACTAATGCATCATCATGCTGCCACTTTGATCAAATTGTGAAAAGCTTTGTGATGCATCCCAACCTGAAACCCTGTCCAAATCCCAGCGTACATCAGAGGACTTATTACACACTCATCGTTTGATGAATGAGCCTTTTGTTTCCGAACTGAAAGGATAAATTGAAATCATCAAAGCTACACTAAAGCAACGCAGATACTTAAATATTTGTCCTAATTCACGAGGTAATACATCCCTTAATGTCTGTTAGTTTTGATGAACACCCTTTGGCACCATGATTAAAAAACAAAAGATAAAAAGGGCCACGTTAACATACAACCAATGTGGACCAGCCATCTGATTTTGGCCACATTCCTCTGACACATGTGATATTACTGGGCATGAAACCACTGGGAGAACAGCTGTGAGGACATGTTTCCAGTCTCGACGCTAAGATATGACAGTGGTAGACATCTGACGACTAAAAATGAAGCCAGGTCTGCCCATCTGTCAGCAGCAGCATGATATGAAGGGTTTACGCAGGGTTTTAAGAAATACCAAGGTCTGAAAACTGAGCTTGCAAGCAAAAGTGATATAACAGAAGCTTAAAAACCACGAGCAGTAGCATGCAAGATCTCTTAAGCAGCATCAGAATCAAGATTTGTACAAAACATCTTTGAAGATAGATGGATGGATGATGGACGGACGGACGGACGGACGGACGGACGGACAGACAGACAGGACAGACGGACAGGACGGACGGACAGACAGACAGACAGACAGACAGACAGACAGACAGACAGACAGACAGACAGACAGACAGATAGATAGATAGATAGATAGATAGATAGATAGATAGATAGATAGATAGATAGATAGATAGATAGATAGATAGATAGATAGATAGATAGATAGATAGATAGATAGATAGATAGATAGATAGATAGATAGATAGATAGATGGATGGATGGATAGATGGATAGATAGATAGATAGATAGATAGATAGATAGATAGATAGATAGATAGATAGATAGATAGATAGATAGATAGATAGATAGATAGATAGATAGATAGATAGATAGATAGATAGATAGATAGATAGATAGATAGATAGATAGATAGATAGATAGATAGATAGATAGATAGATAGATAGATAGATAGATAGATAGATAGATAGATAGATAGATAGATAGATAGAGAGATGGATAGATTAGGGTTATGTAATGTCCTGATTGACTAATAGTATTCCTCTGTTAATGAGCCAGGGTCAGCTAAAACTTTACTGATGTTTTCAACTATTCCTATGAATGCATCCTGAGTGCTTTGCTTCGTTGTAGTTGGAAGATAAGAGGACAGGCTGGTGTTGCAGGTGTCAGTACCTGGTTAGGACTAATGCTTCTCCTCTTTTTGTCGAAGCACCGCTCCGACAGCTTACACACTAATCATGCCGGAGGGGAATCTAGCTGTTTCAATATGCAAATAGACTCAACGTGACACAAACGCGACTCGACCTGGCAGCAATTACACTGATCTTCGGCTGATGGCGTTGTGGTGTAAAGAGGTTTCCAAGAGAATAGTCTTAAAAGCAAACGCAGAGGGCAGGAGGTGTTTTAAAGTCAACCTCCATTATGTGCAGCGTAACGGATGGATGGATGGTGGAGAAGAACGGCTGAGAAATATACAGTTTGGCCGGCAGCTTGATGACCGGAGGGACGGCAGACATGGAAGAGCTATGGGAGGGATCAGAGGAAGAGTGAGAAGGATCAAACGTGGAATAGATTGTCAGGTAAAGCCCTTATTTACACAGATAGCCTGGAGAGCCTGACGTCAGGTATCAATCCTGAGCTGAATGTGTCTGGGAGGAAGATGGTACGGCAACACGGATGGCTTCGGAGGATTAAAAAGACAAGTGATGCATTCAATTTAACTCACCACGGCTGAGGTTTAAACACAAACCATTGAGAACCAGTAGTTGTTTGCTTGATAGGGGGCAAGAAAAGGTTTGTAGCTTTCTCTTTCATGGAGGTAGGGTGACCAGATGTCCTGTCTTCATGCTGAACTGCACATCATTTCTCCCACAAATTGAAACGATGTCCCGCATTTCGTTGACGGTCTCTCTTCTATAACTTGGCTTTTATCCAAGGGCTGAGTGGGAAACAAGAGAGGGCTATCACCATTCGCTGTGTCAGTCAATCAACAAAGATGGAGATGGTTTTACTAATGGGCATAGCCATTTAGAGGACGACTCCCAGAGAGTTTTTGGGAGGTTTTTTTCAATCGTGCATGGAGGTGAATACGATTTGAAGCGACACTACATGGGAGACTCACAGGAAACGCCTGGCTCATGAAGAAGTAAAGTAGAAGTACTCAGATGTTGTACTTGAGTAAAGTAGAAGTACTCAGATCTTGTACTTGAGTAAAAGTAGAAGTACTCAGATCTTGAGTAAAGTAGAAGTACTCAGATGTTGTACTTGAGTAAAGTAGAAGTACTCAGGTCTTGTACTTGAGTAAAGTAGAAGTACTCAGGTCTTGTACTTGAGTAAAAGTAGAAGTACTCAGATCTTGTTCTTGAGTAAAGTAGAAGTACTCAGATCTTGTACTTGAGTAAAAGTAGAAGTACTCAGATCTTGTTCTTGAGTAAAGTAGAAGTACTCAGATCTTGTACTTGAGTAAAAGTAGAAGTACTCAGATCTTGTACTTGAGTAAAAGTAGAAGTACTCAGGTCTTGTACTTGAGTAAAAGTAGAAGTACTCTGAACTGTACTTGAGTAAAAGTACTTAGTTTGTTCCCCCCTCTGCATGTTATTACTACTCCTCTTATGTACGTAGTCAGAAATTAGGAATGGAAACTAGAGGAATAATTGCGGCTGTCTTGTTAAGCGTCTAAATGGAGGAAACTCATTCTGAAGCCTCTTTATATTTGCATGTTCCTCCGTCCCTGTCTACACTAAGTGTGCAGTTTAATAGAACATAACACGATACTGGAGTTCTGTTTGTCATTTATTCTTTTAAAAGCCCTTCAACCAATTTCCCCCACACAGATGGCGCAGCAAATGTGATCAGGAATACCGGCACGATTGTCTCTATCACTCTGCAGCCGTTTGTAACCCGTATCAGCTCTCTTCTTGGCAAACAGAAAAACACTCAACCAAAGCAGGGGCTCATTGCATTCTCTTTAAAATTCAATAGCTGATTTTGAAATTGAATATTCTCAGGATTCAGATGAACACTTCGGTGCGGAGCTGACGAGCGCACTCACTCACTTTTATGTTTGGTGACTTGAATCACCACTTATAGAGTAAGAAAATATATCATTAGCGCATTAGTGCGGAGTGGAAATCAAATATTTATGTCACTTGGAAAGCGCTGTATAGGTGAGAGAGGCACACATTTGGATTACAGCAATTAGAAGTGAAGGGGGTAATTATTCATCTCGTATCTTTTGGTTTTCTGCCACCTGCGTGCTCTGGCCTGGAAACATTTCCCTCGTGGCTTTTACCTTCGCCTGTTCCCCGATAATCACATCCAGGCTTGACAAAATGAACCATTGATCACAGAGAGAGAAAGAAGTATAGATCCAGAGGCGGCTCATTTCAATATGAATGGAGTCTCAGATCAATGATGACCCTGCAGCATGACTTCACACGTGAGCAGAGGAGGAGGAAGTACTCAGATTTCTCACTTTAGCAAAAGACACAGAAATATTCTTTTGTGAAAATGCAAAAGAGAAAGTCCTGCATCCAAAATTGTACTTAAGTAAAAGTACAAAAGTATCAGCATCAAATTATACCTAAAGTAAAAGTACTCCAAAGTACCCTGGATGATGATCAGGGGTGGAAGAAGTACTCCTCCTTTACTGAAGTGTTAGTAGTATTACATTGTTGTCAAAATACTCCATTTCAAGTAAAAGTCCTGCATTTTGAAGTAAAAGTACAAAAGTATTACCAGGAAAATGTACTTAAAGTATAAAAAGAACTAATGCTGCAGAGAAATGGTCTCAATATGTGGTGTTTATGGACAAAACAACCTTTTATTTCACCAAAAAAATGATGTTTTTTGTCTATTTATATTCAGATGTTTTCCCACCAGTGCCAGGATTCGAACCCCGGTAATCTGCCTAGCAACTAAGCTCCAGTTCCAATTGAGCAGTCCTTAAATAATTGACTTGTACGTCAGAATCATACTTAAGTACACTACATGAGTGACTGTACTTCCAACCCACAGACAATGTGGACACAAACATTAGCTTCAAAGTCAAACAGAGAACTCTGAGCAGTAGTGAAATGCTGTTTTCTTATTTGGAGTACAAGATGAGAGTCTGCGGGCGAAGGACACAGGTTGTGTGTGTCGTAAAACAACCCAATGACTCGACTGTTGACAGCTTTATAGGTTCTGCTCTTATGTGACAAAACAAGAGAGATGTAGAGACTCCGTGTTCCTCCGTATCATCGTTTGTCTTTCTTGAACCAGCACCAGCAAGTGGGAAAAAGACTGCAATGCTTTTCTGTTGTTCTTGCAAACTCTCTGGAGTCATTTCAGCCCTCATCTGGTGGAAGACACTTGATGGTGGGTCAAGGTTTTCAGACTTCATGCCAAGTCGATTAACTTGCATCCCTGCTTCCCTCTCCCCTTTTTTAGAAACGAAATATCATTCAATATGTTTCTCCAGAAAACGTTACATCGAATTCACTTTATTTTTGACGGGGAACAAAACAAGAGGAGCTCAGTTCTCCTCCATCATAGATCACTGTCCCTGCGTGAAATTGCCTGAAATATTAGAAAGCATTTCTGTGTGATAAAACGTCATTTTGAATTTATTCTCTGAAGCTGAAAATGTTCTTTAACTGCCTTTCAGCAACACAAAGAAAAGGTATTACCATGTCAACACTTGTTTTAGCCTCTGGAAAATGACTTTATGTGAGAGTTGCTGCTTAAAGGAAAGAATAAAGGACTGTTTTGAAGGTCCCCTAGTATAACAATATATTCCAGGTCTCAGATATATACACAGCATGTCTCTGTTTGGCTGAAACACCAGACAGATCATCCCATAAACCACTCTGTTTCATCCTCGATCCAAAAGTGCTGATTCCGTGTCTGCAGCTTTAAATGCTAATGAGCTGCTGCTGGCCACGCCCCTCTGAGAGGTGATTGGGTTGAAGGAAACACAACGGTGCTCTAGGAGGAGATTCAGGTGACGAGGTGGGCGGGGATTACCTTTTTAGACAGGTTTTGATAAGGAGGGATCAGGACAAAAAGAGAGGGGACAGACGTTATGTATATAAGTGACCTTTAGCGCATTATATCGGGTCATTTAGAAAAGACTAAGATGTATTTACAAATGTATTTCTGCTGCGAAAGCTTCCTGTGCCGGTGATACAATTCTCTCCGCTCCTTTACCTCACCCTGTCCTCTTGATCTTTCTAATAGAAACCCATCGAGCATAGCTGCACACTCCCTGAGTTTACGCTAGCATAGGACGGCTGCAGTAGTCCTCTTGAGGCAGTCCACTAGATAACTGCCACAAGAATCTGTTACTTCTTTCCTCCTCTGAGCAATGTGATCCTGTGAAGGAGCAGCGGTTCATGTCCAGCACCTGATGCTATTACCTTGTCTCCCCCCCACCCCCCACCCCCCTCTCACTGCGAACTCTCCTTAGTCCATATTGACTTTTGCATTTACAGCTGTCAGGATCTAATTTCATGCTTGGCGTGGCTCTTTTCCATAAGCAGCCTCCCGCTCGTGGCTACAGCGAGGAGGAAGTGTAGCAACACAGCGTGAGATCATCTGATGCTACTCAACCACAGACGTTAGGATTGACTGTGGTGTCTCTGTGATGTGGCGTCTTGACACGGCCTTGCTGGACATACCTTAACATGTATGCATGTATTGGCAAGAAATGGATTAAATGTAACAGAACTACTTAATCAGGAAGCTGTTCTGTTCTGTAGGATCATACTGAAGCTATACGCCTACTGCCTGAATCTGCTCCAGATCTTATTTACTTTTTACTTGTGGCTCTAATTTCTCCTTTTAAGAATTCAGATATTTTTTTCTCAGACATTATCTTTCTTCCTTTTCTTTTCAAAATCCTCACTTTTCTTCATTATTGATTTATTTTATCATCCAAATGTTTTCCAAATGATCAACTTTCCTAAAAAAAAATTGATTTAAAAAAAAATTCTGACTTTTTTCACAAACTTTTCACTTATTTTAAAAAGTTCTACTTTTTTTTAAAGCTCACTTATTTTCTAGACTCACACTTCTTTCAACCATTTTTTTAATTAAGTGTGACTCTGTACTCCTACTGCCTGAATCTGCTTCATGGGTTTCTCTTTCTTTGGTTCATTTGTTCTGTTTTTAATTCAGCAGGTATATATACCTATATGTTCATGAAACAGTGTGTGAGATGAACTGTGTGTGTTAAACTAAAACGGAGCATTTTCTGTCAGCTCAGAGTTTATTCCTGCTTCTTTAAACTGTAGTTGGTGGTCGTCTGTTTCAGTGTTGGTGTATCAGCCAATTTATAGCACTTCATTTAGCCGTGATGTCCACAAAGTGAGACGCTCTGTGACAGCCGGAAGCTCTGCGTGAATGATGAAGTGCTGTAATAAAAAGAAGCTGTAAAACCATCTTTTATTAATCGAGTCTTAATCACATCTAAAGCAAAAAGCAGGGGTTGAAATATATCTCAGGGTGAAAGCTTGTGTTGATGTTGATTGAAGGTGCAATTTAGATTGAAAATTAAGAGTTACGAGATTGCTAAATTCTAAATTGTATAAATATCCCAAATGCATCCATGAGGAGTTCTTGAAATACGGTCTTAATGTGTTTTAATTGAAGGGAAATGTTGGGTTTGGATAAGAAAAGGGCCTGCACAGCGTTTGGAGACAGACTCAGTCCTCTGTTGTGTTTGTCTGTAAGCTGAGAGCAATTTAACAGAAGGCTGATGTTCCCCTCCTCAGGTGGTTTCATTTCAAATCATTTCTGACGGGTCTGAGGAAGTAAAACTCCCCAAAGTTTTATAATAAAAACGCAACAATTTGATTAAATTCAGGAACTTTAAAATGAGTCATTTTATTTTTTCCATATTTATGCTCTTCAGATTTACCCTGCAACCCCAGGGTAAAGGATGAGTACCCCAAAGTTTAATGATAGAAATGTAAAGTACGGGTCTCCAGAAGATAGAAAATGCTGGATGCTAATATGCATATGTTGAGCAATTTGCACAGTGAGCTTACGTTGCATTAATTAGCATTATTACTTGGCTGATTTGGATTATTTTGGGGTGGTTTTGGGGGTTATTGAGTATGCTGAATCAATGTTTGACATTTTCAGGATCAGAAATGGAAGTTTTAACCAGAAAGTGGCCATATGTGTACTCTCTGTGGGGGCTTATGACTACTAGGGTTGAAACCATTGGATATGGATCGCAATCTGTCCAAAACAGATGAACCAGAGTCCCCTAAATCTTCAAAAATCAACCCAAAATTAATACAGATGAGCCCACAGAGAGTACACATATGGCCATGTTTAGGTTAAAAGTGCCAATTTGGATCCTGAATATGTCAGAAATGGACTCAGCATCCTCAATAATCCCCAAAATCCCATATAGCTATAATGCTTACTAACACAACTTGTTATTCTAATTTCCCAACATATGCAAGATAGCATCAGGCAGTTTCTATGTGCTAGGTACCCCTACTATACGTCTCTAACATAAAACCTTGGGATACTCAACATTCCTGGGGTCACAGCAGGACTTTATGAGCCGTCTATTAGACTACATATCCCAACCCCCGCCTCAGAATGGAAAAATGGAGGGTCTGAGTTTTGCCCTTCAGCAAATCACTGAGTCCTGTCTTCTGACCCTGACCTCTCCACAGGTGAGAGAGAGGAGGTATTTTACCTGAGGGGATTCTGCAGGCAGAAGTAGAGGAGAGAAAATCAGGTTCTTTTAAAGTGACAAAAGGATAACGCGTCTTGTGCATTAACCTTTCATTAACAGCCGACTGTTGTTCGCACTTGCTCTGATTGGTTTCTTATTAACCTCACTTTCTCTCATTAATTACGCCTGTGCAAAGAGGTCTTCCCAAAATAAGTGGCCAAGACAGGAGATGACTTTAGGTTTTTAATAGATAAAAGACATCTATGGGAGGGATAATGTGCAAGCAGCCTGATTCCGCCTTGGTATTACGATGAGTGCAGCACTGACTTTGGGAAAACACGAACGTGCTCTGGACTGAAGACAGATGGCCTTGGCCCGAGAATGTGAAGTCAATTACCCATGAGCTAATATTAGCGGTCATGAGGAGTTCTACCATTTATTACGACCATTTTACTGGACATATGGTTCTTCAGAAGACGCCTGAGTTTATTAACTGTTAGATTATTAAATTGTAAGGACAGTTTCAAACAGGGAAAGATTTGTTGCAGTCTTGTGTCTCACATTACTCGTTCACATCTTCAGGGTTGGAAAAGTCTAAGTACAAAGACGTAATCTGAGTATCAAAATATAAAAGCAATGTGTCCTGATTAAATCCTCATACTTCTGGATTACCCGACGCATATCCAAGAGAAAAGTGATATCCATGAGATGTTTTGTCAGCAGTGTGTTGTGGAAGAAACCAAGATATTTAGGGTGAACAAGGATTGGATTTAAAGGAACACCTGAAGCATATTCAACGCTGAAACACAAGTGCCACAAGTTCAACATGTTTCGAGTTGTTTTTTGGTTTTGCATATCAGAAATCTCCTGTCAATTAAATCCCGCCTCCCCCCTGGCTCTTGCAATCTGCTCACTCCCCTCACCTGCCACTCATTCCCTCATTAGCTCCAGTATATAAACCACCTCACTCTCACCTGTCCTCTGCCAGATCGTGTGTGTTTTGCCAAGCGCTCCTTTCCTATCTTGATGCCTATTTATCTGTTCTGCCCAGTTTTGGATCTTCAGTCTTCCTCCTTTATTGGATTTGTTTGCCTGACTGCTGGACTTCCTGGTTTTGACACTGCCCTAAATAAACATTGCTTTTTGAACCTTGGTTGTTAAAAAAAAAGCAACAAGAAATTCTACAAAATATCTGAGAAAAAGGTCAGATTTTAACGTCAAAATGTTTTCTTACTTTTGGCCACATCCCAAAAAAAGGTTGATCTCATGTGACCTGAATCCTCTTCCGTAGAACAGTTCAGTTTCTAAAGCAGAAATAAAATGTGCTCCTTTGACAACAAACACTATGTGCTCTTTTCTGTTCCTCCGTTAACTCGTCCCGCTGCTCTGAAGCTGTTTCTCCACAGAAGCCTCTCAGTCCGGTCATCCCCATCCACTGACTTTCCTTGCGGCTGCTTCCTGCCAAGGCCAACTATTAGCAGGGCTGGTCTGACAGTGGAGGTGGTGAGGATGGACCGCTGCAGGGCCGAGAGGTGGGGGGTTTGGCGGGGTCAAGGCTGGAGCGGCGCAGCGCTGGGACTGCAGTGAGAGACATGTGCAGCCCGGCGGACTCACGCTACATGAAATGTTTATACCTCCGGAAGCCAGGAGTGATGGATAGATGGAGATAGGTGGTGTGAGGAGGCAGGGGGGAGGGGGGGGAGGGATGGAGAAACAGAAAACACGAGGTCAAGAGCCTTCGAGGCAACAGAGAGACGCAAACAGCGAGAGGGGAGCATTGTCCGAAAACACTGACAAAAGAAAATATATTCTGCTGATGTTCAGGTGTATATCAGTATGTAGTGTCTCTACTTTAAAGAGTCCTCTCCTGCCGATGTTCAGGTGTATATCAGTATGTAGTGTCTCTACTTTAAAGAGTCCTCTCCTGCTGATGTTCAGGTGTATATCAGTATGTAGCGTCTCTACTTTAAAGAGTCCTCTCCTGCTGATGTTCAGGTGTATATCAGTATGTAGAGTCTCTACTTTAAAGAGTCCTCTCCTGCTGATGTTCAGGTGTATATCAGTATGTAGTGTCTCTACTTTAAAGAGTCCTCTCCTGCTGATGTTCAGGTGTATATCAGTATGTAGTGTCTCTACTTTAAAGAGTCCTCTCCTGCCGATGTTCAGGTGTATATCAGTATGTAGTGTCTCTACTTTAAAGAGTCCTCTCCTGCTGATGTTCAGGGTGTATATCAGTATGTAGCGTCTCTACTTTAAAGAGTCCTCTCCTGCTGATGTTCAGGTGTATATCAGTATGTAGAGTCTCTACTTTAAAGAGTCCTCTCCTGCTGATGTTCAGGTGTATATCAGTATGTAGCGTCTCTACTTTAAAGAGTCCTCTGTATATCAGTATGTAGCGTCTCTACTTTAAAGAGTCCTCTGTATATCAGTATGTAGCGTCTCTACTTTAAAGAGTCCTCTGTATATCATATGTAGCGTCTCTACTTTAAAGAGTCCTCTGTATATCAGTATGTAGTGTCTCTATTTAAGGTCTCTGTATATCAGTATGTAGTGTTTACTTTAAGAGTCCTTGTATATCAGTATGTAGCGTCTCATTTAAAGAGTCCTCTGTATATCAGTATGTAGCGTTCTACTTAAGAGTCCTCTGTTGCAGTATGTAGCGTCTTATTTAAAGAGTCCTGTATATCAGATGTGCGTCTCTCTTTAAAGAGTCCTCTGTATATCGTATGTAGTGTCTTACTTTAAAGAGTCCTCTGTAATCAGTATGTAGCGTCTTACTTAAGGCCCTGTATATGTATGTGCGTTCTACTTTAAGGTCTCTGTTATCAGTATGTAGGTCTTACTTAAAGAGTCTCTGATTCAGTATGTAGCGTCTCTACTTTAAGAGTCTTGTATTCAGTATGTAGGTCTTACTTTAAAGAGTCTCTGTTTCAGTATTAGTGTCTTACTTTAAAGAGTCTCTGTATATCGTATGTAGGTCTTACTTTAAGAGTCCTCGTATATCGTATGTAGCGTCTCTACTTTAAAGAGTCCTCTGTATATCAGTATGTAGCGTCTCTACTTTAAAGAGTCCTCTGTATATCAGTATGTAGCGTCTCTACTTTAAAGAGTCCTCTGTATATCAGTATGTAGCGTCTCTACTTTAAAGAGTCCTCTCCTGCTGATGTTCAGGTGTATATCAGTATGTAGTGTCTCTACTTTAAAGAGTCCTCTCCTGCTGATGTTCAGGTGTATATCAGTATGTAGTGTCTCTACTTTAAAGAGTCCTCTCCTGCTGATGTTCAGGTGTATATCAGTATGTAGCGTCTCTACTTTAAAGAGTCCTCTCCTGCTGATGTTCAGGTGTATATCAGTATGTAGTGTCTCTACTTTAAAGAGTCCTCTCCTGCTGATGTCCAGGTGTATATCAGTATGTAGCGTCTCTACTTTAAAGAGTCCTCTCCTGCTGATGTTCAGGTGTATATCAGTATGTAGAGTCTCTACTTTAAAGAGTCCTCTCCTGCTGATGTTCAGGTGTATATCAGTATGTAGCGTCTCTACTTTAAAGAGTCCTCTGTATATCAGTATGTAGCGTCTCTACTTTAAAGAGTCCTCTCCTGCTGATGTTCAGGTGTATATCAGTATGTAGTGTCTCTACTTTAAAGAGTCCTCTCCTGCTGATGTTCAGGTGTATATCAGTATGTAGTGTCTCTACTTTAAAGAGTCCTCTCCTGCTGATGTTCAGGTGTATATCAGTATGTAGCGTCTCTACTTTAAAGAGTCCTCTCCTGCTGATGTTCAGGTGTATATCAGTATGTAGTGTCTCTACTTTAAAGAGTCCTCTCCTGCTGATGTCCAGGTGTATATCAGTATGTAGCGTCTCTACTTTAAAGAGTCCTCTCCTGCTGATGTTCAGGTGTATATCAGTATGTAGAGTCTCTACTTTAAAGAGTCCTCTCCTGCTGATGTTCAGGTGTATATCAGTATGTACCGTCTCTACTTTAAAGAGTCCTCTGTATATCAGTATGTAGAGTCATGGGTAATTTGAATATTCATCATTATATTAAAACTGCAGATAATGAAACACTTTCCCTGTGATGAAATCTGCAGAACCAGCAGCACTTTATTGATTTTAATGCCGTATGGAAATAAATGTCAGCAGAAAACATTAGGCAATAAATGCAAATACAGAAACAACGTAAATTGGCTTAGTATGCATTTGGAAATAATAACCCCGATGATATTATTTGTAATAGCGGGGATGCTGTGTTGTGTTCCTGCATTTTCTCGTCAATCCCTGCAGAATTACATCTACATTTATCTTCTTAATCCCTTTCTTGTGGTTTCGTGCCCTCGCTGTCTGTACCACACGGGGGTGCCTTTCCCTTTTTAAAGACCCTTCTGTTCAGTGTCTTTGAACCCACGTTGCAAAAGAAAACACCTTTGCTTTTGTCAACACTGATACGCTCGCTCGCTGAGGGCCTCACGGAGCGCCGGGGATCCTGAGAGGAGTCGACACTCCTGCAGGAAAAACGCTCACAGACAAAAAACATTCAGCACATTTTAAATTTCCCAGTCGAGCAAAGAGAGGCCATGCTTAAATATTTAACTCAAAGAGAAGTAAAAGTTACTTTTGTCAGCAGCGTGCTTTTACTGCAAACATGAACTTTTATCTCTCGTAGCCGAAGGGGGGGCTTTGAAAACAATATTGAGCTCAGAGGGCCGTTCACTTGTCTCCCAAAGGTTCCGGTCGATTCTTCTCCGCCAGGTTTGCTGTGTTCAGATGTTTTTGGACTTTTTTTATGTTGGTGAGAAGTTTGCAGACAAGTCCAAAACAAAATTCCAGAGGTCAAACCCAAAAGATAAAGTGAGTGCAGAGCAATTAACCCGCAGAAATAGCAGTGGTAACCTGAACAGTCCCTTCAGAACAACACCAGATAATAGCTGGGGTGTTTTGTCAGAGTACCTGCCGTGAATATTAATAACTCTGAGTCCTTTCATGGGGAAAGAGTCTATAGACTAGTGCAGTAAAACACTGAAGGGAAACACTTAATATTTCCACCATTTATTGTAAGTGTAATCATCCCCAAAGTGTGTGTTTGGTTGTTGCTTGTATTGTATTTGAATGGAAGCAACATTTTAACCATGCAGTAGATGGGTGGACTGGCACGATGGTTTGAGAGGAAGCTTTGTGATCATATGCCAACCTGGACCATTGACCACAGAAAATTAAGTTAAGGCTGCAGTTCCTGGAAAAACCACTTGAGGACTACCTCAAAAAATGACCCAGAGGCCCTCAGGGTCAAATGTACAACTTTAAAGCAGAGCAAAAGGGTCAGGGTGGGGGCTTTGGTCTTCACTACTCATTGTCTTGCTCTGTTCATGGTACACATTTCAATTTGACTCAACCTTTTAAATGAAAACACCCAGGAAAAATAACCAGCACCTCCTTTCACCCTCTGTGTGAAACCAGAGCCCAGTCTGCTCTGATTGGTTAGCTGGCTGGCTCTGTTGGGATTGGCTACGAGATGTCCCGCCCCTTAGCCTATCAATGTGTTGGAGCACTAGCCAATAGAAGCGCGAGTGTTCCATACTGATGCCATTATGCTCCGGAGGTAAACAAAGGATGCATTTGAGTCGGGGAGGGGGAGGGACTTTGGGATTTTAGCCTTTGGAGACCATTTACATGCACTAAAACCTATAGAACACACTACAGGAAAGGGGAAACCCCCAAAAGAATAATATGGCCCTTTAAGAAGAAGTACATCAAAGGTTCTGTTCATACTTCTTTGGTTTTGTCAGTTTTTTTTTGGAAAACCACTTTTTTGGGGGCCATATTGCGCACATAAACAAAGTGCTCTCTGTTTAATTTCACTGTAATATCGATGTGTCATGGAGGGACTGTAAAACCCATATCGGAATTAAAGGAATGCATCGCCACATTATGCAAAGTTAACAAAGCTATGCTTGGCAGGTGTTCATGAAGTCTGAAGTTCACCTCATCTCACACGGTGACCGTCTCTACAGGGAACTCTTTAAAGAGTCACTATTGAAGAGAGAGCAGGGTGAGAGGAAGTTGTTGCTCGCAATGTGAATTTCCCGAGTCAAGGGGGGAATCTTCCTGCCCTATCGCTGAACGGTAATGAAAGCGAAACACAAGTTGTGTATCCACTCCACAGTTTTAATGGGTTCTTCCTTCTTCACTCAGTCACAGAGTTTGATTGAAATGGCACCTGTAGTTCTCTGTAATCCGGCTGACAAACAAACAAACAAACAAACAACAAACAAACAGACAAACCGAGACTCCCAATTATATTTTCTCCAGGAACCGAAAATATACAAATTACTTCCAGTGTTAAAAAAACAACTTTGAAACTTTGGCTTCAGAGAACAAACTCCACTGTAATGCAAATGATGCCGCGGGCTGTCGGATTTATCTCAAAGTAACACTCCAGCTCCATCGTATCTGACTTTGCCTTCCTCACAACTCCTCGGTGGGAAGTGAATGCAAACTCGCTCCTCTGTGATGATGATGACATCAGGACAGGGCACGGAGGCTGCAGGGATTTCTTTCAGTCCTTGCCGTTGTCCCCCTTCAGCAAATGAAAGGCAGCGCTTGCATCATCCTTTCGTCTCTCCTCCCACCCTCTCCCCCGCCGGATATACTTTGATCAGGCGTAATGAATGTTTCACTAACCAGCAGAATGTACACACGTACTCTGTATTCTCCTCAAGAGCTCTTTGTTCTGACTCCTGTATAAACACAATTATGTTGTTGTAATTTCTTTATTTCATGCTGCTCGGGACCTTTTGAAGTGGAAGACCTTATGTAACGTCCCGATACCCTTAACACATCGAGGTCTTCTGCTTACCCGAGGTAAATGTGACGTCTTTGTTAAGTTTTAAGGAGGATTCGGTTCAAAAGGGGCCAGAATACACTTTTGGTTGGACATAAGCTGATGGTCACATGGGATGTGATAAATAAAACGCCATCTCTTTAACTATTTCTCATCCTGTTGTAAGAAAATACCTGCTTGACAAAAAGAGGGATAAATGGAGCATCTCGTTTAGGACAAAGATGTGTAGTTCAGGTGTGTGTACGGTGGCCAACAGGTGCAAACAAACCCAAAGATTTCCATTCTGAGAAACCAGCTGCAGTTTAACAACCGATGCCGATATGAAAACAGTTATCTGGCAAACTGTTCATTTAAGGTTGTGCGAACAGTGACAGCTGTTGCTCATAATGCATTTACCAGCATCACTTCAGAGTGCGTGGCCTTAAGGGGATAGCAAGATGGATCGTCCAGAAGATGCCTATAGAACATTTTTCAATCCCAGCTTCTCAACTCAGAGCTTTACCTTTAAAGGAAAGAGCCTTTAACCTTCGGAGGGAGGACGTCTTCTTGCTTTCTCTTCCGGGAGAGAAGGCAGATTCTATTTACCGTGTTTTTTCCTTCCTTTGGTAAAGAGATAAGTGGAAAATAAGACCAGCATCACCCTGAATTATGAAGTTGAGCAGACAAAAAAGACGAGAAGGTCAGAATGAATGTGTCTTTTTCCCTGAGCTCTGTCGTGAGGTTTAAGGGAACGGGTGGAGAGGCGCTCACTTCGCATGTATATCACTAATGCAAAACGATTCAGAACAGAAGCACCGTTGATGAAGCACGAGGCTTTCTTGGGTTTGCCCTCTCCTGTTGTGTTAAATTGTTTTTAGTGCATGTAAATGGTCTTCTGAGGGTAAAATCAAAGTGACACTATGTAACACTCGTGCTCCAACACATTGTACATGATAGGCCAAGAGGGGGGACATCTCTAAGTGGTGGACCGATGACAACAGAGCCGGCCAGCTAACCAATCAGAGCAGACTGGGCTCTGGTTTCAGACAGAGGGTGAAAAGAGGTGCTGCAGCACAGGCAGTATGAGAAACATAAAGAGCTTTCTGAACATTAAAGCATGGAGACATGTCCCAGGAGAGACACTACATACTGATATACACCTGAACATCAGCAGGAGAGGACTCTTTAAAGTAGAGACTCTACATACTGATATACACCTGAACATCAGCAGGAGAGGACTCTTTAAAGTAGAGACTCTACATACTGATATACACCTGAACATCAGCAGGAGAGGACTCTTTAAAGTAGAGACTCTACATACTGATATACACCTGAACATCAGCAGGAGAGGACTCTTTAAAGTAGAGACACTACATACTGATATACACCTGAACATCAGCAGGAGAGGACTCTTTAAAGTAGAGACTCTACATACTGATATACACCTGAACATCAGCAGGAGAGGACTCTTTAAAGTAGAGACTCTACATACTGATATACACCTGAACATCAGCAGGAGAGGACTCTTTAAAGTAGAGACACTACATACTGATATACACCTGAACATCAGCAGGAGAGGACTCTTTAAAGTAGAGACTCTACATACTGATATACACCTGAACATCAGCAGGAGAGGACTCTTTAAAGTAGAGACTCTACATACTGATATACACCTGAACATCAGCAGGAGAGGACTCTTTAAAGTAGAGACACTACATACTGATATACACCTGAACATCAGCAGGAGAGGACTCTTTAAAGTAGAGACGCTACATACTGATATACACCTGAACATCAGCAGGAGAGGACTCTTTAAAGTAGAGACTCTACATACTGATATACACCTGAACATCAGCAGGAGAGGACTCTTTAAAGTAGAGACTCTACATACTGATATACACCTGAACATCAGCAGGAGAGGACTCTTTAAAGTAGAGACGCTACATACTGATATACACCTGAACATCAGCAGGAGAGGACTCTTTAAAGTAGAGACTGCTACATACTGATATACACCTGAACATCAGCAGGAGAGGACTCTTTAAAGTAGAGACACTACATACTGATATACACCTGAACATCAGCAGGAGAGGACTCTTTAAAGTAGAGACACTACATACTGATATACACCTGAACATCAGCAGGAGAGGACTCTTTAAAGTAGAGACTCTACATACTGATATACACCTGAACATCAGCAGGAGAGGACTCTTTAAAGTAGAGACTCTACATACTGATATACACCTGAACATCAGCAGGAGAGGACTCTTTAAAGTAGAGACACTACATACTGATATATACCTGAACATCAGCAGGAGAGGACTCTTTAAAGTAGAGACACTACATACTGATACACACCTGAACATCAGCAGGAGAGGACTCTTTAAAGTAGAGACACTACATACTGATATATACCTGAACATCAGCAGGAGAGGACTCTTTAAAGTAGAGACACTACATACTGATACACACCTGAACATCAGCAGGAGAGGACTCTTTAAAGTAGAGACACTACATACTGATATACACCTGAACATCAGCAGGAGAGGACTCTTTAAAGTAGAGACACTACATACTGATATACACCTGAACATCAGCAGGAGAGGACTCTTTAAAGTAGAGACACTACATACTGATATACACCTGAACATCAGCAGGAGAGGACTCTTTAAAGTAGAGACTCTACATACTGATATACACCTGAACATCAGCAGGAGAGGACTCTTTAAAGTAGAGACTCTACATACTGATATACAGCTGAACATCAGCAGGAGAGGACTCTTTAAAGTAGAGACTCTACATACTGATATACACCTGAACATCAGCAGGAGAGGACTCTTTAAAGTAGAGACACTACATACTGATATACACCTGAACATCATCAGGAGAGGACTCTTTAAAGTAGAGACACTACATACTGATATGAACCTGAACATGTAAAATAAATATGTCCTCTTTAAACTCACAACAAAATGCCAGACTTAAAACACTTAATTTAACCACACACAACCTCTCATAGATACAAACACAAGAGCGTGTGTGTGTGTGTGTGTGTGTGTGTGTGTGTGTGTGTGTGTGTGTGTGTGTGTGTGTGTGTGTGTGTGTGTGTGTGTGTGTGTGTGTGTGTGTGTGTGTGTGTGTGTGTGTGTGTGTGTGTGTGTGGCAGGCTGCAGGATATGTGCTACCCCCTCCAGGTAACCCTCCAACATGTTCTGTACTGATGATAAAAGACGGCACACACTCACACACTCACACACACGGTGTCTGCAGGGTCTCACTGCTGCTGGAATATCTGATGAAGCGTAACATGGAAGAAAGGAACCTAAAAACATGGAGTTATCATTTTGTGTGTTTCCATCCACTTGTATTTTTGCACATTTTGAAGTTATGCATAAGAGACGGAGAGGAAAAAGGAATTTGCTTGAAATGTTAGTTTTTTACCAGCTGAAACCACCAGAAGTTTTCTGGATACTATTTCACTCCATGCGTGGCTGAAAATGTTCCTGGTTGCAGAGAAACCTTCAATCCAGGTGTGTGTGAGTTTGTGTGTGTGTGTGTTGTCACACCTGTGCTTAAAATAATCAACACGCAGCAGGTGTTTTTGGGAAGCTTGTTGAATGCATAATACCAGGTGTGTGTGTGTCGGTACAAACACTGCGTGTGTGGTTTATTAACGTCAGTCCAGATGCTCTCACGCTTCTGAAAAGCTGCAACCTGTCTCATTTGAGCAGCAGTGTGAATATTGTGAATGTGTGTGATGTGTGTGATGTGTGTGTGTGTGTGTGTGTGCTCTTGTGCATCTTCATTGGAGTTGAAAAATGCCAATGTGCGTGGAAACGGCGCCAATTGAAATAAAAACATCAACATTTCCGACCGCCATTATTCCTCTTCTCTTTATTTCTCCAGTCTCTCCTGCATCGACAAATGACTGCATCCCATTTCATCTGTTCAGTTTGAAGTCCTGGCAGAAGGGAGGGATGAAAAGGGCACCAGGAAGAGAGGGATGTTGGAGACGTTCAATTAAACGTCCCAATTTTTAGGGCATTAGTTAATCTAGTGGAGATAAATATTGTACAGCATTAGCTCCATTCATCCTGCAAAATAAATTCTCTCCTTCCCTTTCTCTTTCTCTGCTTCACAGAAGATAGAAAAAAAGTGCCAGAGAAAATAAATGGCCGCCTCTATAATAAGCGGTCCTAATGCAGATGAATGGAGCGGGATCTCAGAGCAGTGACGCCTCTCACCCGTCTGCCACCTAGCTTCATTTAGCTCCATAAACAGCGCCACTGAAAGCAATCTCCCACAGCTTCACTCTTTTGTTCTAGTTTATTTGTCCACACAACTGTAGCCCGGAGCCCTGTGGAGGTCTCGCTGTTGCTCTGAAAAGCAGCACATATGAGTTTTATACACTTATCTGTGTTTCAGCGGAATAAGTTTTCACACTACCTGTCCAGCAGCTGGTAAAGAGAGGGGAACATTTAGCAGCTGATGGGCAACATATTTCCCCAGGGAGCTGAATCTGAGCAACAACAAAACAAAGAGTGAATTATTGGAGCTTTTTCTAACCTTTATCTTGAGCTTCAACAACACACGTTTTCTTCTGGCTACACAGGAAGACTGGTTCCACGCCGCCTACTCGCACCTTCACAAAGGAACACGTGTATCCTCATACAGTCAAAAGAGTGTGTGCACACACAGACGCAGAACACCTTGACAGCCGCTTCAGTGTCTATTGAGCGATTGTCAGGTGAGAGCAAGGTGAGAGGTAGATGCTTTCACAGGGACAAACATTCAGACACATGGATACACTCACACTCTGAATAGGTGCAAACACATCTCATATCTGTGGCTCAATGCTGCTGTTGTGGAGTGTGTTTAGTCTATTAGTGAGAACCAGATTCATGCTGGGTTTGGAGGTCGACATTTTGATGCTGTGAAGCGGAATCCAAATCTCTGCATAACAATGAAGAAAAATTAAGAGGCGATTTATTTGTGAGGCCTCTTGAGTTCTTCCTTAAGACTGCATTAGGGGCATGCAATAGAAAGCATGGTGTAAAATCTCTATTGGTGCTCCTACATACATTTCTGATGGATGACGCATGAAAAAAAGTACATTAGTACCGAGGTCAAAAGAACGTGAAGGAGAATGTATAGACAAGGCAGGAAGTTTCCTTGGATAGCACATTCTGACAAAAGAAAGAAGTCAGAATTTTGAAAAAGTAGGAAAACGTGAGACAGCTAAAACCCTTAATTGGGTTGGAGTGAGTGAGTGATTTGTTGTTGACCCTTATCCTCTTCTGTACAACATAAGATTTAAATACATGTACAAATTCATTCCAAAGAGGATAAAATAAATAACTACAATAGAATAAGAATTCCTTCTCCTTCAATCGTCCCCCCTCTTCATCACCTGTTCCTTCATCTTTTTTCCTCCATTGTCTTTTCCATTAAGCCTCTATTTCCCCCCCACTCTTATCCACCATTATTTAACCACTTCTCAGCCGTTCCTTTCACCTCTTCGCTCGTTTCTCATTATCGTGTCTCCTCTCACCTTCACTTCTTGACCTCCTCTCTCTTGAACTCCTTAACCCCTCTCTCCTGTCTGCTGTCCTCTTATCTCACTTTTCTCTCCCATTTCCTCTCTTGTTGCAGCAGACGAGGCACCATAGCTAATTACCCTTGTCAACACAACTCCTCATTATTGACACATCAGCCGGAGGTGGACGTCGGGTTCCCTCTGGCTACAGTTCTCTCCTCCATTTGCTTGAAAGGGTCATCTATTTACATTCAGGTTGAATCCATGTGGGCTTTTTCCGGAGTGTTACAGGGTCATTAGCTCTGCAGCCGCGAGGATAGGGACTAATAGCAGAAGGGAGGTGAATATTACCAGTGTGTTAGGGGCATTGTAGGCCGGGAGAGGGGGGGCATTAAGATTTAGATACCTTATTGTCCGTGAATGTACACAAAATGGAAATGTGTGACGAGTAAAAGAAAACCGATTTTCTCGGAGCAAAAAAGAAAATAGCCTAAAAAAGTGACACAGCTAATAGCTGATGGTTAATGGAAGTTGTTATTAAGTAATCTAATGCTCATACTGCACATATAGGAGTTTGTTAGGAACTCCAGAGTAGAGAACAAAAGGAGATCTAAGAATAAAGAGAATGGCAGAACAGACGTTTGACATTCGGAGAGGTGTAAATGATGATGAAAGGAGCGCTGGCTTTGATGTCTGTGAACCACGAGAGACATCCCCGAGAAACACTTACAGTTTCTGCTCTTCCTTAAATCACCTCGAGTTCTGAAGTTCAGGTTTACTGTCAGAAAATACAATGAGCTGCTTGTGCTCGGTGGCAGTGTCACATGTACATAACAGGTGTGTCTGTATGTAGTGTTCATTATTCAGAAGCCTGTGGAAAGAAGCTGGTACTGAGGCGGGCTTGTGTGTTACACCGTTACTACGGAAGAGCTGCAAGCAGAGAAAGTGGGGGGATATTATTTTGCAATCAAAAAGCTTGTTACAGTTTGGACTTTTGGAGGTGGTCACTTTTGGATTTGAGCCTCTGCAGACCATTCACATGCACAGAAACCTGTAGATTTGCGAGAAAAAACTGAATTTGGGTAAAAAGTCAGATTTCTTTAAAAACAAGTCACATTTTTTCTTAGAATTCAGCTTTAACAAAAAGCTTATGATGACAAAAGACTACCAACATTGTAATTGGGTAAATCTTGAGGGTTTGTGATGTTAAAAAAGCCTCCTTTGTTTCTGTTTTACTCTCAGAATTCTGACTTTGTTCCCATCACTTATTTTCTTTACATCCTCTCTGTATAAGAATGACATTTAAATACATTTCAAAAGTCATTAAAAGCAGAATAAAATCAAAATAACACAAACTACAGGAGAGGGAAAAACCCAAAAAGCCCAACAGGACTCTTTAAAGACCTCAATAAACAACATCTGACAAATACTTTCATTTGAATGTATACTAAAGCAGAGAGATGGGTCTTCAGGTCTATCTATCAAGCAGACTTGTGAATTTAGTTATGCAATGCATCATATTCCTGAGAGTTGTAATTTAGTTTTGTATCTTTCGGTATTCAAACCTTCAGGTAGCACTGTGAGCTGTTTTAACGTGCAGACTGGATCCATTTGCACGGCGGGTACCTGCGGAGGCAGAGAGGAGCAGTGGAGCCTGGATCTGCACTCTCCATTAACATAGCCAGCAGCTGTGAAAGGGCAGAGCGCCGGCCGCCCCGAGATTTATCAGAACGTCATCGTACACCACATTAGCCCTGACACTACACACACACACACACACAAACACACACACACACACACACACACACACACACACACACACACACACACACACACACACACACACACACACACACACACACACACACACACACACACACACACACACACACACACACACACACACACACACACACACACACACACACACATGCACTCTTGAAGCCACAACACTAGCGACCCTGGTGAAGCCAGGGTCAAACTGATATGTCAGAAGCAGTCATCTCATTCCAACAAGTGTGTGTGTGTGTGTGTGTGTGTGTGTGTGTGTGTGTGTGTACATCATAGACTGTACAAGGTAAGTGGAATCTCTGAGGTCCCCCATTGACCACAAAGGCCTCAGGTTTGGGATTGCTGTTAGCATAACCAATGCTAAATTGCCAGCTAATGTTAGCGCTAGCAAGCTATCTTGGTGCAGAACATCTGAATGATGAACCAGACTTGATTATGCATTTCTTATAGCCTTTATATAATGTGAACAGGTGACTTTTATAATAGCTCACAGCCAGTACAGTTGTCGTGAATGTTAAAATGAGCTTTAAGACAAAGAGCAGGAATATAGGGGATATCAGCAGATTTCTTTTCACTGCAATTGCATAATTTGTCAGTTCAGAGGTTGTTGTTTGATTGACGTTCATGGAGCATACTCATTGCATAACCGCCCAGACTTTATTTCTGTTCCCCGGCTTGATGTTTGCTTGACTGAAAGACAAATAGAGGTCTACCAACACCTGCCTTTATACTCCGAAGCAAACTTCAGCACATCAAAGACGTCTGGCGTGTGCTCTGCTGCCTTCCTAAATCGTTAACCACTCTCTTTAATCTCTCTCACACACACACAAACACACACACACACACACACATACACACACACACACACACACACACACACACACACACACACACACACACACACACACACACACACACACACACACACACACACACACCACATACACACACACACACACACACACACACACACACACACACACACACACACACACACACACACACACACACACACACACACACACACACAAACACACACACACACACACACATACACACACACACACACACACACACACACACACACACACACACACACACACACACACACACACACACACACACACACCTCTGGCTGCATCAGTGATTTCTCCAGCATCACAGGAGTGAATGCTTGTCAGAGAGATCCTGCTTCTTAAGATGCTGTATTTCATATTCAATAAACACATTTTGATTGGTAACTGTTCGTAAATGCAAGTGTAAGACAATGTTACCTGGACTGAGGTCACGGCTAAGAAAATAAGGCTTTAATGGAGACAAATTCACTCAAGACTCACGCACTTAGAATTCACTCTGAGCACTAAAAGCTTCCTCTGGATAGCGTGTGTTTGCACAGACCCCTTTTAAAGCTGCAAAGAACCGAGAGAGGGAAGTGATGGATGCAGTTGTTCAGAGACGGAAAAGTAACCGAGGGTAAAGGTGTCATTCATAACTGCCCCGCACCTCCCACACGAGTGAGTAGGAGAGAACAGCGTCGGATATCTATGGATCATACGATGACAAATTCCCCACCAGCCCACGCTGCTGCTGCAGGACTGACACTGCTGGCAGCATGTACGCCATGACATGGATGAGTTCAAACTGATCTGTAGAAGTGACATAATGCATGCTGACATAAAGCAGAGAGTTCTCTCACACCAGCCGGCTCACTCAGGGAAAGAGCAGCATGCTGTGTGATGTGTGCGGGGACAAATCATGTTGAGAAAGTGTTCGCTTCACAGATGCCAGCGTCAGATAATAAGCATGACATGTCCCTGACAGCAATTAGCGAGTCTGTTGTGTCACGTTGTAGCGCAGTGATTCATCCCGCCATTATTCCATTATTTTCCACTATCAACAAGTTACTGTTTGTGCCAATTATATCACGGGAAGCTACGTTTTACAGGTGTTCCTCTGGAGGTCAACTCTGGTACTTGACATGTCAAGTCTCTACTTTAAAGAGTCCTCTCCTGCTGATGTTCAGGTGTATATCAGTATGTAGAGTCTCTACTTTAAAGAGTCCTCTCCTGCTGATGTTCAGGTGTATATCAGTATGTAGCGTCTCTACTTTAAAGAGTCCTCTCCTGCTGATGTTCAGGTGTATATCAGTATGTAGAGTCTCTACTTTAAAGAGTCCTCTCCTGCTGATGTTCAGGTGTATATCAGTATGTAGTGTCTCTACTTTAAAGAGTCCTCTCCTGCTGATGTTCAGGTGTATATCAGTATGTAGTGTCTCTACTTTAAAGAGTCCTCTCCTGCTGATGTTCAGGTGTATATCAGTATGTAGTGTCTCTACTTTAAAGAGTCCTCTCCTGCTGATGTTCAGGTGTATATCAGTATGTAGAGTCTCTACTTTAAAGAGTCCTCTCCTGCTGATGTTCAGGTGTATATCAGTATGTAGTGTCTCTACTTTAAAGAGTCCTCTCCTGCTGATGTTCAGGTGTATATCAGTATGTAGAGTCTCTACTTTAAAGAGTCCTCTCCTGCTGATGTTCAGGTGTATATCAGTATGTAGCGTCTCTACTTTAAAGAGTCCTCTCCTGCTGATGTTCAGGTGTATATCAGTATGTAGTGTCTCTACTTTAAAGAGTCCTCTCTACCAGTATAGTGTGGATTAAAGTGCCCTCTACACCGTGCATTTTAATTAAACAGTTCTGCATTAGATCGAACTTTGGGGTAAATATTAAAATGACTCAAGGACTCACTTCCCCCGGGGCCAAAGACCTCCAGAGTCCCCCACACTCCCCCTATTTCACTTGGTGTTAATTGGATGGCAGTCATTTAATGAATTCATTGCTGATTTGATTTGGAATATGCTCCGTAATAATACCTAAAATAATGACAGACTCACAGCTTCCCCTCCAGTGTTATCTGAATGTGATGCTGTGTTTTGTAGAAGTGTGTCAAACCTTTATTATCTCTGAGGCAATGTGTGTTGCAGCTTGCAATCAATACAAATAAAATATCAGGATAGAAATAAAGATCCCCAGTAGAGAGACCTTGTGTGGAAATCCAGTTTAAGTGTTTATTGGTTTAGTCATACAGCGGAGTAAATCACAATGACTTGCCAGGTAGAGAAGTAAAGGTAAGGCGGTTTTCTACTTGTTGTTTTGTGCCGCAGTGAGAGCCAGGATTCTGCCAGTTGCTCTGAACAGACGAACAAAGGCAAGAGAGATGGGAAGTGTAGTTCAACAGGATGTGAACCTTTGAACCTAATGGAGAGCAATTGGAGAGAATAATCCTGCTGCTGGGCATCGGTTAAAAGGAGCCGCACATAAATACCTGTGCAAAAGAGATCCAAGCACTTTGAAATGCGTCGACTGGCCCCAGGGCTCCTGGACATCGGGGGGCGTTTGATTTGTCTCCGTTAGGATATCATCAATCGGGTTAGGTCAAGGCAGCAACACACAACTCTTTGATCCAACTCCCAACCGTCCTCTGGCCCCTCAACTCCTTTCAAGCCTCCAGAGAAGTAACAGAAAAACTGAAACTGGAAGAGCTTTATAAATAGTAACGCTGCTCCTCACGCAGCCGACTGCAGAGAGTCTGAAACAGAGAGTCTGAAAACAGAGAGTCTGAAACAGAGAGTCTGAAAACAGAGAGTCTGAAAACAGAGAGTCTGAAACAGAGAGTCTGAAACAGATAGTCTGAAACAGAGAGTCTGAAACAGAGAGTCTGTAACAGAGAGTCTGAAACAGAGAGTCTGAAAACAGAGAGTCTGAAAACAGAGAGTCTGAAACAGAGAGTCTGAAACAGATAGTCTGAAACAGAGAGTCTGAAACAGATAGTCTGAAACAGAGAGTCTGTAACAGAGAGTCTGAAAACAGAGAGTCTGAAACGGAGAGTCTGAAACAGATAGTCTGAAAACAGAGAGTCTGAAAACAGAGAGTCTGAAACAGAGAGTCTGAAACAGAGAGTCTGTAACAGAGAGTCTGAAAACAGAGTGTCTGTAACAGAGAGTCTGAAACAGAGAGTCTGAAAACAGAGAGTCTGAAAACAGAGAGTCTGAAAACAGAGAGTCTGAAACGGAGAGTCTGAAACAGAGAGTCTGAAAACAGAGAGTCTGAAAACAGAGAGTCTGAAAACAGAGAGTCTGAAACAGAGAGTCTGTAACAGAGAGTCTGAAAACAGAGAGTCTGAAACAGAGAGTTTGAAACAGAGAGTCTGTAACAGAGAGTCTGAAAACAGAGAGTCTGAAAACAGAGAGTCTGAAACGGAGAGTCTGAAACAGATAGTCTGAAAACAGAGAGTCTGAAACGGAGAGTCTGAAACAGAGAGTCTGAAAACAGAGAGTCTGAAAACAGAGAGTCTGAAAACAGAGAGTCTGAAAACAGAGAGTCTGAAACAGAGAGTCTGTAACAGAGAGTCTGAAAACAGAGAGTCTGAAACAGAGAGTTTGAAACAGAGAGTCTGAAACAGAGAGTCTGAAAACAGAGAGTCTGAAAACAGAGAGTCTGAAACGGAGAGTCTGAAACAGATAGTCTGAAAACAGAGAGTCTGAAAACAGAGAGTCTGAAAACAGAGAGTCTGAAACAGAGAGTCTGAAAACAGAGAGTCTGAAACAGAGAGTCTGAAAACAGAGAGTCTGAAACAGAGAGTCTGAAAACAGAGAGTCTGAAAACAGAGAGTCTGAAACGGAGAGTCTGAAACAGATAGTCTGAAACAGAGTGTCTGAAAACAGAGAGTCTGAAACAGAGAGTCTGTAACAGAGAGTCTGAAACAGAGAGTCTGAAAACAGAGAGTCTGAAAACAGAGAGTCTGAAACGGAGAGTCTGAAACAGATAGTCTGAAAACAGAGAGTCTGAAAACAGAGAGTCTGAAAACAGAGAGTCTGAAACAGAGAGTCTGAAAACAGAGAGTCTGAGCTGCTAACTTAAACTGAGAGCCCTGAAGCTGAAGCTGTTAGCGGCCGACACTACGACCCGTGAGGTCATTTCATCCTGAGTCTCCATCATGCCTTCATCTTGAGCCTGATTCTTCATCTTGAGCCTGAGTCTTCATCAGGAGTCTGACTCCTCAGAGGGTCTCTGTGCTGTGGATTTTATTCTAATTTAGTGCAACTGTCACAAAACCTATATTCCCCCCAGGAATTGATAAAGTATGCTGATGTTTTGATCTTTGAGGATCTTTTTTGGCTCCACATTGAGACTTAGAGCTCATGAACAAAGAAGTCCAAAGAAAGACTTTCTCAAGGAAGGACAATGGGACCATCCCACAAACCGTTACTGGACAAGGCGGAGGTCTGTACTCTACATTGTACCATGCTGTTGGTACAAGTGTGTTTCTTTTCAGCTGCCATATAAGCAGTCCCGTCAGCCTGAGAAAAAACATGTGTATGAATTGCAAAACCTCTCTCTCCATGCAGCAGGGAAACTGTCAGGATAACTGACTCACCAACTCACTCTTTACTTTTTCTGCAATGAAAGTTGCTCATGAACTTTTGCCTTTTTAAACACCCCCGTATTCACAGCCTCATTTCCCCCCGATACCTGTGGCGAGGGAGGTAAAACCTGCACAAAAGGAGAAACAGGGATAACAAATGGCGGCGCGTATGGATGGAGAAATGGCGGACAAGGTAATCCTGTTAGCCAGCTAATCGCTGTGAATGCAAGGTCCCAAGACGCTGCATGTTAGACACAGGAACCTGCACCCTCAGCATCCCCACTGACGTGTGTGTGTGTGTGCGTGTGTGTGCGTGTGTGTGTGTGTGTGTGTGTGTGTGTGTTTCTGCAAGGGAGGGGTCTGGATATCCATTACCCATTATCATCCTTGGGATTACTGTGAGTAAAGTGTGTGAGAGGCAGAGAATGGGGACTTATTTCCTGCAGCTTCTTGCTGTCCGGCTCGCCACACAATCATTGGGCTGACGGCGAGGCTCAGAAGGGAGGACTGCTGTAGGAGGGTGTTGTAGCCAAAGAAGCAGTAATTGAAAACTTGATTAAAATGTTTAATGCATTTTTTTTTTTTGCAGTATGCTTGCAGTGAGAGAAGCCCTCTCAGTGTCCTGCATCTAATCCAATCGGTGTGATTGTACGGAGCAAATGGGAAAAAGTTCCTGACACCGGCAGTGATAACAGTCAGCAGAAGTGGAAATACTTTTCTAAGTGAAGAAGTAGAATAGGAATAATTGGGAGCAGAGACTCTTTGGCTGGAGAAGGCATTTATCAGGATAATACAACTCATCATACCTCTACAGTAAATTAGGGCCTCTTTTCTGAACTGGTTCATCTTGACGCATCATTGAAACATTTGAAACTTTATTTTATTTTTTGTTTGCCTGTTTTTATTGTTGTTATGGTTGAAAAATGAAAAAAAAACACAAACAAAAATAAAATAAATTACTTGATTCTGCTTAAAAAAAAGGATCGTGGTTAGACAATATCTGATTGGTTAGCTGGCAGGCTGTGTTGTGATTGGTCAACCACTTGGAGATGTCCCGCCCCTTAGCCAATACAGTACAAAACCTTGAGTGTTACAGTGATGTCACCATGTAGGAAGGAAGTAAACAATGGAGGCATTTCAGGCAAGGGGGGGAGGAGAAACTCCCTCTGATGGGAACACAGGGATTTTAGCCTCTGCAGACCATTTACATGCACTAAAACATATAGAACGCACTCCAGGAAATGGAAAACAACATAAAGCAGAATAAGGCCTCTTTAAGGATGTATGTATTAGCTTATCCCTCCAAGACATACATGATGACAGAGAGCAGTCACATGAGAACAAAGAGATCTGCTCTGTAGCTTTTTGCAGAACATGCTAACACAAATGATCTCCTGCCGTTCCAAATCACCGGTGAGACGAAGGCGGCGTGTTTCCTGTTAAATAACACATGTCTGTTGTGTTGTAAAACATGTCAGAATCACCAATCCACAAGAACAATCCACAAGAACAACCCTTCAGCGACGTCCGGCATCTGTTCCAGCTGGGTACATCAAGGACACACATACACACACACACACACACACACACACACATACACACACACACACACACACACACACACACACACACACACACACATATACAATGACTTGTTTTCAGTGTTTATATCAAACCTCAAGTTATTCCTAAAGCGGGAATATCATTTGAATAAATGAATATAGCTGCTCCCTGCTGTTCAGCGTGGCAGAACATGCACATAAACAAAATTGCATTCATGTGCTCAGTGTTGACTTCCATACCGCAGCTCTCAAGGCTTTGAGCAAGTTTCACTTCTTAGAGTGCAGACAAGAGGTCAGAACGCTTTGGTGTTATCATCCGCAATCTATGCAGCGGGGGGCCATATCCTGCTGATGTTCAGGTGTATATCAGTATGTAGTGGCTCTACTTTAAAGAGTCCTCTCCTGCTGATGTTCAGGTGTATATCAGTATGTAGTGTCTCTACTTTAAAGAGTCCTCTCCTGCTGATGTTCAGGTGTATATCAGTATGTAGCGTCTCTACTTTAAAGAGTCCTCTCCTGCTGATGTTCAGGTGTATATCAGTATGTAGTGTCTCTACTTTAAAGAGTCCTCTCCTGCTGATGTTCAGGTGTATATCAGTATGTAGAGTCTCTACTTTAAAGAGTCCTCTCCTGCTGATGTTCAGGTGTATATCAGTATGTAGAGTCTCTACTTTAAAGAGTCCTCTCCTGCTGATGTTCAGGTGTATATCAGTATGTAGTGTCTCTACTTTAAAGAGTCCTCTCCTGCTGATGTTCAGGTGTATATCAGTATGTAGAGTCTCTACTTTAAAGAGTCCTCTCCTGCTGATGTTCAGGTGTATATCAGTATGTAGCGTCTCTACTTTAAAGAGTCCTCTCCTGCTGATGTTCAGGTGTATATCAGTATGTAGTGTCTCTACTTTAAAGAGTCCTCTCCTGCTGATGTTCAGGTGTATATCAGTATGTAGCGTCTCTACTTTAAAGAGTCCTCTCCTGCTGATGTTCAGGTGTATATCAGTATGTAGAGTCTCTACTTTAAAGAGTCCTCTCCTGCTGATGTTCAGGTGTATATCAGTATGTAGAGTCTCTACTTTAAAGAGTCCTCTCCTGCTGATGTTCAGGTGTATATCAGTATGTAGAGTCTCTACTTTAAAGAGTCCTCTCCTGCTGATGTTCAGGTGTATATCAGTATGTAGCGTCTCTACTTTAAAGAGTCCTCTCCTGCTGATGTTCAGGTGTATATCAGTATGTAGCGTCTCTACTTTAAAGAGTCCTCTCCTGCTGATGTTCAGGTGTATATCAGTATGTAGCTTCTCTACTTTAAAGAGTCCTCTCCTGCTGATGTTCAGGTGTATGTCAGTATGTAGTTTCTTGTGATGTAGTTTCAAATCAAAGCACACTAGAAAAACCCATGTCTTTCCTTTATGGTTGTTTTTAATCATGCAATATGAAGTGAATTAATACTGCATTACAAGCCCCGGTGTGGATTCACAATCTGTGTTTGTTTGGTGAGAAATCTGTATTGGATTGACAGCACAGCAGTAATTATGTCACACTAGAGGCACAACATACAAATATGAACCTGGAAATGAGCAGGATGTGTTCTCTTTAAAAGGAGAAACCAGGAGTAAAGGTGCACAACTCATGGGAACACCACACAAAGGTGAAATGCTAAACTGTTTATACACAGGACTAGGACACAGACTTAGTAAGAACCAACTAAAATCCCAAATTCTAATCCTTCATGTTGGTCATATTTCCTTGAGTAAAACACTCTACAATGCCTGCAGAGATGCTGTTAGTGACATCCTTAGGTTCCGGCAAAACGAGGGTTTAGATTGTCCCTCTGAGAATGAAAGCTCAGAGACGTGTAAAAGAAGAGCAGGGAGGCTGGATTATAAAAATAGTCTTTAAGTACCGCTACAGATCCTGTCTTCCACCTTCCTCTCACCTCCACTTGTGATTTTCATCCCATGTGCCCTGATATCTTTCAGCAGAAATTACTCATCCAAAACCGCCACCTACATCGAGCAAGGCGAGCGTTATGAAATGATTGTCCTCTCCTGATAGCGCTTCGGCGTTCCCCTCCACAATAAAGACTCCCAGGCGTCTCCACTGATTGAGCCAGGCTCTCCCACTGACGGCCGTCTTAATTGCCTTTTTCAATCCGTGTTCGACTATCGCCAATTTCCCTTTAATTATGATATACTAACCGCTGACTTTGACTGCCCCGAGAAGACAGAAAAAGGTGTACAAATTACACAAAATTGCTGCAGAAAATCTAACCGACTCACTTCCCCTGTCTCTTGTACGATGGCGCCATCAATAAAATTAGCTGTGAGACAGGCGGGGGACAGCCAAGCCAATTGGTGGGAAGCTGTGATGAGCTGGAGTTACTGGGAGACTGCCAGTCAGTCTGGAACTGGGTCATCCTCTCCATTACAGTGACTTGAATTATATTTAACGTTATAATTTAGCAGCCAAAATAAAGATAAATGGTTATCAGTACACTAAGAGGAGAGAAAACTGAAGCTAGAGGAGGGAGAGGGGGATTCATTCATGCTTTATACCCTTCAGACCAAAGATGAAGCCCACCTTGTTTCAACAACCTGCTAATCTTCATCTGGAGTTGGTAGGTGTCATTCGATCTACTTTAAAGAGTCCTCTCCTGCTGATGTTCAGGTGTATATCAGTATGTAGAGCCTCTACTTTAAAGAGTCCTCTCCTGCTGATGTTCAGGTATATATCAGTATGTAGTGTCTCTACTTTAAAGAGTCCTCTCCTGCTGATGTTCAGGTATATATCAGTATGTAGTGTCTCTACTTTAAAGAGTCCTCTCCTGCTGATGTTCAGGTGTGTATCAGTATGTAGTGTCTCTACTTTAAAGAGTCCTCTCCTGCTGATGTTCAGGTATATATCAGTATGTAGAGTCTCTACTTTAAAGAGTCCTCTCCTGCTGATGTTCAGGTGTATATCAGTATGTAGTGTCTCTACTTTAAAGAGTCCTCTCCTGCTGATGTTCAGGTGTATATCAGTATGTAGTGTCTCTACTTTAAAGAGTCCTCTCCTGCTGATGTTCAGGTATATATCAGTATGTAGTGTCTCTACTTTAAAGAGTCCTCTCCTGCTGATGTTCAGGTGTATATCAGTATGTAGAGCCTCTACTTTAAAGAGTCCTCTCCTGCTGATGTTCAGGTGTATATCAGTATGTAGAGTCTCTACTTTAAAGAGTCCTCTCCTGCTGATGTTCAGGTATATATCAGTATGTAGTGTCTCTACTTTAAAGAGTCCTCTCCTGCTGATGTTCAGGTATATATCAGTATGTAGTGTCTCTACTTTAAAGAGTCCTCTCCTGCTGATGTTCAGGTGTATATCAGTATGTAGAGTAGTCTCTACTTTAAAGAGTCCTCTCCTGCTGATGTTCAGGTGTATATCAGTATGTAGTGTCTCTACTTTAAAGAGTCCTCTCCTGCTGATGTTCAGGTGTATATCAGTATGTAGTTGACTCTCTCTTTTCACCGGCTTTCTCCTTGCCATTCCTCACCTGTCCACCAGAGGTCCTCAGTGTTTTACCTGGTCAGTGTCCTCCCTCCACACCTGCTTCTCATGACCCATCAGTCCCAGTTTATATATACTAGACAGGAGCATTCACCTGTTTGCCAGACGATGTTGCACTGGTCCTGGGTTTCTTTGTCCTGAAGCTAGTTTTTGCTTCTTTTTCCAAAATATATTACAGCTTTTGGCCCATGCAGGTTTGGAGTTGTTTTGCCCCTAAAACTCGCTTTGAGTCTGTGTTTACCTCAGTGAGAGTGTTGCATTTTCACAGAAGGTTCCAAGGAAGCATTCAACATTATCTGTACTTGTGTAAGCTAATGTTGACACACAGATCTGGTGAAAGCTGGCAGGAACACACTCACAGCGTGTGGGTTGTCTGTGTACCAATCCTCAGGTATCAAACTTCCATCAGAGCGACATTTTTCCAGATCAGTTTCAGAGAGCGCCAATAAGATCCATCCAGTAAATCAGATTTACCTGAGCGTGCAGCCGAACCTCTGAGGACTTTTTAGGGATTATAAGATTTCCTCTTTAGCTCTGAATCGGCTCATTTGCAGTATTTTGTTTCCAAAGTGGCTTATTTAACAAATTACATTTCCTCCTGCCTAAGAAATAATTAGGTGTGAAATTTGATATTAGATCGCTGTGATAGGAGGACGGCAGAGAGTCATTTTAAATTACACTGAGACAAAACTCTCATTTACCTCCTGATCAGTAAGGCTTCACATAGTTAAAGCTACTGCTACATATACCAGACATACAACATGCATGACAGACTGTGCCCCTAACCCTGACCCTGATGGTGGGAGGGTTTGACAATCATTACACTGGAAAAATCTTCTTTGTATAGAATTTTATTCCACAAAAGTGCATCTTCCACTGAAACTTTGGTCCATATCGATAACCAGTTGTCTTCTTGTCAGAAATGTTCTAATTGTCCTTTTCATAGGAATCCTTGTGACAGTTCCTCATGATGTTGCTGTCCCTTTGACATTTCTGTGTAGCCCATTGACTGGTGAGGCTGCAAAGAAAAGCTAAATCATGAGTAGTGTTCACTTTCACCTGGAGAATGTCACTTCAGATGCTCATTGCTCTCCTTTTGGTGTCTACTAACCCTCCTCAAAGTCCCAATAAACCCTCACTGGAGCATCCCTTCTAAATAAATGCACATTAACACTCTTTAAACTCAGAATCCCTCGAGCTGTTTTTGCAGAGGGTGCATGTTTTTCTGTCTATTTCTCTCACACTGTGCTTTTGTATCTAACTTGGGAAACACCACAAGTCCTTCTACCTTTCAGAACAAACACGGTTGGAATTTAAGGTGCTTCAACAACCCATTCACAGTGATAATAGCGGACCTTTCTGACCCGTGCACCACTTAGGGTATGGATTGATGCTGACTGTTTGGAGGGAATGATGGTTGTGTTTGAAAGAAACCAATATGGAGCGATGTTAGAGATAGTGTCAGAAACATAATGAGCCCCTCCCTCTGAGAGTTAGCAGTACTGCACAGGGTGTTTAGCTTTAACAACCTGTGCTTTTGTTACGGTATCGACCGCCCTGCATCATTTTACCTTCAGAGCAGTCACTCCCCATTCATGAGAGGCACAGAAGTGTGTTATATGTTGACCTGTGATGACCAGCTCCATCTGGCTATCCCACACTGCCATCTGTGGGTCAGAGAGTGAACTCCAGCCCACAGTTGACTCAAGACAGCCCCTTACATAAGAGATCTATAAACCCACAGCGAGCGGCTGCCTTACAATAGGCACGCCGAGATAATGCTCATCCGTGGAGCCCGACTCGATTTACATGTGACCCACATCTATGCCTTCGACAGTTCGAGTGGGAGCGAAGGGGATGTCGAAATAAAAAAAAGAGACACAGAGGCTGCCATTTTGTGCATCCTCCAATCCCTTTTCTGCCTCAAAACAAGCACACACACACAGACACACTCTCTCACACACACACACACACACACACACACACACACACACACACACACACACACACACACACACACACACACACACACACACACACACACACACACACACACACACACACATGTACAGTAATTCTGCCTCTCTGATGCAGCAAACCCAATCCCATCTGTTCAAGGAGGATAAATTCTGGCAGGGGGAATTTATCTGCAGCCAAGATGTATTTACTGGAAACAACTAGGCCTATTCTCTTTCTCCAGCAGCATGTCTCTTTCTTCTTCTTCCTCTGCCGCCTCCCGCTGTTTCCCGCCTCCCGCCGTGTGTGTTGTCCTGCAGCTTTCTGTGCGAGGCCGGGTCGATAGCTGCTAATGAAAGGCGCCTTTTATGAAGGTGTCAGCTGCTTTCCCTCACCGGACCAGGCAGCTCTAATTTGAAGTAATGGATATTGGCTGGGCTATTGATTTATTGAGCTGGTGATTAGTGCACTGTATCAGCAGGGCAGAATGGAGGGGAGGGGGAGAGAGTATAAAAGATGGAAGAAAGCAGGGAGGGTGTAAGGAAGTGTGTTTGTTGTGGGTGGACGGTAAAAGATAGGAGAGTATATGCAGTTGTGTTCCTGCGAGACGGAAACATAACGACCACATGCCGTGACATTGTCAGCCTTTATCCCCGCTGTCCTGCTTTGTTCTCGGATAAAAATACAACCTGATGTAAAGAAGTGCGTTTCTCCGGTGCACAGCCGCCTGGTTTTATTACCTTTAAAAACACAGGGATGAGTCAAGTTGCATTTCATTTACATATGTTATAGAGAACATAAATGGCTGTCTTCCTTCCTTCACAGCAGGGGTTTGTGGGGCCCTCAGACTCAGCCTCCAGAAAGGCGGCCATAGTTTACATGCTTAGTTTTGCTCAGTTGAGCTACGATTTCCCTAAATCACTGGCTGACTATACTAAACACATAAAAAGAACATCTGTATTGACATGCTTTAAGCGGTTGACCAATCACATTAAAGTAGAGACACTACATACTGATATACACCTGAACATCAGCAGGAGAGGACTCTTTAAAGTACAGACACTACATACTGATATACACCTGAACATCAGCAGGAGAGGACTCTTTAAAGTACAGACACTACATACTGATATACACCTGAACATCAGCAGGAGAGGACTCTTTAAAGTAGAGACACTACATACTAATATACACCTGAACATCAGCAGGAGAGGACTCTTTAAAGTAGAGACACTACATACTGATATACACCTGAACATCAGCAGGAGAGGACTCTTTAAAGTAGAGACTCTACATACTGATATACACCTGAACATCAGCAGGAGAGGACTCTTTAAAGTAGAGACACTACATACTGATATACACCTGAACATCAGCAGGAGAGGACTCTTTAAAGTAGAGACTACATACTGATATACACCTGAACATCAGCAGGAGAGGACTCTTTAAAGTAGAGACACTACACACTGATATACACCTCAACATCAGCAGGAGAGGACTCTTTAAAGTAGAGACACTACATACTGATATACACCTGAACATCAGCAGGAGAGGACTCTTTAAAGTACAGACACTACATACTGATATACACCTGAACATCAGCAGGAGAGGACTCTTTAAAGTAGAGACACTACATACTGATATACACCTGAACATCAGCAGGAGAGGACTCTTTAAAGTACAGACACTACATACTGATATACACCTGAACATCAGCAGGAGAGGACTCTTTAAAGTACAGACTCTACATACTGATATACACCTGAACATCAGCAGGAGAGGACTCTTTAAAGTACAGACACTACATACTGATATACACCTGAACATCAGCAGGAGAGGACTCTTTAAAGTAGAGACTCTACATACTGATATACACCTGAACATCAGCAGGAGAGGACTCTTTAAAGTAGAGACTCTACATACTGATATACACCTGAACATCAGCAGGAGAGGACTCTTTAAAGTAGAGACTCTACATACTGATATACACCTGAACATCAGCAGGAGAGGACTCTTTAAAGTACAGACACTACATACTGATATACAGCTGAACATCAGCAGGAGAGGACTCTTTAAAGTAGAGACTCTACATACTGATATACACCTGAACATCAGCAGGAGAGGACTCTTTAAAGTAGAGACACTACACACTGATATGCACCTCAACATCAGCAGGAGAGGACTCTTTAAAGTAGAGACACTACATACTGATATACACCTGAACATCAGCAGGAGAGGACTCTTTAAAGTAGAGACACTACATACTGATATACACCTGAACATCAGCAGGAGAGGACTCTTTAAAGTAGAGACACTACATACTGATATACACCTGAACATCAGCAGGAGAGGACTCTTTAAAGTAGAGACACTACATACTGATATACACCTGAACATCAGCAGGAGAGGACTCTTTAAAGTAGAGACTCTACATACTGATATACACCTGAACATCAGCAGGAGAGGACTCTTTAAAGTAGAGACTCTACATACTGATATACACCTGAACATCAGCAGGAGAGGACTCTTTAAAGTAGAGACTCTACATACTGATATACACCTGAACATCAGCAGGAGAGGACTCTTTAAAGTAGAGACTCTACATACTGATATACACCTGAACATCAGCAGGAGAGGACTCTTTAAAGTAGAGACTCTACATACTGATACACACCTGAACATCAGCAGGAGAGGACTCTTTAAAGTAGAGACTCTACATACTGATATACACCTGAACATCAGCAGGAGAGGACTCTTTAAAGTAGAGACTCTACATACTGATATACACCTGAACATCAGCAGGAGAGGACTCTTTAAAGTAGAGACTCTACATACTGATATACACCTGAACATCAGCAGGAGAGGACTCTTTAAAGTAGAGACTCTACATACTGATACACACCTGAACATCAGCAGGAGAGGACTCTTTAAAGTAGTGTCTTAAGTCCACATTATGATGCATTCAAACCACACAAAATGTATTTTGAATCTGCTCTGCACAGCGGATTTATTATAAAATGTCAATCTTATATTCTAGCATGGGTTGGAGGGGGTGGGGGGAATCATGGACGGATTACCAAATGTCTCGTCTGCCTGAAACCCATGCGTGTCAGAGCCCCCGGAGTCAGAGCCTTTCTGCAAAGTGGCTTTTTAAGATTTCTCTATGCAGAATAATGGAGCGAAAGCCCCCTCTGAAAAACTAAAGGATTAGCCTCAACTTGGAGAGATAACCTCTTTCCCACTAGAAATTCCCAGAGGAGCTTTGGACTAGCATTGTAACATTCATTGGGATAACCATGGTGCCTTTCATTGGTGGTTTGTAGACGTTTGTGATAAAGTTGTGTGGTTGAAACCACAGCTTCACAGCAGCACTTAGAAGAATAGTTTGCCATTAATTATTTAAGGCCTCACGATTACAGCTGCAGAGGGAGAGGGAGGTAATGACACAGCTAGGAGGACAGGGTTCAAGCATATAAATGGTTATACAGACATACTAAGACTGCCTTTACTGAATGCATTAGCAGTGAAAACTACACTGCATATTGGACAAAGTTTCAATCAACTTTGCATTTTGTTAAAGTGATAATCCTCCCTCGTTTGTGCAAATGTCCTCTGAACATTTTATCTTTTACTCATCAATATTCCTCTTCCTTATTTTTGTAAAGAGCATTTTATCTTTGGTGATGAAACAACTTACTTATCCTCCACTTCCAACCATTTTCAGGCTCTCCCTGAAGCCAAAACCATTTTAAAGAGGACATATTCGGTCCATCTTTAGGTCTCCATGTCTCCGTGCTTTCATGTTGAAAAAGCTCTTTATGTTTCTCATCCTGCCTGTGCTGCAGCACCTCTTTACACCCTCTGTCTGAAACCAGAGCGCAGTCTGCTCTGATTGGTTAGCTGGCCGGCTCTTTGGTGATTGGCCAACAGCTTAGAGATGTCCCGCCCCTTAGCCTATCACGTACAATGATTGCATGTTTGTGTTTCTTAAAGGCATACCATATGAAAAACTACAGACTTGAATTATACATTTATTGCTAATGAAGCTAACGTGCACACCAGAAGATGTCTGGGCGCAGCTGTGAATTTGCAGCATGACATAAACACCTTTTTAAGGAGCGCTCTTCTTGAAATGTTTTTTGAACTTCTTTTAGTTTGAATGTTGTCTGCACTTCTTCCAGCAAGTAATCACAGCCTCACACATTTAAATCCGACACTGACAAAAGCTGTTACCTTGGCCTGTCTGCACAGCTTTTATATAAACCAAACTTGCTGCAAGGGGATCAAAACTGAAGCATTACAACCTTCAACAAAATTAAACTCACTGTGTGACAAAGAGGAGCTCGCTTTAAGCAGAGTCTGTAGGGACTGTAACACCTGAAAGTTAGAAATATTGGAAGACATGACTCTGTGTAAACTGTCCAACATCAGACTAAAACATCCTAGCTCTATCTCTCTATCTAAGTTTGCGATCTATCTACCTCGTTTACTAGCTTACTTAGCCTTATCTAGCTTGCTTTTGCCAATTATTCAACCCCCTATAGTTAGTCTTGCAGTGTGGACGTGTGTACCCATTCAGGCAGGGAGAGTAATTATATAAATGCTGTTTTATTTCTAAACAAACCAGGCGCTCTCACACAGCCAGCAGCTCCTCACAGCTCCAAACATCGATGTAAACTCCAAATATACCTTTTTTTTTAATTAAGTAATCACATTTTGGTAATCAAAACAGTTGGTTCCCTCACATGAAGAACAGTTATAACAGAACAGCTCATTTAAAAGCGTACAAACTGTTCCTTTGGCAGGTAAAGGTTGTTGAATTACGGTCTGATTGGATGTGCGTTACAGCCGGCAAACATAAGGTGAATAGCTCAAAGACTTCTTGTTAAATGTGATATATTTGCCTTTCCAAAGAGTTCCTTGTTGTCTATCTGGTATATTAAGTACATATCATGTAAAAGAAACACATCTAACACAAACTCATTGAAACAAAGCAGAAAAACACCCGAACTTTTATCTGTTTCAGGTCCATATATGCACTCTGCTCTGTGTTAGCCTCCCAGGAGCCATAACAGCTCATATCAAATTGAATAAGAACGAGAAGTGACATTTCTATCACCTTGCCATTGTGCGGTGCGGAGCTCAGGATGGGCCGAGGGGGAGACGGAGGCCGGGCCGCAGATAGGGGTCACGCTTTCATTTAAAGAGGCTAATGGCGTACGGAGACAAGGAGCTGATATTAGCCACGGGGAAACCTATTAAGAGCGCGACTGAGACGGTCGTGATGAGGAGCTGATTACAAAATCACTGAAAGGAAAATGACTTGGCAGATGAGTAGAAGTGGAGCTCAGAAGCTGTAAAAGATCCTGAAGCAGACGGAGCACAGGTCAGATTACTGACGGAGAGACAGTTTGAGGTGAACCAATATAGAATAGCTAATGCTGTCGGATTGCTGATTCCTTTTGTCTAGTGCAATCTTTAGAGGTTTTACTTTGTGTGTGTTATTTAAGGCAATCTTTATGCTACTATTCTACATACAAATAATACTGTGTGGCTGTCATTTCCACTGCGGCTTGAGTATTCTTAACTGGTTAGTAGGCGAAGTGCGGAAAGGGTTTAGGTTTCCCTTTTTTTGTGGTGAAAGATTCTGTAAAGAAACTGCTCACTGGGTTATCCCCGGGTGCGGGTCTGCCCGTATTTCTGATGTACTGTTCCCTTTATGGGCAAAAAGCTTTGTAGTGCTAAATAAAACCCACTGCTAGCTGTTAGCTTAAATTTTGCCCAGGCCCCGGGGACTGTTAAGGTTTTTGCGTTCTTTTTTTTGGGATTCTTTGTTTTTGTGCACTTACTATTTGAGGCATGTTTGATATTTTGGGAAAAAAATGGCAACATGCCCTATTAGTTTGGATGGTGCATCAAAGCTAAAATTTAAAAGGGGAAAGGAAACCCGGATACCCTCAAGGGGGGCCCTCTTTGGTACCCTTTCGATTAGGGGAGTGATGGTTTGGGAGCCAGGGCAACCGCCCTATAACCTTTGTATTGATTTGGTAAGCGAAAAAAAATAAAGTGGGTAATAAGGGGGGCTTGTCACCGCCGGGGAGGGCCCGCAGACGTCATTTTTAGGAGAAAAAACCGTAAAGTAACTTTTTTCTTTTCCCACTGTAAGACTGGTACTTTACAAAGGGAATTTCCATCGGGGCACAAACTTGGGGTCTAAACTACCCTAGCCGAACCCCGGGAAAATTATTGGTTTCCCAAAGGGTTTCCACTTTTAAAAAAAAACAGCCAACTCCTTGGGGTTTTAAAAAACACACACACACCCACCCAAAAACACCCCAAAGGGTGGGGGGTTCGAAGAAACCCATTGACCCTTTTTTTTTTCAGATGTTCTTGTGTCTGTGGGTCAGAGAATCACCATTTCCTTCTTTTGGGTGGGGGGTGTTGTGGGTTTTTTTGTGCACACAACTGTGGGGCTGAAAAGGGGTGTGTTTGTTTGTTTTGCAGGGGTGATGTTAGCCCCAGTTTCCCCCTCATCCCGTCTGTGGGGCCCCCGGGCCCGTAAATTTTTTTTTGCCCTTTTGGGGCCCTCGTGTCTGTTGTTCAGATGGGCCCCTGAGGGCCCCAACAAAAGAGATCCCCTGGATCTGCAAACGGGGTACAGTAGGTGAAAAACCCCATTTTTGTTTATAAAAACTTGGGTCTGGGCCCGACAGCAATATTCCAAGAAAGTGTGTTTTAAAACAAAACCTAACACTGTCCTTTTGTGTTGGACTGTAAGCCCCGCCAAATTTGGGGGGGGTTTGGCTCTTTTTTCACTTCTATCCTTTTTACCTTTTTTTAAGGGCTGGAAAAGCTTTGGGGCCAAGATGGCAGTTCCCCGTGCAGGGGTAAAAGGTGCATAAAACAGCCCTCTCTAAGGGGGACTTACCTTTAAAACAGAAGGCGGCAAATTTAAACCCGCGCCCCCCACAACTTGTTTTCATCATTAACTGCAATTCCCCCTGAGCGGGGGAATGTTTTTTTTGTGTAACCCATCATTTGAAAAACCTTTTATTGGGGGCAGGGGGGGACAGTGGAATTTAAAAAACTTTCCCAAGGGATTAGTAGTACCCTTTTTTAAAAAGTTTTTTCTAAAGGGGTCCCCTCTCTGGGCTTTAGTTTTGGAGAAGAATTTAAATTAAAATTTTTTTGGAAAGACTCCTCCAAAACCTGGCCCCTGATGCAATAAACCCCCCCCACCTGGCCCCCAGCCTGAGGATGGAGTTTCCCTAAAGTGTTAACTGAGTCTGACCCCCCGGCGCAGGGGTTTTTTGGGCTGAACCTTTTCATGCTCAACTCCCGTTTTTTTTCCTTTTAAATCCCAAAAAAGCTGGAAGCTGTAAAAAATCATCCTAAAGCGGGGGGAAAAATTTTTCTTTTGTCGAAACTTTTACGGTTTTTTTCTCGGTGGTTTTTAACGGGGAAAAACATCAAAACATTTTGAACAAAAAACCCCGGAAAAAAAGACTGAAACCCTTTTTTCAAACGGACAACATCTAAGTAAGCGTTTCCCCTTTGAACCATTTCGAATTTTTTCGAAGAGGACATTTTTCTTTCAGGTGTATATATAAAAGTAGACCCCTACTTTAAAAAGTCCCCCCCTGCTGAGGGTTTAGGTGGGATACGTATGTGTGTCTTCCCTTTTAAAAGTCCCTCCTGCAGATGTTTTTGGTGTATTCGTTTGTAGTGTCTCTAATTTAAAGATCCTTTCCTTGTTGATGTTCAGGTGTATATCATATGTAGTGGGGCTCTACTTTTAAAAAGTCCTTTTCCTGCAAAGTTCAGGTTTTAAAATTTTATATGTAGGGCGTTTTCCCACTTTTTAAAAAGTCCCCCCTCCCGCTGATTTCCCGGTGTAATCAGTATGTAGGGGTCTCTAAATTTAAAAGTCCTCTCCTCTGATTGGGTTTAGGTGTATATCTTTTGTTTGGGGCTCTAAATTTAAAAAGTCCCCTCTACTTATGTCAGGGGTTTATCAGAAAGTTTGTGTCTCTATTTAAAAGAGTCCTCCCCCCCTTTAAGTTTTAGGTGTATATCATATGCAGAGTCTCTAAATTTAAAGAGCCTCTCCTGCTGATGTTCAGGTGTTTTATCGTAAAGCGAAAATTTCTATTTTTTAAAAAAGTCCTCTCCCCCGGTGTTCAGGGTGTATCGTATTAGGTCTTACTTTTTAAAAAGTCCCTCCCCCCTTTCTGTTTTTCAGGTGTTTTTCGTATGTAGTTCCACTTTAAAAAGTCCTCTCCTTTCTGTGTTCGGTGTATATCATATTTTATGTCCTTTTACTTTAAAGAGTCCCCCTTTATTTGCTTTTTTGGGAAACCTTTTAAACCCCGGGCACCGGGTTCTGTTGCTTTCAGACAAACAATTAATCCCAAATTTGTCACAAGCTTCGGTGGGCAATCAACTGCGCATGATTCACAAGCTGCACACCTTCCCCTGCAGCAGTTTTAAAACACCAGGAAAACCCAAAAGCCCTTTTTGTTAAAAAACAAATTTGCTGCACCCCAGTCATTTACAGGAAAAACACACGTCTGTCCAAAGGGTTTTCTTGAAATTGGAGTTTTTGGGCATTTAAAGAGGTATACAAAACATAAAGTGTTACAGACCCCAATGGGGTGAATAAATGTGAAAAAGTTTTCCTTTGCTTAGAGGTGAAAATTTAAGGTTGGGTCACGCTTCAGGGCCCTTCCGGCCCCAGGGAAAGAGGCTCTAATTAACTTCCCCCCGTCTGAATTTTTTCCCAAAGAAATTTATTTTTAACGAGGGAAACAAAAACCAATTTAGAGCGAGGGAGACACCCCTGGACCGGGGCCTTTGCAGTGGACAGGGGTTTAAGGATAGAGAAAAAAAACCGGGCCCAGTGACCCTTTATAAAAAAATTTGGGGGAAAGGAGCAGGGTCCCTGGGTGGTTTTTGTGAAGATTTGCTCAGGTCCTGTGGGGTTAAGACAACCCCACAGGCACAGACACAAACACCAAAACCCCACACCCCCACACACAACACACACTTCCCCCCCTGGAGACTCACAGTTTTGAGGAAAAAAGAAACCCGAATGCCAGTCCCTTCGTTGGGGCGCTTTTCACATTTTGCATGGGGCATAAAGGTGGAGTGTGTGCCCCCCTTGGTGCCTGTCCATGTAATTTCTGCTATTTTATTTAAAATTAGGGGCAAGGGGAAAAATAGTGATAACCCGAAAAAAACTTCATGGGAAAAAACTTAAATGGAGACAAAAGTAAATTGAATCCCTACCCTTTTTAAATGAAAGGGGTTACGTAACAACGTCCCCCAAAAATTAAAACAAACTTTGGGGGGCTAGCGCTAATGTGCAGTCCCAAGTTTACATGGCTTTTTTAGGGTTAAAACCCCTACCTACATACAGGTGGACTTTTGGGGTTGTGGAAAAATTAGTCCCATAAAGCTTTTTTAAAAAAAGGGGACTTTAATATGGTAGTTACTCCCAAAAACCACACATTAACCCCCAACCCCGACATTGGATATTCATGTATTCCACTTGCGCACATTGCATTTTTTAAAGAGGGGCATATTCTTGCCCCATTTCAGGTTCATATTTGATTTGTCCCCTAGGGCATGTTTACTTGTCACTTTTTTTAACTTTTTGGGGTTTTTAGACCATTTGCATCAAAAAACTTTATAAACACAGAAATGGGGGAAAGGAAAAATCCAAAAAGTCTTTTCGTGAAGCTTGGGTTGCAAAGTGGCTTTAAGGGGGCATTTCGTTTCAAGTTTATTTTCAAAGGGGTATTTGCATCCTAAGCTCCCGTCTGCAAACATTCCCTTTTTTTCCCAGAGAATTTATCTCCGGGGAGCATGAAAAAAAGTGGGTTTTACACTCTGCTTGTCGGTACAAAAGTCAAACTCCAATTTGGGAAAATTTTCCCTTTGCGGGCATCATTAAACAAAATCTTTACCCAAAAAATTTGAAAGCTGAAGAATTTTTGTTTTGGGTTTTCCCAAAGCGTGAACCCTTTTTTTTTAGACTTTGCCAAACAATTAAGTTCCGGGATTTCCCCTTCATACCCCTAATTGAGAAAATTAAAAAATCCCAACCCCATTTTGGATAATTTTTTAAGGAAGCCACAGTTGCTCCTTCCCTTAAGATTCTCCTAGTTCTGTGTGTTTGAAATGGACTGGTTTTCATATTTCCTACAAATGGCCACTGAGTTTAAAGCAAGCAAGTGATCAGGAGGAATATGTCCCGACCATTTAGTAATTATTCTGGTAAACAGGTCATTTAAGCTGGTAAAACTGCTGTGGCAGTATGATGTAGTGGTGGATAAACAATGAGGCTGAAACACGGGAATCATATCAGTGAAGTGGAGTGCACAACAAACACAAGCATGTCATTAATTCATGTTCTATTCTAGGACATGCAAATTTAATGTTAACACTCATAGCCACATAAGAACCGCTGTCCTCCTTTTCAAATGGGAAGTCTTGTGAGCTGGTTTTAATTCCTCTCATGTAATTAAAGTATTATGATGGTTTTAAGGCATGCATTTTGCTGATCCCTGCAGACTGCATTCATATCTGATGTATTCCAGCGAGACAATGCAACGTGGGTTTGCATGTACAGTAGTAGAACATTTACAATCCATATTTAGGCTTTATGAATACATCAAAACCTAACGTATCCATGATGGAGTTTCTGAGCAGTCATTTAAAGTGTTTCCTCATACATTGGTTCAATCTCTGGTTTTATAATCACCTGCGTCTGAGGAAAATTGTCTTGTGAATGTCAGGCAGCGGAGTCAGTCCTGATTAGAATTGATATATCAGCTTGAAATAAATCCCTCTTTTTTTTACACTTGAAAAAAGAATAACCGAGTAATAGGAATACATTTGCTGCAGGACTGGCAGGGGTGGAAATGGGGATGTCTTTCAGATATTTTGGGTTGGATTTAAGTGTGATTTCACAAAGAAAAAGGCCAGGAAGTTTATCTACAGAATGAAGAAGACTTTTAAAAGATCACAGCTACAGTGGCTGACGCTGCTACAACGTCCCAGAACTCTTCCATCAGGAGAACTAAGCTGCAGCTCCAGAAAGGATGAATGTGTAGAAAGTACAAATGTTCCACAACTCATGCAGAAGAGAGACGCACACGGCTGGAGACCAGGGGACACTAAAGACAGACACACACAGCTGGAGACCAGGGGACACTAAAGAGAGACGCACACAGCTGGAGACCAGGGGACACTAAAGAGAGACGCACACAGCTGGAGACCAGGGGACACTAAAGAGAGACGCACACAGCTGGAGACCAGGGGACACTAAAGAGAGACGCACACAGCTGGAGACCAGGGGACACTAAAGAGAGACGCACACGGCTGGAGACCAGGGGACACTAAAGAGAGACACACACAGCTGGAGACCAGGGGACACTAAAGAGAGACACACACAGCTGGAGACCAGGGGACACTAAAGAGAGACACACACAGCTGGAGACCAGGGGACACTAAAGAGAGACGCACACAGCTGGAGACCAGGGGACACTAAAGAGAGACGCACACGGCTGGAGACCAGGGGACACTAAAGAGTGACACACACAGCTGGAGACCAGGGGACACTAAAGAGAGACGCACACAGCTGGAGACCAGGGGACACTAAAGAGAGACACACACAGCTGGAGACCAGGGGACACTAACGAGAGACGCACACAGCTGGAGACCAGGGGACACTAAAGAGAGACGCACACAGCTGGAGACCAGGGGACACTAAAGAGAGATGCACACAGCTGGACACCAGGGGACACTAAAGAGAGACGCACACAGCTGGAGACCAGGGGACACTAAAGAGAGACGCACACAGCTGGAGACCAGGGGACACTAAAGAGAGACGCACACAGCTGGAGACCAGGGGACACTAAAGAGAGACGCACACAGCTGGAGACCAGGGGACACTAAAGAGAGACACACCCAGCTGGAGACCAGGGGACACTAAAGAGAGACGCACACAGCTGGAGACCAGGGGACACTAAAGAGAGACGCACACAGCTGGAGACCAGGGGACACTATAGAGAGACGCACACAGCTGGAGACCAGGGGACACTAAAGAGAGACGCACACAGCTGGAGACCAGGGGACACTAAAGAGAGACGCACACAGCTGGAGACCAGGGGACACTAAAGAGAGACGCACACAGCTGGAGACCAGGGGACACTAAAGAGAGACGCACACAGCTGGAGACCAGGGGACACTAAAGAGAGACGCACACAGCTGGAGACCAGGGGACACTAACACTAAAAAGATCTTTCTGTTTTAGAACATTTGTGTTTTTTATTTAGAGCGTTTCTGCTCATGGAAATGCTTTGGCCCGCTGTAGCACGTTTGCATCTGTCGGCCGTCTTCACTGTGCTCCGTCGCTGCTGTCACTTAGTCATCCTGGTCCGTTTAAATGAACGTGCAGATTGCTCAACACCTACAGGAATGCAGAGAACATCCACACACCGACGCCCCAGAACACACACCAGATGGAGGAAACTATTAATTTATCAAATATTTACAAGATGCAAATGAGGATAAAAAAATGATGGTGCTGTTCCTGAACACCTGTTCCCTGCCGGCTTACCAAGCTCGTGTTTACCACCTGTCCTCTCACACACACTTCCTCCCTTCCTGAACACCAGCAGTGTCATTGTCTTCCCGCCTCTACAGCTTGTTGGCTGGCTTTCATGCACGCTCCATACTTCTTTGTTTACCACTTGTAGTTTTATATGCCAGCCAATTACTGTATTAACCATCCTCCCCTTTGCTTCCTGTCTCTTTGTTTCCCACACACTTCTTTCCTTGCTTACACTACAAACAAAGGTTACAACCAGCTCAGTGGTGATGTGCTAATGACTGCCAGTGCATGTACTTTATTATTTAGATACAAAAACATAGGACTCTTTAAATACAATCTTCCATTTTGTATGAGCATTTTCTTCCCTCTCTATCAATATATCGAGTTCTCATTCCTATTTTATTATTGTAAGAAGCAAATTAAGTTTCATTTGAGAACCTCTAAATGTTTAGCTAGAATCCTCATAGACAAACAGAGCCTTATCATGCATCAGTAATGTAGGAAGACCTCAGCAGGGTCTGGTTCATCAGGTGATCAGGTTTAAAGCAATTCACACAATGAAAGAAAATCTGAAAATAAAAAATGTATTTCTGTTTTGCAAAACTCTGCTTGGGAGCATCTATAATTTGTTGTCCCTTCTTACTGTTTAGCTTCCCGACTCTCATGTTGGCACTGAGCAGAGGCGTTGAGCAGGAACTCATAAACATAAATAAAGCATGCGGTATCTTCCAGAGTGGATCTGTGTGCGGGGATACGCTCTGTAGCTCCACGACAGAAACAGCCAGGGTTCATTGTTCGTGTCTTTAAAGGGTTAGCTCTGCTGCCAAACGCTGACAGGAGGCCAAAAGCCCGGTGCCAGATTCGTCTTCTCTTTCAGGAACAAAAGCACAGACATGAAAGCTGTTTAAATGGTTGGAGAGGACACTCTGTTAACAATCGATACAGCGTTAAAGACACCAGAACTTTTTGTTTCAATGCATTAGATTTGAAAGAGTTATCCTCTTGACTTATACAAAGACACAGACTAACCTCTGATGCAGGGATTGCCTTGCATGCATTACTATCCCTATAAACGTCGCCAATGGTGTGTGAGAAACAAAAACTCTTCTCCACTATGGACACCTGGAAAAAAGAACAGTCTCAAGACGGAAATCTGACTCTCTTCTTAAAATGAAGGAACAGGAACTTATGTGATTTCCAGTTCTCCAAAGCAGACAATCACTGTGTAGTATTAGCCTTACAGTGGCAACTAATTCAGAATAATTTGACCAACAAGTGAAATATCCTCTTAAAAAAAAGGAAGGGCCTAAAACAGATCCCTGAGGTACTCCATATATCAGAACATGTTCCGATAAGTAGGAACACATGAGAGTCAGAGACATCAAATTGTACTCAGTGCCACCAAACGTGTGAATATGTAAAAGAACAACAGATATGCTCTGCTTCAGCTCTGTTCTTTCTCTATCCCAGTCATTTGCTGTTTCCCGGAGACACTGATGCTGCTAATGGGCCCTACGACGATAAAAGGCTTTTCAGATTAGTGCTCCAAAAGCAGCTTTAGGATCTTCCCGGTCCCAGCAGTGGGAGCCTCCCATGTTGGCAAAATTGGCTCTGTGAAACATTTTGTAATCCAGGAAGAGAAGTGAAGTTTGTATGAAGACAACTTTGAAGATTTGACACAGTGCTGGCATCCTAAGTGTGTGTTTAATGTGTGGTGGCGTGTGCATTTATGTGTGTGCATTTCCATACGAGACAATGTGCATGTCTGTCTGTGTGAGTTATTGGTTTAATTTTCCCCTTTATGTGACTGTAAATGAATGCTATTTGAATAAAGCTAGCGAGGCTCATAAAAGTGCCTCTGCTGAGATAGTGGATGTAGTTAAGTTCCTTCTGACGTTGGAAGTGGAGCGAGCTGGTGGCGGTGACGGAGCTGAACAAAAAAGAAAATGATTCTCCAATCAATCAGATGAGTACGGTGGCTGACAGGTACAACCCCCAACACACCTCCATTAGGAGAAACGTTTCAGAAATAATGCAGATACAAAAAATAAACGTCATACGAGATGATCATAAAGCTGTCTCTGTCTCTCCTGAAATGTTTTCTGGTCTTATTTTAACAATGTGATCACATGACTCCTTCTAATGTTCCTGCAGATGTTTCACCCTGATTATTAGTGACGTTGATGACAAGTCCAAAAAATAGTTGCAGACAGAAAAAGAAGATTTGGTGACAAAAGGACAAAAAGTTGTTGTTTTTTTTAAAAGGAACATTTGGAGAAAGGACTCCATAAATTAGGGTTAGGGTTAGGTAAGGTTAACCCTTGTGGCACCTGTAGGCCACCGTATGTTTCCTTAAAATAGTCTTCACTCTGTCTGTACGAACATTAGTCTTTGCTAAACAATAAAGATTTTGAATTACAGCGAGTGGCGTTGTCAGTCAATGTTCAAATCCCACCAGCGTGCATGTCTGTCACTCCAACAGTTTGCTAATTAGTGTAGGAGGTTAGTCGAGACGGGGAGAAGAAAGCTTCTTTTTGAGCCTCCTGCTGGGCTTCAAATGTTTGATACGACGCAGCAGGAGTTATCGGGCCCACTTTCAACTGCCCCGTTCCCTGCTCGTCTCTTCCTCTTCTACACTTTCATTTTTTGTTTAGACGAAGAAGCCTTTCCTCCACTAACAAGATCAGTTCTTCTTGTCTCTTTACGAGCCCTCTGATGAATATTCGTGTTGAGTTGAACCCTTCCTTCCGATGCACAGTAATCCAACAAACTGTCTTCAGTGTGCCGCACCTTTAAAAGGATCTGCCTCGGCTTCTGCGTGTTATAAATCTGCCTAGTGATCAAGGCGAGGAGGTAATTAAAATGAGCTAATAGATGTTATTAGCTATTCATCAGCCGCAATTGCGTTCAAACTTTCCCTGGAGGCATTGTGCTGCTCCCAAACAAGGGAAAGTCTTTGAAACAGGTAGCGCGGCGTCTATCCTGAATACCAATTAGCTCAGGCTGTTTGGCTTTCTAAAGCTCATCCATGTGAATCATTTGACAACAGAGTAGCAGTTTTCCATGGGTGGATAATTCAACACAATGCCTCGAAGGGAGGTAGACAAGGAGCGCCGTGGGGAGAATGTCACGAGTATTTGAGAAAGGTTAGACAGAGAGGAGAGCGTGTTGCTATCAAACACGCCATTCATCATTATTTTTATGCCACACAGTCACATAGGGCTTCTGTGTGTGTGTGTGTGTGTGTGTGTGTGTGTGTGTGTGTGTGTGTGTGTGTGTGTGTGTGTGTGTGCAGGTATAAAGGTGTATTGGAGTCCTGTATGTGTTTATGTGTGACTGAGGAGGCCCCTGTATACATAGCTGGTCTTCTCCAGGGAACCGTAGCATTGCTCATAACATTTTAAAGCTCACTCTGGGAATCAAACAGTTTTAAAACCAGTTTATGGAAATGTAAAGCGAGGTGTGAGGATGCACAGTGAATGTACTATTTTGAATAATAGGCTACAGCAATAACACCTGCAGGTCACAGCTTGCATGTGTAATGTAGACACAGAATCAGGGGGTTCTTTTCTGGGTACTTTGAAGGAACCTAAGTGTTTGTGTTATGGAGTGTGCATATGCTGCTAAACTAATAATGGTTTGGCCCGCAGCGGTGGTGGGCATTAGGGCAAGGTGCAAAAGGGTAAATGCAAAGTTACTACATTTGTTACTACAGACCTCAAATGCTACATGGTGAAACCTGTGTAAAAATCAGCTGGAGGAAAGCTAGCTAACGTTAGCTATCAGGCTGCATCGTCATGCTTGGCTAGATAGCAGCTAAACGCTAATGCTAAGTGTGAGATCAAGTCAATGGGTTTGATTGCAAATAACCATAAATAACAATTACAAAGTAAAAGGATAACATTTAGGGTTATTCATGCAGGGCTTTTTCTAGAAAAATATAGCATGAGGAGCTAACGTGACTTCCGGTCTAAATTAAGCCCCGCCTACTTTCCGGTGTAAATCCTGCATCAGAGCTAAGCTGAAAATAACAGTTTCTTCATGTCTTAAAGCTGCTGAGTCATATATTGCACCTCAAACCTCAAAAAGAGTGCCTGCCACTCGTCCCCCGGCAGACCCACCGGACATCCATCCCCTATTTATTCTCCGTAAGCTGTCTCTGCCGCCTGACCAGACACCTGACCCCATCTCCATATCTCTGGCCTCATTAAACCCTTTCTGACCCACAGAGATTGTTTTCGTGCACGAGCAGCAAGCAGTATCCAAGTAATTTGAATTTCCTCAACACATTTCTATTCCTTGAATCCCGGCACCTGCATTACAGCGCAAGAGACACGACTTGGCGTTTATCAGACTTCACACGGGTCCCTCTGGAGCCACAAAAAGCTGTATCCAACTCTCACACACTCCTCGACGCACTTTGATGTGTAAAATCCAGGGAGTTCCCCTTTAGCCGCGGCGGTGTAAGATCAGGAGAACCCGCTTTCTTTTGAAGTGATGGCAAAAATGTACAGTGAGCGATCACAGAGGGACGAACCGAGGACGAGACCGTGCCGCGCAGCGGGGGGGAGTCGTGTTAACGGTGAAGGTAAAACCACTGGAAACGTTATGAAACACTAGCTGCTGTATGTGAGTATTCTGAAGTCAAAGGCTTTTTACATCATGACTAAATGCATCACAAGGATTGAAAGAATAACCTGGTGGATTCACATTGCTTTCAAAAGGCTGATGAAACAGCGTGGCTTCCACACAATCGTTCACAATAGTTCTGTGTGGATCTGAGGATCATTTACACATTGAAGCAAACTTTCTATTATTTCTTTTTGATCACAAGATCGAGACAAAGGAAGTGAAGCATGTGAGAGAACACACTGGCACGATAATGACGTCTTTTCAAGGTCCATTTGGAGGGCTAATCTTTGTTCTTCAAATCAAACACAAAAGGCAAATCCTCCCGTTAATGAGCTCAAACACTCTTCCTAAAAACCTCAATTATTAATTTGCTGCCAGATCGTCAGACATCCATAATGAATAACATCCACCGTGAATTATTTACACAGTCATCCTTCGCGGCACAACTTAACTGACACACTGAGTCAGCCAGTGTGTGTGTGTGTGTGTGATATCAACACTACATGCTACAACTAATGACAACACCTCTGTAATCTACAGTCCACGTTGCATCAGAGGTTAGAAATCATGGAAGCGTTTGTGAAATGTGGGAAATCCAGTGGCTGTGTCCTTGGCTGAACATCACATAATTGACCAATTCTGTGAACTTTGCTCCCAAAGAAGTCAATAAATCCACCAGTCAGCGCTGGGTCCAGAAAATAAATCTAACTCAGAGACCATGGCGGTGCAGGGAGCACTAGTGTGGATCTGCTCTCTAGCAGGTAATCTCACGGGTGTGTGGATCATAAAGGAGAACATGTATACTGAATAACTATACATGTAACTGGTGTGTGTGTGTGTGTGTGTGTGTGTGTGTGTGTGTGGTGTGTGTGTGTGTGTGTTTGAAGTCTTGTCCTTCTCTGCAGCTCAAGATGAGACTTTGCTTCAGAACTGCAGCTCACAAATTCAGCTTCTGGAGCATCTGACGTCTAATCTGAAGGTAAACTGTGTGTGTGTGTGTGTGTGTGTGTGTGTGTGTTTGAAGTCTTGTCCTTCTCTGCAACTCAAGATGAGACTTTGCTTCAGAACTGCAGCTCACAAATTCAGCTTCTGGAGCATCTGACGTCTAATCTGAAGGTAAACTGTGTGTGTGTGTGTGTGTGTGTGTGTCAGAAAAGCTGTAACATAGTCAGGTTACATTTTGTTATTTAAGACGGACAGATAAAAATATACCCTCTGTATCATATTGTTCATTTGGAATTTGTTTTCCATTTCATACCTGACACTGCGTGGCAGTCCTGTATACCATCTTTCCTGGGCCTCTTTTTCCTGATTATGACAACTTTTGTGTGGCTTTTTAACCCTTTACTGTATAGCTGTATTTCATTCATCCATTTTAATTTAAACTCTCACTTAAATTTGTTTCAATCATTATTTTATTTCAGAATTCCTTTATTATTCCCCAATTGTTCTTACATTATTATAATAATCCTAGAATTAACACCTGTCCTATCCTGTTGCATTTGACAACATTTGACTTGTATTGCTGTTGCTTTTAAGACCTCTGCATTTCCCTAAAGGTTTATCTTTTCCTTATAAAACAAGTCTGTAGGGGCTTGGGAACTGGGTGGTCACTGGTTCAATTCCCCTGTATGGACCCTATAACGTGGCTGCAGATGTGATCCAGGATGTGGGAAAAGGACACCTTTCTGTTATTGAATGCATGTGTGTATAGGTCTTGTTTGCATGTATGCATGTCCACTACAACTGTAAAATAACAACAGAATACTAAAGCACTCCTTCTCCTTCTCCTTCTCACCAGCAGGAGGTCGCAGAGTGTGCCTGGAGTTCAGAGCAGACGGCTGGCCTGCTGCTGACCCTGAGGAACCTGACGGACACTCTGCACAGACACCAGCTGAGAGGTAGCAACCCAAGACATAGGATCAAACGTGCTCTCCTCACTGATTAACAATGCCCTCTTGGAAGCAGTCATCTCTGTGGCTTCTCGTCTGAAATTGGCTGAATAAAAACAAGCCTAAGGGATAAATAAAGGGCTGAAATAAAAATAAAAACAGATTCAATTTCATATGTATTCAATAATCATTGATTTTACAGAATGCCAGGGAGCAGAGCCGCAGAAATGCCCTGAAGCTGAAGTACCCGAAAATGGAGGGTTGCTGTGCGTCACAGTGAGCAGCACGCGCTACTGCAAGCCTATGTGCAACCATGTAAGTGGAATAAAAAAGTACATCTCTGGTGTAAGAGTGAAGTAATCTTCTGGATACCTCTGCACAAGAAGAAACTAAAAAGGATGAGTAATGTGATTTTCTTTCACAGGGTCACGATTTTACTTTCCTCAGGAGGAGTCGGCTGTACGATGAGTGCAGTGAGCAGACGGGGTTCAAATGGCCGGCCAGTCAGTTCATCGGAGGAAACAGATGGGCCGTGTGCGACAGTAAGGAAGGAAGTGTTTTATCAACTAAGTATTGCTCTTTATACCTTTTTGCTTATTGCTAAGTTCAAAGCAGCATTTGAAGAGGCTCTATTATGATTTTCCCCCTCTCCTGTAGTGTGTGCTAGAGGTTTTAGTGCATGTAATTGGTATGCAAAGGCTAAAATCTCTGTGTTCCAGAGGGAGTTTCTCTCCCCCCGACTAAAGGTACCCTCTCTTTCTGCATTTCTAGAAGCACAAATCCAAATTTCAGCAGCAGCGTCGGCATATTTTTCTAAAGATCAGGACTGCCTGACAACCAAGAGCAGCAGCCTCCTAGACAGCGTCATCAAGGGGGATTTTATATCTGAGCTGAGGAAAGCAGGGGTGCAGGGAGAGGCCAAGTCCGACTGTCTTGTATGTGGGTGACCACGAGTCAGTGCATAAGTGTGGACAAACACATCTACACCCCTGCCGGTTGCACTAAAGAAATAACATTTTGAAACTGACTTAAATAAACCTGTTCCTGAACCTGAATCCTTTACATTCTTTTGTATATTGTTGATCTTTCTTCAGCAGGATAATCTCCACATATTAACACAACATTATCATTTCTGAAGTCAAAAGCTAACGGTATAAAGGAACTACAGCACGGTCACATGACTTCACGTCACCACCGCTAAGCTAAAGGAGGCTAATGTTGGGCTATAAAGGAACTACAGCACGGTCACATGACTTCACGTCACCACCGCTAAGCTAAAGGAGGCTAATGTTGGGCTATAAAGGAACTACAGCACGGTCACATGACTCCACATCACCACCGCTAAGCTAAAGGCGGCTAATGTTGGGCTATAAAGGAACTACAGCACGGTCACATGACTTCACGTCACCACCGCTAAGCTAAAGGAGGCTAATGTTGGGCTATAAATGAACTACAGCACGGTCACATGACTTCACGTCACCACCGCTAAGCTAAAGGAGGCTAATTTTGGGCTATAAAGGAACTACAGCACGGTCACATGACTTCACGTCACCACCGCTAAGCTAAAGGAGGCTAATTTTGGGCTATAAATGAACTACAGCACGGTCACATGACTTCACGTCACCACCGCTAAGCTAAAGGAGGCTAATGTTGGGCTATAAATGAACTACAGCACGGTCACATGACTTCACGTCACCACCGCTAAGCTAAAGGAGGCTAATTTTGGGCTATAAAGGAACTACAGCACGGTCACATGACTCCACGTCACCACCGCTAAGCTAAAGGCGGCTAATTTTGGGCTATAAAGGAACTACAGCATGGTCACATGACTTCACGTCTCCACCGCTAAGCTAAAAGCTGCTGCTTTTGAATCCACCAGTGTAAGATTTACTGACATATTTCTTGACGTAGAAAGAAAAATGTCTTCAGCTTGTGTTAACCACAGACCTTATTTCAGGCTTACAACCAAAAACATATTCAGAGTACCATTGACTGCAAGACGTGGGAACTAGAAGTGGTGAAATGCTGAATAATTTCCAGGTTTAAGGACTCATTCCTGCACTACTGTATCAAAGGTGAGGCTCCCTGCAGATTACCATCATTTAAGTACAACTGAAGGACACTTAAACCTGCAGTTGTCTGGTCACCGTCATCCCTTCTATCTGCCTGACTTCACTTCCCTGACAGTCACTCATTATTGACACGCTTCATGGAAAGACGTGATCGTGTTGAGATGAGGGTTAACCACTCTGCCAAATGGTCTGCCCTCAGTTTCTGCAAACACGTGCAGACGCAGCTCACCGAGGTCAAGGTTAACCCGTCAAACTGAGGCTGCAGGATCTCATTAGGCAGCCATTGACATCCCACATCATTCTATTAGGAATCACTCTAATCAGAGGGAAAATGACCGTCAGAACGACCCTGTGCTGTAGACAGACTAATCATCAATTACTGAAATAACTGTGTGCGGACTGAGGGAGGTGAACTGTGATGTCACACATCTACCATGAGGGGGCAACAGACACAACAATGTGTCTGTTCAGTGGTGTTTCTAGCTGGACTCATTTGGGTTTCTGTAGTGTGTTATAGAGGTGCAAAGGCTTTGTTCAATTTACTACAACTGTAACGCGTTGTGTGCATGCTGCCCTTTACCTCGTCTAATTTTTCAATGTGAATGGACCGGTCTTATTGTTGTAACATGTTGTTTTGTGTGCCTCCGAGGAAAAGCAAATACAATCACATATTGAAGCGCAAATAAATGTTATGTACCCGAATAACATCTAACATATTACTGTTGGCTTTAATTTTACAGCATCTTTAACAGGGTTGTTTCCCCTCAATTCAATGTCATTAACTCAATGAAATTATTAATAATAATAATAATAATAATATGTAAAATGTAACTTGCCTTTTCCTATCAGGCTCTTTTGGATTAAATTCAATGTTTACATGCTATTTAAATTCAGTGTAACCCATGTAACTCCATTATAGCAATGTGACTCTTTGTCCACTAGAAGGCAGTACACCCCCACTTTATGAAGGCCTCCCTGAGTTAGTCATGTGCAAATAAATCAAATGTAAAAGGGAATATTTATTATGAAGCAAAGCTGCACATTGTTTAAGGGTTTGGAAAATAACCAGGTTTCAACACCAACATTGTAACTGAGGTCATGCACAGAAAGGGATTTGCTGTTTGCATGTAACTTATTTGGGTTTATTATCTCTGCATCCTGTCCACTTTCAACCCTTTAACTCCTGTCTATTCATATCCATGTTTGTTTTTAACCGAAGAGACGCTCAGTGAACCAATATAACCTGTTTCATCATCCTCATCCTCATCATGCCAGAGCTAATGCGGCTCGCTCTCCTGGCTGCTGTCCAGCTTCTGCTGAAAGCCCAAACAAAGGAAAGAAGAAGAAAGAGGATGAATATGAATGAGTTCGGAACTTCCTTTTCCCATAGTGTGTATTTCAAAGATGACTAATGATGTGCAACACATGTGCTCTCCGCCGGTGTGTGACATGCACACAATGCTGTGAGGATATGAAGAACTTTGTCCAACCTTAAACTGTTTATTGAATGGAAGCATCTTACCGACTTCAGGAAGTTTATCTCTGAGCGGAGAGCCTCTCGCAGAAGCTCCAGCTCATCTTCTGTGTGCATCTCCAGCTCCTGCCTCAGCCTAGACAAATAAAATGCATGCGAGTAGGTGAAGGAGAGCTGAAGAGACAAGAACAGTAACAAAGAAAGGCTCATGTGTAACGAAAGCATCAGCAGTTTTGTTTCTGCATATCAACGTATTCATGTTTATTCTGTTTTACTATCTTAGGAGTAACCTTGCTTTCTGCTTTACCACAACATAACAATTACATGAAACTGAAACCTATTTTTCACAGTGGTATTCCTATTGATAGTGACAGGGAAAGGCCACATATTGTCAACTGGTTTTGAGCCTTGATGATCTAAGTTTGTTTATCATTTTATCTGGATCTTTTGTTTTGATTTGTTTCAACTCTTCGGCCTCTCCGTTGAATGTAGGTGAACATTTTTGGGGGGGGATTAACCACGAGTCCCATAATATCCATGCATCATCTGAAGCCAAACAAGTCATCACAACTGAGAGTAAAACTAATAAATGAAGAGATAACGTGTTAGAAATGTCTGTTTTAAAGGCTTAAAGAAACAAGGGAAAGAAGCTGCAACACAATCTATCCAAACCTCGTAGAACGAATGAGTCGTTGGGATTTATATCAACACATTTCCCTGAGAGTTCCCATCATTTGTTTTATGTACTCAGATGTAAACAGCAGGAATTCACACGTATGTTTTCAAGGACAGAACAGTTAAGTGGAAACACTCTGGATTAGTTAGACGTTAAACTCCCACATCAGGCGAGTTGTTTGACAGCTAACGTTCACAATGATTTGTTGATCCATACAAGTTCCAGCAAGCTCACAGGAAGTAGAGACTTCATGATGTTTGCCCAACCCTAGAGATGTGGATCCTTCTTCAAACATCATTATATAATCTTTGTGACACACCAGCTATACGGTACTCCTAAACCTTAGTAAAGAAAGCATAATTCAAATGCACATCATAACTGTTTCATTCTTAAACAAAGACTTTATACAACACAATGCCGTAAAACGAACATGTAAAACGAACATGTAAAACGGCGTGTAAAACAATGTCCTTTTTCAGACTAATAGGAGTCTTTAAAACACTCTGCTCTCATGGTAGCAGAGTGAACCTTTTCCACTATACTTTCATAAAAGAGCATGCCATTGTAATGCTCAGTTGAGGTTGCTCTGGCTGTGCTTTCACTGTTCTGCCAGGTGTTGGAAGGATCGATACCGAGACGAGCTACCTTTTATTGGAAGTTAATGAAACAATAACACAGAATTGCATTTTCCAGAGTCTAGACCATTGTTTTAAACGTTCTCTGTGGAAGATCCAGATGATGTTTCCAACAGAAGGACACCCAGCACGGTTTCTGCAGTTTAATTTCAACTCTCTGCAGCGCACTGACATCCTCAAATGAGCCTTCAGGACTAATGCAGCGGTAATATATCAGTGAGGAGAATCCGACACACCAGAACATACATACAAGTCCTAAATCATGCACAGAGAGGGAATATTCCAGGTGTCTTTCTCCCCGACAGTGAACGATGCCCCCCCTGTTCTGCACACTGAACACTTTTTAAATGACTGTAGCACTCACTCAAATTGACACGCATTCAATTTCAAACAATCAATAAGCGCAGAGTTAAATATGCGTTTTAAAAGGGGAGGCTGCACACGATTGATGGCTTCGGCTCAGAATGGATGATCATAAGAATGAATGAGAGGAGGCTGCCCCCCCCTCCCCTCCAAAGACTCTTCCTCAGCACTTCCTCAGGCTAATAAGCCTGCCAGTAATGAAGGACCTGGTATGTTTAATGAGTCTGATGGACGAAAACGACATGCTTCACACATGTATGATTTAAGGCGATGCTGGGGGAGGACTAGGGTGGGGGGAGCTCAGAGGAAGGCATGAGCAGAACATACAGAGGAAGGAAGAGACGGGAATAAAAAAGATGAGGAGAAAACGCTGCTGTAAGAGAAGGGGTTTTTTCAATATCAGACAAGATTACCATCGATAACATAATTCAAGAAAAAGAGAGAAACACTACATACTGATATACACCTGCACATCAGCAGAGAGGACTCTTTAAAGTAGAGACTCTACATACTGATATACACCTGAACATCAGCAGGAGAGGACTCTTTAAAGTAGAGACGCTACATACTGATACACACCTGCACATCAGCAGGAGAGGACTCTTTAAAGTAGAGACACTACATACTGATATACACCTGCACATCAGCAGGAGAGGACTCTTTAAAGTAGAGACTCTACATACTGATATACACCTGCACATCAGCAGGAGAGGACTCTTTAAAGTAGAGACTCTACATACTGATATACACCTGCACATCAGCAGGAGAGGACTCTTTAAAGTAGAGACTCTACATACTGATATACACCTGCACATCAGCAGGAGAGGACTCTTTAAAGTAGAGACTCTACATACTGATATACACCTGAACATCAGCAGGAGAGGACTCTTTAAAGTAGAGACTCTACATACTGATTTACACCTGCACATCAGCAGGAGAGAACTCTTTAAAGTAGAGACTCTACATACTGATATACACCTGAACATCAGCAGGAGAGGACTCTTTAAAGTAGAGACACTACATACTGATATACACCTGCACATCAGCAGGAGAGGACTCTTTAAAGTAGAGACTCTACATACTGATATACACCTGCACATCAGCAGGAGAGGACTCTTTAAAGTAGAGACTCTACATACTGATATACACCTGCACATCAGCAGGAGAGGACTCTTTAAAGTAGAGACTCTACATACTGATATACACTTGAACATCAGCAGGAGAGGACTCTTTAAAGTAGAGACACTACATACTGATATACACCTGAACATCAGCAGGAGAGAACTCTTTAAAGTAGAGACTCTACATACTGATATACACCTGAACATCAGCAGGAGAGGACTCTTTAAAGTAGAGACACTACATACTGATTTACACCTGCACATCAGCAGGAGAGGACTCTTTAAAGTAGAGACTCTACATACTGATATACACCTGAACATCAGCAGGAGAGGACTCTTTAAAGTAGAGACACTACATACTGATATACACCTGAACATCAGCAGGAGAGGACTCTTTAAAGTAGAGACTCTACATACTGATATACACCTGAACATCAGCAGGAGAGGACTCTTTAAAGCAGAGACACTACATACTGATATACACCTGAACATCAGCAGGAGAGGACTCTTTAAAGTAGAGACACTACATACTGATATACACCTGAACATCAGCAGGAGAGGACTCTTTAAAGTAGAGACACTACATACTGATATACACCTGAACATCAGCAGGAGAGGACTCTTTAAAGTAGAGACACTACATACTGATATAGACCTGAACATCAGCAGGAGAGGACTCTTTAAAGTAGAGAAACCTCATCATGTAGATGGTTTTGGGAATGTTAATCACATCCATGGTATTGAAAAGAAGAAGTGGCATCAGCAATAACAATGACCCCCTCCTTCCTGGAACACCATTGATCTCCGGTCTTTCATAAATAAAGGAAGTCTCTTTGTGGACCAGCACTCACCTACCGTCATGCTTCAATAGAGGACGTCCTTCTTTCATATTCTAGTTCATATTGTGCAGACACGCGTCTTCACAAGTTCAGTTTTTGCACACAAAGGTTGAACTGGTTTGTAATTTGAGCTTCATTTCAAAATTTCTAACAAATCAGTTTGTGCTTACTCTCGTCTGAGATGCAGCTTCGAAATATGTAGATTTACTGCCATTCGATAAACTAGTTTCATCTCACACCGTCAGGGTTTGTGACTCGATAAGTGTTTTGGGAAAAAAAAAAGATGCTGCAAGCTGCTCTTCTTCACAGAGACTGATGGGTGATGAATAACTAGAATAAATCAGTGCATAAAGAGGAGGGGTCACAGAAACTAAGGAGTGTGTGGATGATTTGAATCATGCTAAGAAATCTCTACATCTTTGTCTAAACCGGGTAACCTCTTCCTGTCAGCGTGCGCCCTCACACCAAAATGCAGATTCTCCCCAAAAAATGTAAAAGTTCTGCCAGAAATCAATATCTCTATGGGTCAGAAAGGGTTTAATGGGTCCAGAAATATGAAGATGATGTCAGATGTCTGGTCAGACGGCAGAGACAGCCTACGGTGTCCGGGGGGTCTGCCGGGGACGAGGGGCAGGCAGCAGGCTGACACTGAGACTGAGATTTCTGATACTTTCTTTTACTCTCCTTTTTTCTGGAGAGGAAGTAAAGAAACCTCTGGATTTATTGGTTCTTTGAGGTCCAATATATGACTCAGCAGCTTTAAGACATGAAGACACTATTATTTTCAGCTTCACTCTGGTGCGGTTGCTTCACCTGAAAGTGGGCGGGGCTTAATTTAAACCGGAAGTGACGTTAGCGCCTCGTGATATATTTTACTAGATAAAACCCTGTTTGTCCGTCTATAAAAAGCAATTAAAGTAGTGAATAAATGCACAATGTCAACTCATGCAATATGAAAATCTAAGATCTAGTCTCATAAAACAATATGGGTATTTAATATATAAATATAAAGCTCAGCTCTTCGCCGCTCGTCCAACCCCTCCCTGCATCAATCACATTAGGCTGTGTTTATTCCTTCCCACTTGTTGACTGAATGAAACACATCACAGAGTAAAGCCTTCATTAAGCTGAATGGTCTTAATGCTCTGTTATTTACACTTCCAGTTGGACAGCAGCCAGCGGGAAGCTGAGTGAGAATCACAGCGCTTCGTTCAGCACTTCCCGCAGTATGACTCGCTCGAGCTCTTAGTAAATAACACCTTCTGCAGACTGCTGTGGTGCTGAGTCTCCTCTGGTCCTTTCAAAGTGTATTCAGCATCACAGGCTGCAGCTAATGGTGTTACTACTTCATTTTAGTCTACTATGTTAAGAAACCCTGGTGAAGAGCAGCCAGTGACTCTCCACCAATCCTACTGACAGGTCTGAGAAGACAGAGCACTAATTAAACATCCCAGCTGCTCAGCCATGAATATTTTAAATATCAGGAAGCCCCTGTGAATTAACATATATTATGAGCTGCTATGATTTACCGCTGTGTTTACATTTAGTTTTGTCCAACTTTGCTCCTTTGTCTTTCATTTTCCCTGCAGCTGTTAACTCATTTGTGTCTCATATGGATTCATTTCTGTGACATAAAGTAAGTGCACATACTGTATACTGTGGCCAAATATATGAAGACTCTCACCTCAGACAGGTGCAGTCAGTGAGAGGCTTCTGACTGACAAACAGGCCCTCCGCTCTCAGAGACTCCGTCATCTCTTCAGCTTTACTCAGCTGCAGGTCCAGATCTGCAGAAAAAGACCACATATGGACATTGATATATGTAGTGTCTCTCCTGGGACATGTCTCCATGCTTTAATGTTCAAAAAGCTCTTTATTTTTCTCATACTGCCTGTGCTGAAGCACCTCTTTTCACCCTCTGTCTGAAACCACAGCCCAGTCTGCTCTGATTGGTTAGCTGGCCGGCTCTGTTGTGATTGGTCAACCACTTACAGATGTCCCGCCCCTTAGCCTATCTCATGCAATGTGTTGGAGCGCAAGGCAATAGGAGCACGAGTGTTTAATTTCATAGTAATCTCACGATGCATCGGATGTAAACGCGTTGGGATTTAAGCCTTTGCAGACCATTGACATACAGAGAAACACATAAAACACACTGCAGGAGAGGGAAAAACCCCAAAATGCATAACAGGGCCTCGTTAGGATTAATAAATCATACACAAAAGATCACTCCTCTGGAACATGATGACTAGGTTGTTGTTGAAAATGCATACTTTACATGTGAGTAAAGCCTGTTGTTAACAGTGAGCCGCCTACAGACCCATAAACATATTTAAACATCTAAAGAAACTGTTCAACTGCCTGAGCAGCGGGGTTGAATTTCTTTAAATATGTCTGACTTTGCTGTTGTTTTTCTGGCTTACTGTCTTTCCTCTAGCTCAGATTTCTGTCAAACAGAAGAAAGGAAAAACGGAGTGAATGAAACAAACAAAGGAGCTTGTAAAGCGTGTTGCAGAAAAAGAAAACTGTCAGCTTGTGATGTGTTGCTGTGAAAAGTGCAGCAGTTTAAATCTGTCTCTCTCCCTTTCTGAAGCACATTATCTAACACAAAAATAACCTCTCTGGACGTCCTCCAGGCTCTGCACTTTGAGCTGCAGGACTCTCTTCTCCTCCTGCAGGGAGCTCATGTGTCGGTTCCTGCGGCTCATCAGATCCATCTCTGAAAGTAGGGGGAGAAAGACGATTCATACTGGAGATGATTGAGTGAAAAGCACCAGAGGGGCCGAACTTAACAATGAATTTACTCAGCTCAATAAGAGCAACTTCATATTTTTAAGACAAGGCATTTTTTAAATGTACTTTAACTGTACAAACAATCATAAAAGTAGTTCCCCTGAGCCCAAAAATAATAAGACAATGGCTCTCATTTGTCATCATGGGAGCTTCACTCACAATTTTGTTCGACTAATAAAAAGTAATTTCTGATTAAAAGCTGCCAGGCTTTAAAAAGTATGATATATTATGCTTTAAAACCTCTGTGACAGCATTTTTCGATAACACTGCATCATATTTATTGCTGACTTTACAGATTACATTATAATACCATACAATTAGACTTTAAAAACATAGCTTTAAAATCTAAATGTATCTAATATCTCAAACCACCATCTTTTCCTCACACGTCAGTAACCTTCAGCCTTTCTTTTTTACATAATACCCATCAAATAAACATAAATACAAGTGTGAGGGTCACATCTGTATTATCTAACATGTGTGTCCTGTGACGGTGTGTTCCCACCTTTGGTTAAGGCCTCCTCCTCCCTCTGCAGGTCCAGCCTCTCAGTGTGTGTTTGGCTCTCGGACCGTGCGCCTCTGTTCTCGCAGAGACTGAAGTCACTGTTGAACCGAGAGATTTCCTCAAGGAAGTTCTTCTCTTCTTCCCTAAGGTCCCACTTTATCTTGGCCTGGTATGAAAACAAGGATCATTTTAATACAACTGCATCTGATGCTACTGTTGCTGCTCAAAGTAAAGAGTTTACAGTTTGATGTGACTCGCATTTTTTCATTTGTATTGAATTTGATTCATTTTACTCTGAAAATATTTGGATTATTTATTTATTTTTATTGGACACTCTTCTTTAAATTCTTATGTTTATTTATTTATTTTTCTTTTATTTGATCTTTTATTTTACATTCTTACTTTAATTCCGTAAATTTAAATATACAATATTTCTTTTTAATTCATTTTTTATCTCTTTTTTAATTTTAGACAAAAACAGAGAAACCTAATTTCCCCGAGAGATAAAACTAAAGTATTCTGATCTGCTTTATCTTTTGACATGTTATACACCAAATGATTGCATAATGATTTAAAATAAATTACTTAAATTGTCAATTCCACATCTGAATATTTTTTATCAAATCAATGAAAATACTTTATTAATCTCTGGGGTAAATGACGTGACACATACGCTCCGTAATGACGTTAAAATACGCTAAATAAGTCAAAAAGCAGATGTTTTAACACACAATGGTTAACCGACGTCTTCACATTACACATAACCAGTATGATATCAATATTAATTTAAACCACTAGCTGTTCCCTGAGTCGGCTCCTCTGCCAGAGCAGCTCCTGGATCTGCTTCGACATCTGGACTTCACATTTCTTCATTAGGTCGCGCTGCAGCCGCATCGCAGAAAACTGCTGAGCCTGGAGTGCAGACACAAACGAGCTGGGAGATAACACACAGTCTGACAGCCACAGGCACTGAGAGTGAATACTTCCCATCTGCAACGGCCTCATAAACATGGCCTTGGAACCCCCTGACAGTCACTATTATCCACCGCAGAAAAACTTCCTGCATTACATTAATGCACAACATCTTGTTTTTTCTTATATTGTCAATCCTGTGTAACATGTTGCACATTTCTGCTCCATGCTACCTATTTTAAATCAGCACAGCTCTCCACTTTGAACATAGTATATATGAAGAAGATGAAGATGAAGATTCAACTTTATTGTCATTGCACAGAGTACAAGTACTAGGACAACGAATGCGGTCTCTGCATTTGACCCATCCTAGTGTTAGGAGCAGTGGGCTGCCATTATGTACGGCGCCCGGGGAGCAGTGTAGGTAACCAGTGTCTTGCTCAGGGACACCACGGTGGCACTTGGTCTTTCGGGGACTTGAACTGGTGACCTTCCATTTCCCAGGCCAAGCCCCTATGGACTTCGCCACCACCGCCCTATATATAGTATTTGTCATATTTTATTATATTTGACTGAACTCACTTTCTTGCATAATTATATATGTTTTTTAAAAGCTTTTATTTATTTATTTTTGCTACATATTTTCTTTCTGTGTCTTTGTATCAGGGATTAAAGCAAAAAAAAATCCTGAGCCTGAACTTTTTAGACTCATGCAAACAACTATATACATGTATGCAGATTATTGTATAGTGTTCACAATGGTTCCCAAACTGGGGGCCATGGCCCCCTTCCGTGGCCGTGACCCCCCTGGTGCCCCCCTTTTGATAAAAACACTCTTAAATAGTGAATTTTGAGCATGCTGTAGTAAATGCACTCTGAAATTTAGGGTACATTAAAAGGACTGATTTACTTTTCAAACAGTTTTAATAAATCAAATAATTCAACAATTTCAACTGTGTCGCCATTAGGGCGATATATTTTGACTTTTATTTTGACACATTGAGAAAGAATACAAACTTTTACTTTGATACAATTTCCTGTAACTTCCTTACCACTTCCTGCCTTGTCATCAGTTACTTCCCACTCAGTTCCTATCTGTTGAAAACAGTTAATACTTAAGAATTCCTGACCGTGAAAGATGCTAGAAGCAAAGTCGTAAGTAAAACTCATTGTTAAGTTAAATAATTGATAGATTAAGTTAAGTTTAAAGTTGAAAGAGAAGGTAGTAATAGTCTTAAAAGATCGTTTTTATTTACATGTATTTACAAGGATATTTCATAAGACTTCATGTGAAGCTGAACTTTATGTTAAAAAATGTCAAACTTTGTTTTGTTGCAGTTTTCACTCTGCCATGTAATGCTGGAATCTTCAGTAAACAACAGTGAAATGTTAACTACGACACAGACTCCTGGTTATTGCATCAGAGTTTAACTTGTTGGATAGCTTCAGTTGTTACACTGCAGTGAAGACAACACAGTGAAAAGACTGAGAAGTTAGCATTGAATAACGAGTCAAGATGGAAACTACATCTAATAAATCAGGAAAAAGTGGAAGCAGCTTTCATTCATCTGCCTCATCAACCAATGCTTTACTTCGTGCACGAGCAAAAGCAGCAGCTACTAAAGTGCGTGCCGAATATGCTGAGCAAGAAGCCAAAGCTAGGATAGAAAAAGTGAAAAAAGAGACTGAGGCTGAAACACTAGCCATCTGCCGTGAAGCAGCAGAAGCTGAAGCCGTAGCAGCTGTCTGGGAATCAGCAGTTTCAGGAAGCAACAATTATATTGTGCTGGATGAAACAAATTCAACAGAACAAAGCAAACTTGAACGGACAAGTGAATACATCCAAACTCACTTCCATTCCACTAACTCCGTCCAACAAACAGCCATGAAGGCTAGTTCGCCACCAACTCAACCAATTACCTATGCCACTCTCAGTTATAGCCCGAACAACCCCTTTGTTTCACGCCATCAGCCGCCTGTTTTTTCATACGACAGCACAAACAATGTGGATTTTACAGACTATGACTTAGACTATGCGCCACCAGCAGCCAAAGAGTCAGTCAGCCAGAATCCATTTACCCGAGAAGGTCCGCGGGTTATTCCCAAGACTCTTACCTCGCAGATCAGTGACTTGAATATTGGAGCTCCATCCTTCAACCCCCAGCCAACAAATACTCAAAGTATGCCTGCAACTGAACACCTGGCACAATATTTAGCTCGGCGTGACCTAGTGAATACAAGTTTGTACGAGTTTGATGATAAACCTGAAAATTATCGTGCTTGGCTGTCATCATACAAAAATGCCACTCAAGGACTTGGTCTCACAGCCACTGAGGAATTGGACTTGATGACGCGATGGCTTGGAAAAGAGTCCAGCAACCAGGTGAAACGTCTCCGTGCAGTGCACATAGCAAGTCCACAAATAGCACTGGGGAAAGCTTGGGAACGTCTTCAGGAGTGTTATGCAGCCCCAGAGGTGATTGAAAAGGCCCTCTTTACCCGACTGGATGCATTTCCCAGAGTCTCAGCCAAGGAAAATCTGAAGCTACGAGAGCTAGCTGACCTGCTTATGGAAGTGCAGTGTGCTAAAGAAGATGGCTACTTACCAGGCCTGTCCTACCTGGACACGACACGCGGAATTGAACCCATAGTGACCAAGCTGCCTTATGGACTCCAGGAAAAATGGATCTCGGCCGGTTCTAAGTATAAAGAAGCAAATGGAGGACGGTTCCCACCGTTTGATTACTTCACGAAACTCATATGCTATGAGGCCAAGAAGAGAAATGACCCTAGCTTTGCCTTTTTAAATACCACCACAATGTCATCTGTCAGAGCTGAAGGTGCCTTTCCTAAAACCTTCAAGAAACCCATTGCAGTTCACAAGATCAATGTCACTCCCACAGAGTCAAATGTCTCTAGTGATCCGAGTAAGATCTGCCCAATACATGCAAAACCCCACCCACTGAAGAAGTGCAAAGCCTTCAGAGCCGAAACTCTTGATGACAGAAAGGTATTTCTGAAAGAAAACGGAATCTGCTTTAAGTGCTGTAGCTCAACCAACCATATGGCAAAGGACTGCACTACAATTGTTAAGTGTTTTGAGTGTGACAGCACCCGACATATCTCAGCTATGCACCCAGGACCAGCACCGCACCTCACGACTCCTCTGACCTCGCCACAACATGGCGGGGAGGGAGAAGAGGTAAACGACACCAGTGAGGTTAGCGCAAGCTGCACAGCAGTATGTGGTACAGGACAAGTCGGACGGTCATGCTCCAAGATATGCCTGGCAAGAGTGTACCAGAAAGACCACCCAGAGGAAGCCATCAAGGCCTACGTCGTGTTAGACGACCAAAGCAACCGATCGTTGGCCAAGTCCAGTTTCTTTGACAAGTTTGACATCCACACTAAGCCATATCCTTACCAACTGAAAACATGTTCTGGTATAGTAGACACTTTCGGCAGAAGGGCATCAGATTTTATCGTGGAGTCCCTCAATGGAAAAGTTAGGATTCCCTTACCACCACTCACTGAGTGTAATGACTTACCTGATAATCGGTCTGAAATTCCCACACCAAATGCCGCTCTGCATCAGCCTCACCTGTCAAAGGTAGCAGAACACATCCCAAAGCTGGACCCCACTGCTGAAATCCTCCTGCTGCTAGGGAGAGACGCAATCAGAGCACACAAAGTAAGGGAACAAATAAATGGCCCCGCCAATGCACCCTTCGCACAACGCCTTGACTTAGGCTGGGTGCTGGTCGGAGAAGTCTGTCTAGGGAGCACACACAAGCCGAACGTCAGTTCCTTCCGGACGGCCATGGTCGACTGTCATCGGCCCTCACTCTTCCAGCCATGCACAAGCCTTTTGCACATTAAAGAGGAACTTCACGACAGACTGCCAGGAAACAGTGCCTTACCACCCAGAGCTAAGGAACACAGTCTGGGTCAAAATGTGTTTGACTGCACGGAACAGGACAATAAGCTAGCACCTTCAATCGAAGATGAAACTTTCCTCAAAATGATGGACAAAGACGTCTACAGAAACGATTCACACAGCTGGGTTGCTCCATTGCCGTTCAGACTACCTAGGCAACAGCTTCCCAACAACCGCGAGCAAGCACTCAAGCGGTTTGGCTCACTCCAACGCCAATTCAAAAGAAAGCCAGAAATGCAACAGCAATACGTGGAATTTATGGGTAAACTGCTGAAAAACAACCATGCTGAGGTGGCACCAGAGCTAAGAGAAGAAGAGTGCTGGTATTTACCAAGCTTTGCCGTGTATCACCCACAGAAACCCGATCAAATCAGGGTAGTGTTTGATTCAAGTGCCCAACAGTCTGGGATCTCCTTGAATAACGTGCTCTTGACTGGACCGGATCTGAACAACACCCTTCTAGGAGTGCTCATGCGGTTCCGAAAGGACAAGGTCGCTGTGATGGCAGACATTCAACAAATGTTTTACTGCTTCCTTGTGGACGAAAAGCACAGAAACTACCTGTGATTCTTATGGTTCAAGGACAACAACGTAGCCAACGAGGTCATTGACTACAGAATGAAAGTTCATGTTTTCGGGAACAGCCCATCTCCTGCAGTGTCGATCTATGGGCTCAGAAGAGCCATCAGAGATGGCGCAGAAAAATATGGAACAGACACAGTCAACTTCGTCGAACGGCACTTTTATGTTGATGACGGCCTCTGTTCTGTCCCAACTGATGCAGAGGCTATTGGGCTGCTTCATAGGACTCAAGCCTCACTTGCTGAGTCTAACTTGAGGCTCCACAAATTTGTCTCAAACAGTCAGGCTGTCTTGGAAGCCTTCCCAAGTGAGGACTGCGTACAAGCCAAAAGGGATGTAGACCTCAGTGGAGATGAGTCACCCACCCAACGCAGCTTGGGGCTCCTGTGGGAAATAGCAAGTGACACATTCACCTTCTCTGTGTCAACCGACACCAAACCATTCACCCGTCGAGGGGTTCATTCAATGGTGAACAGTGTCTTCGACCCTTTAGGGTTTCTGGCTCCAGTTACGATCCAAGGCAGGGGCCTTCTCAGAGAGTTGAATTCTGAGACATCGGAGTGGGACACCCCATTGCCTGAAGATAAGTTAGGCAAGTGGGAAGCTTGGAGAAACTCGCTTCAAGACTTGAGGCACTTTCATATACCTAGGATGTACACAGGCATCTGCCCAGCCAAGGCTGAGCGAGTAGAACTCCACGTCTTTAGCGATGCATCTGTGAAGGCCATTGGTGCCGTAGCCTACCTGAAAGCCATCCAAGAAGACACAGTAGACGTGGGATTTGTCATGGCAAAAGCCAAACTTGCCCCTCAATCAGACCCGACCATTCCCAGACTTGAACTGTGTGCAGCAGTCTTAGCAGTGGAAATAGCTGAGCTGATTCAGGATGAACTGGATCTAAAGCTGGATGCCACAAAGTTCTACACTGATAGCAAAGTTGTCCTTGGATACATTTACAACCAGTCCAGACGGTTCTATGTGTACGTCCATAATCGGGTCCAGCGTATACGCCAGTCTACCATCCCTGAACAATGGCACTACGTGAACACCGAAGACAATCCGGCTGACCTGGCGTCGCGGTCGGTCCCAGCAGCACACCTCACAAAGACAATGTGGTTCAACGGACCAACCTTCCTGCGCAAGCCCTCTGTTCAGCCAGACCCTGCCTCAGTCATACCTCAGTCATTCAGCATAGTCTCACCAGAGTCAGATGCAGAGGTCCGTCCAGCGGTGAAGAGCTACATTACTGATCTACAAGGGAAAGTTCTCAGCACAGAGCGCTTTGAAAGGTTCTCCACATTCGACACTCTCCAACGAGCCATCGCACTCCTTATTCATATAGGGAGATCCTTCAGCACTCCGACAGGCAAGTGCAAGGGATGGCATCACTGTGACTTACCTCGTTCAGTGGATGAGCTTTCCCAAGCAAGAGAAGTCATCATCAGAGCTGTTCAGAGGAATACCTTTGTGAAGGAATTTGAAGCTCTGGAGAGAGGAAAGCAAGTTCCGTTAAGCAGCTGCCTACGCTCTCTCAACCCAGTCTTACAGGATGACCTCCTCTGCCTTGGAGGCAGACTGAAGAATGCAGATGTGTCCATTGAACAAAAGAACCCTGTCATTCTCCCAAAAGAACACCATGTGTCCTTGCTTCTCACCAGATACCACCATGCCCAAGTAAAGCATCAGGGTCGCCAGTTAACAGAAGGTGCTGTACGAGCTGCTGGGCTCTGGATCCTGGGAGGCAAGCGGCTCGTTAACTCAACTATTCACAAGTGCATCACCTGTCGCAGACTTAGAGGACGGATGCAGGAACAGAAAATGGCAGATTTGCCCACAGAACGCCTTACAACCTGCCCTCCCTTCACGTATGTGGGACTGGATGTCTTCGGACCCTGGCACGTCTCCACCAGACGCACCAGAGGGACACAACCTCAGAGCAAGTGCTGGGCCATACTATTCTGCTGCATGAGCTCCAGGGCAGTTCACATCGAGGTGATTACCTCAATGGACACCTCAAGCTGCATAAACGCATTGAGGCGTTTCTTTGCCATAAGAGGACCAGCCAAACAACTGAGGTCAGACTGCGGCACAAATTTCATTGGGGCTTGCAAAGAACTTGGGCTGAGTGCAGATCAACCAGACAGCACAGTGCAGAGGTATCTGCAACATCAAGGATGCTCCTGGGTGTTTAACCCGCCTCATGCCTCACACATGGGGGGTTCATGGGAGCGCCTCATTGGGTTAGCCCGAAGAATCCTGGATTCGACGCTCCGCGAACACAGCACTCGCCTAACTCATGATGTTCTGTGCACACTAATGGCAGAAGTGACAGCAATTCTGAACGCAAGACCACTAGTTCCAGTATCGAATGATCCCGAGAATCCATTCATCCTCACACCATCGATGCTGTTAACGCAGAAAGTGGGCGTCCCACCACCTCCAGGTGACTTCACAGGCAGAGACCTCCTCACGAAGCAGTGGAGACAAGTACAAGCATTATCCAACTTGTTCTGGAACCGTTGGAGACAAGTGTACCTGTCAACCTTACAAAGCCGCAAGAAATGGACAAGGTCCCACCAGAACCTGCAAGACGGTGACATCGTCCTCCTCAAAGACAACCAAGCTGCCCGCAACAACTGGCCTTTGGCAGTGGTCACAAAGGCTATTCCAGGAACAGATGGAAGAGTCCGTAAGGTGGAACTAAAGACAGCAAACCAAGGCCAACCAAAGACTTACCTTAGACCAGTGATGGAAACGGTTTTGCTTCTTCATAAGAACTGATGTTTCAGTTGTAGATCTTAGTTGAATGTAATGTTCATGCTAGTATAGTGACCTCACAGTGGTCACAGCGGGGAGTGTGTCGCCATTAGGGCGATATATTTTGACTTTTATTTTGACACATTGAGAAAGAATACAAACTTTTACTTTGATACAATTTCCTGTAACTTCCTTACCACTTCCTGCCTTGTCATCAGTTACTTCCCACTCAGTTCCTATCTGTTGAAAACAGTTAATACTTAAGAATTCCTGACCGTGAAAGATGCTAGAAGCAAAGTCGTAAGTAAAACTCATTGTTAAGTTAAATAATTGATAGATTAAGTTAAGTTTAAAGTTGAAAGAGAAGGTAATAATAGTCTTAAAAGATCGTTTTTATTTACATGTATTTACAAGGATATTTCATAAGACTTCATGTGAAGCTGAACTTTATGTTAAAAAATGTCAAACTTTGTTTTGTTGCAGTTTTCACTCTGCCATGTAATGCTGGAATCTTCAGTAAACAACAGTGAAATGTTAACTACGACACAGACTCCTGGTTATTGCATCAGAGTTTAACTTGTTGGATAGCTTCAGTTGTTACACTGCAGTGAAGACAACACATCAACATTTCAATAACTTTGAACTTTGTTCATCAGAAATAAAATGGCAAATTAAATACACAGATGTTAATAAAACCAATAGAAAGTTATATCAAGTAATATCAAAACAAGTAATCAAAAACATTAACTCCTACATGAAATGATAACTTAAATCAAATAGAAAGAAATAAACAAAGTGCATTTGTATCTCCAAAGTACTTTTTAGTGGGGTTTAAGTTATCAAAACTAGATTCAAAAAATGAAACAAAGTGCTCTATTTTTTCCTCTTTTTTCCGGGTTCTGAGTCATCCGAACTCTTCCTTTTTCCAGAGGTAGTTGAGGCTATTGAAGAGGATTTCTTGGCTGGACCATGAAACAGAGAAAATAACTTTGGTTGCCCAGAGGATGCAGTGGATGGCCCAGAGGAGGAGGCAGAGGGCCCAGAAATTTTTTTTTCCACTCCAAGTGCTGCAGGCCGGAAATCCGGCCCGGGGCCGGAATACTTTAATCCATGTTGTATGCACCATATCTACCAAAGCAAGTGATACGATGGACAGCGGCTGGAACCACTGTTGTGCTGTTTACGGAATCAGGTGACAGGGAAGTAACCCAACAAAAATGATCCTTTTCCTTGGCTTATTTTACAGTACATTGCGGTATATATTTGCTTTCAAACTTTCTAGCAAACTTTTTAGGATCCAGCCTCAAAGAAAGATAATAAGCTATATTATGTAGGATGTTTTTAAAGTTCCCTGAGGTCAGACTTTCTGAACACTTTCCAGTCTGCTGCCGGATCTGTCAAGGCGGTGAGTTTGTTGTTTCTTATATTCCCTGCACAGAACATTCTCAGCAAAGCACAATCAGCTTCCAAGTTTTGTAAATGCTGTAATTATCTTAAGCCAGCTCTCATAAACTGTAAGACGTTACATCATGATGGCTGTAAACACACTGAGCTGTAAACACACCCTGCATAACTGCATGATGTAAACACTCTCAATATTCCTCTCTATGGGGTGAGAAAAGGTATCCGTGTTCTGCGTTCTCAGGCGGACAACATGGGGTTGCAATTCAACAAATTATCTAATTGGCTCTTCTGATCGGACGTCCACAGGAAGAATTTTGCCATAATTCCTAGAGGTCAACGAGCATGCCTTTCGACATCATATCTCACACAAGCTTAAAAGCTTTCACTAATGTTATCCGGTGGAAATTAGCCATTGATTTCGCATTGGCACTTGCAATTTGTACCGTTGATAAAATGAATGGGAGGGATTAGGTGATTTAAATCATAAAGGAGACTGACTCATCAATACGCCAATATGCACTTCCTGAAGTGTCAATGCAACTAAGAGTGTGTGCTGCCTGTAGGTTTTTTTATTTTGTCTTTACACTTTACCAGATTAAAAAATGAAATGAGCAGTGGAATGATGCTGCTCCTGACAAAACTAACACAATAGTAACATATTAACATATTACTGATCCTGTTACTGTTCCTTACTCAATAACCCCAGATTATCATTTACTGTAGCCCATCTACAGCCAAAATTAAAGGTCAAACTCAATCATATTCACGTAAATGAGTATAAGGCTGTGAATCTGCAGATATCCGGCTGTTCTTTCATAAATCACAATTTCCATCAAATAGGCAAAGTCAAATTCATCATTTACTTACACTGGCTCACTGTGAACATATTATGACATTGGTGAAAACGTGTGGTTAATATTTGATAAAACGTGTTAAACTGATAGAAAAGTGTTTTATAAACCTGTTAAAAACGTGTGTGTGTGTGTGTGTGTGTGTGTGTGTGTGTGTGTGTGTGTGTGTGTGTGTATCAGGCATCCAGTAGCTTTTGTAGTAACTCAAACACAGCCTGCTCTTCTCATTAATAACAGTGTATTCATACACACTGCATCCTGACGAACTGTGTTCATGATGCTTTTACGTTTACTTGTCTACAAATAAGAGCAATAAACTCACCTTGGTATCCAGTTCCTCATCGGCCATTTCATTGTTCTCAGTGGCGCTCTTTATCTTCTCATTGCACCTGATGATGGCCGCTTTAACTGGAATAAAAAAACTGATTAGCTTATAGCCTGCAGAAGAATACTGACATGCACAGGGCTACATTTTACAAAATGAGTATTTTTAATAATGTAATTAAATAGACATAATACAAAAAAAACTAATTTATATTTCAATTATTAATTTTTCCATCTTTTATTTAAATGTATTCTAAAATTAAGCAACAAAACCCAATTTCCACTGGGATAAAAAAAAGGCATTCTGATTTGATTAATGATTTGACATATTTTATATACTAAATGATTAAATAATGAATCAAAGAAAATAGACTAAATCATTTAGTTTAAAAAATAAGATTTAGTAGCAATGAAGTCCTCACATAGTTAGCTTGATCTATAGCATATTGTTCTTTCCGAAATTCAAGTTGAAAACAAACATACCTTCTTTTATTCTTTGAGTCTGTTCAGTTAACTGTTGTTCGGTTAGAAGAATCTGTTCAAAGAGTGTGTCTAAACTCATTTTAAGTCTATAACTGGCTTAATAAGTAAGGTATAATGACATGTATAGAACCTATAGCACGGTTGGTTAGCTAGTTTAGCTTGACGTTAGCTTGAATAGCTTTGCCTGACGCAGTTTAAACTAATGTCCCGGATGTGTCACCAACTGATAACCAGCTGACGTCACGTTTTTTTCATTTACGTTAGGCCTGACGCAGCGTTCAAGACTCCAGCTCCTGGTTTGTTGTGCTTATATTATTGCTAATAAGACTTTAACGGCACAACATAAAATAAAATGTATTATTTAGTGTTTTTGAGAAGTGAAGCATTACCAGGTCAAATAAATAAATAACGGTTCATCAACGGCTCGTAACGGCTCGTCAATTTTAGTCAACGGTTCATCAACGGTTGGTCAACGATTCATCAACGGTTGGTCATTGGTTCATCAACAGTTCTAAAACGGTTCATCAGCGGTTGGTCATCGCAGCTAAAGCTAAACTTAATAACTGACAGCTAACGCTAACGAGCTGACGTTACTTGTATTTCAGCTATTTTAACTGACGTTTAGGGTGGAGTTACGGTCATGGATGTCTAAAGAGAACTGGATACAGCGTTGGAGGCACCGTTCACTCAGGTACAGCTTTCAGAACAACCTAAGTACAATTTTGAGGTATTTGTACATTACTTGAGTATTCTCCATTTTTTTTGCTACGTTGTACTTCTACCCCACTAAATTTCAGAGGTTAATGGTGTACTTTTACTCCACTACATTTCTTGTGTACCTTTAGTGACTTTGCAGACTTGGATTCATGATGTGATAAACTATACTGTATGTTCAGCACTTACTCAAGTTCTGTACAAGTCTCTCAAAATTGTATTTAAGTACAGTACTTGACTAAATAGTTACCTTAAACCTCTGGACAAGTCACGGTGTAAATTCGTATATCTCTGGCATTTACTTAATTAAATTAGCCTTTTTTGATTCACCATTCCTGTCCTGTTTCTGCTTCTAATTCACTGCAGTGTTGGCAAACTGTGGTCCCTTACAGTAAAGGGAGTAATTGGTCAGTTCACACTCAGCTTTCTTTACAGTAATCCATTGCCTACATTTGTCACACAATTCCTGACTTTGACCAATTTTCCTGTTTCCCCACAGGGTCTGAAAGAAAAGCTGATCTGATCCGGTGCCATGAAGCGCATTACCGTGTGAAACGTTCAATGACCAGAGGACTACATCATTCTGACATTCATTTGCAAAATTAATACCACATATTGATTGAGGCCTTTTCATAAATCACCAGACTGAGAGCCCTTCCCCCTGACTGACAAAGAAAGGCTCCCTTTGGAGACTCAAGAACAGCAAAGTCATCACATTGTGAGCAGACAATTATCCCGGATAGTACCCTGATCCTGTCATTTGTACCCATTTTCTGTTTCTTTTCCTGTCTTGTTACAAAAGGCTGTGGGCATATCTTACTAACAAAAAATGAAAGTAATTTAGAAAAGTGTCTGTACCTTGCAGGATTGATTCATCTGCCTAATCATGGCTTCCTTTTCAATAAGGGATCATTCACTGACGTTTAAATAAGCAATTTCATCCCATCTCCCTCCCTGTGTGTGTGTGTGTGTGTGTGTGTGTGTGTGTGTAATGGGTTGATTTACTGTGGTGCACGCCAGCCTCCCTGATTGATTCAGCTCACTCTTTAATGCGGACAGTGGGGCTCATTGACATAGTCCGGTCCCATGTATTTAGCCAAGTGGATTAGCCTCTGAATGGACCATATAGGCAATCAATGAGCTGAAGGAAGAGTTACACCCTGCATGGTGCATCATTCATGTTATTATTATCATGCATGGTTGTCAGATGTCCAGCCATCGATCAACAGAGGCGTCTAGATGTGATGCACATATTTCTTTATGATCCCAACAGGAAATATTGAGTGTTTAAAAAGAAGCATGCATGATTTAATATTAAACCTTTCCTGTTGAACCACCAACAGATGGCGACAGAGGCCACGTCCAGCCTCCTCTGTGTGACTGAGCAGGTTTCCCAAGTATCTCATACATATTTTGTAGAGGCTATATTGTAAACTAAAACCCCTGAATTGCTTAACCATGAAAAAATCTAACATATTTCCTTCTTTGCAGGTGGAAGCTGACGTTGCACAACACTTTTATCATGTTGCAAACAGGATTAGCAATACAGCAGACTGGGAATATGCTTGGAATATCATGAGTAAGCTGTATGCAGAGAATTATGTCCATTCATGTTGGCCCCCACCTTTCAAAAATTGGATTTAGATTCAACAAATTGCCATACAGGCTTCTACACATGTTGCTTTCTTCATATAAAATGCTTTTGAGTCATGCTCTTTGCCCTCTCCCCATCAGCAATGTAAAAGCAGCCCACACACATCAATAGTTTATAGTGCTGGTTTCAGTTCATAACAGTTGACTGCAACCACAGGCCCTTTGTGGTCTGCATGCACTGTAATGGACTGGAACAGTGGCTCTGTTTCTGAGAGCAGTGAATTAAAAATACCAAACAAATACTAAAAGCCCAAAGAAATTAGTGTTGGAGTATAAAAAAAAGAAGCTGCTGTGAACCCATGGGACTGCTGTCTCTGCTCCTCATTAGTGAAGAGCTAATTATTTTATATTTTCTGCTGCCCTGGTGATATTGCCATAACAAGGAAGGAAGATATGTAAGAATAAGGAACATGTTTATTGCCACATCTAGGAATTTGCCTTGGTTTATTTGGTGCATAAACGCAGTTAAAGAAGATAAACTGTAAGAAAAGCACCATACAAACAAAACAAGGATAAACAAACTACTTTACCTATATTATTGTTACATCTATGTGAGTGTATTCTCAGTGTGAGGGGAAGCTGGCTCTCTCCTCGTGCTGAGTGCGCAGACAGCGGTGGATCCAGTTGGCTGCGCGCGCTCAGACGCACGGACGCATCCCGCTAGCAGGACTTGGAGGAGGACTCTCGTTCCCGTTCTGCTCCTGCTCTGATCCCGGGTCTTTGTCTCCCGGCGGTGAGAAGACCACCCGCACGGGAGGAAAAGAGAGCAATAACCACTTTCTGCGTTTTCTATAGTCTGAGAAAGCGAATCGGGATTGGACACTTTTTTTCTTGGAGGGGGATTTTATTTCTCGCATCTGTTTTTGGAGCGCGCACTGCTATACGTCTTTGTTTTCCTCCAATGGATTTTAATACAGTGGAAATACCCTGGGAATTAAAGTACTGTTAAGTTGCTTTTTAGATTTTCAATTTTGTTCCCAATAAGGGCTTGTGTTTCACATGGAGAGGAAGACGATGATCCTCCCAGTACTGTATGTCCTCCTGCCTCTTTTGGGTAAGTTTCACTTGCTTTTTAATACACCCAACAGCTGTCCGTTTGATTGTAATTCATCTCATTAGTGTGTTTGATATTTAGTGGCTCTGTTAATAAAGGGAAGCCTGTGAGAGGCTGTTCGCTGACAGGCTGGGTAACGCGTGGAGGCTCATGTAGTCCGAAGTGCTCCAAAAACAAATCCGGATCTGTCGTCAAACAATAATGATGTGAAATCAACCAAATTAATCTGAAACTCACATGCATGGATCACAAAGTTGTATGAAACTGCATTAAATCTTGTTCCGTGCAACGTAAAACAAATGTGTTTGTGGCGACCTATGCAATTTTCACGCCAATAGATTCAAGACTAAAATGCTTTATTGTGAAGACAGTAGGTACAGTGTAGATATAGTTATGAAAATTTTAAGTCTATTCCTCCTTCAACAATGCAACACATATAAGACATAAAACAGACAAATAACTGCGCTGTAAACCTTGGAAATGTACTACTGGAAACTAATTAGCAACCAACCATAAGAGGCATGCCTGATTTTAACGTGCATTAATATTATTAGGCTAATTATTGTCATTCAAATAAAACCTCTGTTTCCAGATGTGTTTTCTAATGTGGAGAACCTGCGTGCCTAGAAAATGCACTTCTATTAAATGTATTATTTACAAAAATGTCCCTTAACTGTATGAGGTTAGTTGAAAGCAATAGTATTAACCAACTAACCTTTATGTGTAATATCTAGACATAAAACATTTAGTTAAGGTCATGGTTTCAGTTTTTCCAGTGCACAGTGAACTAATTAACATGCAAACTTGTATCATTATTACTGTTATTAGTCTTACAATGAATGCCCACCCCCGTCTCCAGATGTGTTGTGTTACGCGGAGGAGAACCTGCGTGCAGGTCGGCTGGACTGTGTCCGGGCCAGCGAGCAGTGCCTGAAGGAGCAAGGATGCAGCACCAAGTACCGGACCATGAGGCAGTGCGTGGCCGGCGGCAAGGAGAGCAACTTCAGCATGGTGGCCGGCCTGGAGGCCAAGGACGAGTGCCGGAGCGCCATGGACGCCCTGAAACAGAGCCCGCTGTACCACTGCCGGTGTAAACGGGGCATGAAGAAGGAGAAGAACTGCCTGCGCATCTACTGGGGGATCTATCAGACATTACAAGGTGGGTTTACTGGGAACTTTTTACTCTCAGAAACACTCCAAAGATGCAACATTTAGATAAGACTCAAAGGCTTTATGGTCTTAGGTGCAGTAATGCAGATCTAAAGTCCAAGCTCCTGCCACAATGTATTTAACAATACACACCTAAAACAATACACACATTGGTTTAAACACTCCCCCATGAGTGTTCAGCCACATTTAGAGCACAGCCTGCAGCTACCGTTAATGTAAAAAGGACATTCCCCATAGGTTTCTAATCTGCTCTGTGAAGGGGTGAGAGGATTAGTCGCCCCGGCTCCTCCCCCTGTAGTATGGAGAGGACTCCCTCCCCTCGCAGCATCATAACCCTCCAAATCCCCCAGAAAACACACACAAAAAAACTCGCACACAGCTATGTATCCGTACAGCAATCATGCACAATCACTCCCCCCCCCCCTTCACAGCCAGGGTCCTGCAGAGCCCAGACATTTTTTGACCTCCTAAATCACTTTCCTTGGAGCTAATGGAGCACGAAGCCCCTCAGCGCTGGCAGTGCCATCTTTAAGTGTTGATCATAGCAGGGGGGGGGGGGCTTTTAGTGCCTAAACTGCATCCAGCCCCATCGCCACCGACTAACTCCACTTCCAGTTGCGCAACACAGCTGACCAACCTGCCTAATCAGGCGTGTTGCTGTGTGCCAGCGTGGATATTGACTGACCCAAATAACCCTGTCACATGCAGGCCAGTGAGGGGGGGGAATGGTAAACAACAAGGGGAGAGGGTTCCAAACAAAAACATATATACTCTATCTATCCAACTCAAAACTGCACCATTGTGTCACTTTTTCAATTTGTATCTATCTATCCACCATCGATCCATCCATCTATCTAAACCCCTGCCTCTCTCCCTCTCAGGTAACGACTTCTTGGAAGATTCTCCGTACGAACCCGTGAACAGCCGTCTCTCTGACATCTTCCGCCTGGCTCCCATCATAGGTAAGAGGAAAACAACTAATCTACTCTGAGGAGCTTTCACTCCGAGCTTCTGTGTTTTCTATTTGTTTCACAGTTGAGATTTGGTTAAGCTCCAAGCTGTGCATGCTATCAGCAAAGGTTATCTGTGTGTCAGTATCCTCCCTCTTCCTCTCCGCTATCTGTCTTTTCTCACCGTTTGTTCTCGCCCCAGCGATGTTGCATGCCGGCTGGAAGTGACCTTGCGCAGGGAGCTATAGTTCTGAGTCTCATGGAGCAGTGGATAAACGCTTCTCACAGGCAGAGAGGGAGGGGGGGGCTCTGCTGCTGCTGCTGTTGCTGGTGTGTTTGTTCTGTGTGGAGAAGCTTCCTCTCGTGGCACTTTGAATCCACTTGTTGTATAGAGCGAGTAACGTGGGAGAGCATGATAGGCATTTTTTCGTTTATGTGTGAGAGTAATGCTGTGGACGACCTCTAGATGGCGATGTTATTCCCTTCTTCACAGCTGCTCAGGTAGCTGTTGTCCTTGTGGGTATTTGAGAGTCTGATCTAGGAACAATCATGTACACACTCTCATTATCACACTGCAGGTGCTGAGTGCTGCGTCCAATCAGAGATACGCGCTCTGCCTACACATGTTCACAGAGCAGGGAGGATACGGTGACCCGTTTTGTTAGAGGAGCCTTTTTCTTGTCATTTTTCCCCCTCACAATAGCCTGATTTGCCCTAAATCAATACGTCTCTATGGTAGCGTGAGATCATGTGGGTGGTGTGACACAGATGAGCAAATCTTGGCCTTGTGACTAAAGGAACACAGGTTTGAGAAGACGGCTTGTTTTGTAAATCCTGTTCTCTCCTCTTGTGACTCTCTGCAAAAAAATACTCTTTCAAAACCGCTCCACAACACACTTTATACTACATCTCTGGCTCGGTGTGCCAGACAGGCAGTTGGTGCTAAAGCATCATGGTTCATAGTGGGAACAGACAGATTTATGGTGTTGGTCATAGAGTGATGAGTCCTTATTTCATGTCCAAATGCGTCTTTATGTTGAATGATAGCTGTGCATATATATCTCTTTGTAAGCTTCAGGAATCAGACATCATATCGGCCTGAGTCTCTAATTAAAGGGCAGTTATAGAGAGTAGGGTTACAATTATTTGTGTTAATACCTTCTATTGCTTGATTCATCATTTATCACAGCCCCAACCCTAAACTTAAAGAGCCCACAATTAAGTCTAACAGTTCCAAAAAACTAAAGGAAGTCAATGAACAATGTTATAAAATAAGAAGTCATCATATTTGAGAATATGGGACTGGCAAACTTTTACCTTCAAAATGTTTTGTTGTTTTGTTTTCTATCAACTCTAGGGCCTCGGTGTCCTTCAGTTTCCAATTGTTTTTGCCTTGAAATAGAGAAGTACACGTGAGCTTTCATCTCCAGCATTTCAGATGAGTGGGTTCCTTCCCGGGTTGTTTTGATTTGAGAGATTTTTACAGAGAGGTAGTGTTCAGCTCAGACCAAAATACAAGTAGGAGGAAAGTCAGAAAAATATCCGGAAGAGGATAAGGTCACACGTGAAAAATGTTGAGATGATGAAAAAAATGATGTTTTCTAGTTTTTAGACATTCTCAGATCTCATTTCAAAAAAGGATTCCGCAAAAAACGTTGAACTTGTTTAAAAATCAGAATTTATAAAAAAAAAAAATGTTTAAAAGTCAGGTTTTTTTTAAGTGGAAAAAAAATCTGACTTCTGAAAAACTTCGAACACTGAAACATTCTGAATTTTGAATAAAAAAGTTCAAAATAAAATAAAATCTGAATTGTGAAAAGTCCTAAATCTTTCTTTTGTCAGATCTAAATGTGTGGCCCTAATCCTCTTCTGTAAAAATAAATATTGCTTTTGTCAGAATAAATCTTTCTTCCAAGTTGTCTTAATCATGAAGAGTAAGGTCCTGAAACATTTGCTGTATACCGCCGGACTTCCTGAATCCTCAAACTGTTTCTAGTTGTTTTTAACACAGCAGAAAGGGTTAAAGAGAAAGAAGGGTTACATCTTATCAGCAGAAGTTTTGTATTGGGGAGCGGGAGATAAAAAGTCTGCCGGGGTTAGGGTCAATGAGTGAATCCCAGGATAAGGCTAAGATGACGGGGGGGCAGAACGCATGAGATCACTCAGCCTCCTCGGCTCTTTGTGAGGAAATTAAAGGGCACGGTGACAGCAGAGGGATCGAGGCGGAGATGATTAGATCCCAGAGCTTGTTTTTGATCGCTGCAGCGCGGCATGCGTCAGTTCTGCAGCGAGTTGAGCCGAGACCAGGACATGTACACAACAAAAAAAGCTGCATAGTGTGAAAGGAGAGCGATATGAAAAGTGCTGTGTGGGGATTGTTGTTTTTACATGAAAAAAAAGGTTGTTTCCCTCAAAGAGTTGATGCTTCTTCTTATCTTCTTCCAATTGGAGGTACTTTTTCTTAGTCTCATATCACCTGTACAATCCATTAAAAATATATTTCGGGTCTTGTTATTGATAGGTTCATTAGCTGATACGGCCTGTGCCCAGCCCCTATTTCTGGCCTCCCTCTGTCTAACGTCAGTCTCAGAGAGGCATTGTGACTCAGTGATTCCCGGGCTATAGGAACAATAGGCAGCCGAGATCATCCTTTAATTCCATAATCGACCCTATGTCTCTGACCGCACTCACTAATCTCTACTGACACCCATACATACAGCGCACAGGTGCACACACACTCAAACGCACACACTGTGTAGCCTGAACACCTGTTCCCCTCGAAATGGCCATAGGCGTCAGTCTGATTTCATTAGAGAGACGTGTAGGGGGGCCACACGGTGTATAGTGTTCATGCAACTGGAGGGAATGCATGCAAAATCATTCCTTTAGATTCAAACAAAGGCCAATTATTTGGACAAGGAATACAGGTCATTGAAAGAATAACCCCAACAATTAGAGCATATTATATCCTCACACTGAACGCAGCAGCTCCATTGGGTTGATTTAACTAATTATCTTCAGGTCTTTACCGGGGGGCAGAGTGCTTCTACCTCTGGGGTTGGACGCCTGTGAGTCAGATGTGTGAGCACTCTCTGCACCAAAAAATTAGATGATGCAGTATTCCAAGATTCCTCTGTAGTGCTTTTAGGGAATTACTGCACAACGCTTCACTTGTAAATATGTATTTTTATTTATTATCTTGAATGTGTTTTGTGTCTGCAGCCTACCTCTGGACATGTCAGCACTTTCCCAACATTATATCCCTGTGTTCAATCCTTTTATCCCCTCTCTACAGCAGATTTACCTGTTGGGATGTCTCTATCTCAGCTCACAGCTTCTCTGTAAGTGGATACAGTGTGTTGCTTCCACTTGACATTGAGCACATATAGTCTGTCTGCACACACAACACTTTGCACGTGCATGCATTTGGACTTTTTATAACTCTGCAACCTTTCTAAAACGTTTGAGAGATGCTGGCGTTGTAGGATGCTAGCTTTGTATATCAGTAGAAAGGAAGGCTTCCCGCTGAGCAGGAAAAAAACAATCATTTTTCTAGCGCACTGCGTGAGTTCATAAAGGCTGAGAGGCAGGAGAGAACCGGCTTCAGATGAAATGGCTGCCTCGCTCTGCGCCCGTCGCCTGTGTTTATGAGCCAGTGATCCGTGCAGCAGGGAGCGACACAGAAACAGAGATCATTATTCTGAGATTCAAGTGGACTTTGAATTACTGCCACACCGTTTGGCCCAGGCTGCTGGAAAAGCAAAGCGATGTAGGAAATGGATGAACACACAGCCGGAGAAGTTTCATATTACTGTATTCATGAACACTGGCGGGTGCAGGTGCTTTTCGTGTCCCTTTCAAAACACGTCTACTTCCTGTCCTGTTTCCTCCGTCGGCATCGAATATCTAAAAAGAAAAAGATGTTTATGACCTTCTTTTTTTTAAGTACAACTCGGGTAACAAAAGAACACTTTCCCACATAAAAATGGGGGATTTTGAACTAGTCTTGGGCCTATTGCCACAAGGATTGCACTGTTTGCAGATATTTTGCCAATAGCGTGGTGCAGTGATGACTTGTATTACTAGGCCCGACCAGAAAGCTAGCGTCGACAAAAAGCCAAGGGAATTTCCACATTGCTTTGAGAGCAAACACACTTTTACCATTCTTATACTTTTTGTCCAGCAGGATCATCTCCACATATAAACACCACCTGGGTTTGGAAGCGTAAATGCAATTGGCAGAAATGAAAAGCTAATGTTGGGCTATAAAGGAACTACACCACAGTCGCATGAATTTGCGTCACCACTGCTAAGCTAAAGGCATCTAACGTTGGGCGTGATGACCTGTAGTCGACTCTTTTAGTCACTTAGCAAGCATCTTTCTGACTCATAGCAGCTTAAGATATCCAGAAGTTGAGTTTCTACTGGCGAGCAATAAGAGAAATGAAACCACGAAAGACCCGTTCTGTGTAATCTACAGTCTGGGCAGCATCCAGAGTGACTTCAGGTAAATTCAGCAGCTGTGGTGAAATGACAGGGCGGATAAAACATCTCAGACTCCAGGAGGTTTACGTCCTTTGATTAAAGATGAGTTTATACGCCTACCATTTCACCGTGGCCTGCGGACTAACCTCAGTAGTGTTGGGTTGGCAGCACTTACCTTAAAACTGATATCGTAACCAGGGAGGAACTTTTAAATATGTCAAAACCCCTTCCTCTGCACATCAGTCCTTGCACTGCACCAGTGATGTTCAACCGCTGGTATGGTCCAAAGCAAGCCTAAACATCATCTCCAAACGTAACACCCATCACTTCAAAACAAGAATACAGACTTGTGTTTACGCAGAGGTAACTCTAATGAGAAAAAACGCACGCTATAGATCTGAATTCAAAGCTAAACTGAGAGACTTGTCATTAAATGATCAACATTTAGTAGCTTTTGTGGTTGTTGGTGTGCCGCGGGATGTTTTTAATGTAAAGAATGTAGGTTTCAAGGTTGAAAGTCACAGGTCTAGACAGAGTTAAGGTGTTTGAGCTATCTATCTCCAACCTGCTCTCTGGCGGATATGCTGTAATCAGAAGCTCTGGCTCGTAATGAATTTTCTTCCCCGTATTGATGTGTGTTTGGCTTAAACTCCCTCCTTAAGCTGCGTCCTCCTCCCTGTTGGCTTGTACAACAGCGCTCACCCACTCACCACTCATAAGCCCCCCCCCCCCCCCCCCCCCCCCAATACACCAAAGCTCTGTATTGTGTCTTCTACACATGTCAAGACTTCAAACGCATCTCGTCCTCCTACAGCTGAAGTCAACCTTGAAGCGCATGCAGCCACGGCGACGTGTGCATCTGTGTGCTCGTGTTAAGAGTGTGAAAACATCTGTAAGAGCGCGGCCCGGCTGTCAGAGCCTCGGCAGCGCCTCAAATCCCTGAGAGGCTGTCAGCACCACTCAACCACTGGCTGCAGAGGAAGTCACTCTCATTATGGGCTGCCAATGCTTACAGATACCACTATCTCTCTCAGGGAGGGAATGTGGAGGAGTTAGAGCAGGAGGAACATCATTTATTGTGCTGTTTCTCCTGCAGAGAGAGAGAAGCTCTCCTGCCTGTTCTCTTAACTTTATTTTCTGCCTTTATTTGTCCAGAGATGGTTGACTGAGCACACTTGCTGCTCTTATTCCTGCCATTCCTCGCTTCACGCTGGTTCAGTCAAATGCATTTATAGCCGGGAGTTGCTTGGGATATAAACAGCCCTGAACTGTTTGCCACCTAGCAGATTTACTGTTTACTTTACAGAAGTTGTGGAAGGAGTGGGTGGTCTCACTTCTGCAGACTTTAGCCTCGTGATGCAGCAACAGTGACTTTATTAAACAAACCAAGCATTGGTCAGACATTAGCAGTCATTCAAGACACCCTGCACAGGAGATGTGAACACCAACATACATGTGATTTACAGTCAGAAAATAGCAAATAATTAACAATATGTTAACTTATGATTAGAGATGTGTTCTTACGCAAGAACGCAAAATAAATAAAGTCAAAAAATCATCTTTATTTCAATCTTTCTTTTCTGATTTTCTCTGAACTTGAAGACAGTTTCAATCAGTCCCTTTTATTGGTCACAAACAATCGTATACAGTTCTATTCAAATGTATTCAAACCAGTTTCTTAGTTGTTTTTATGGTATAGGAATAATAATAATTAAATGCTTTACTCACTGGGTGTTTGAAATAACATTTATAGGAACATGCATGCCGTTGTTAATTGAAAAAAATGGTGGTGATGAGGTCACAGCTTCCTGGTTCTGTGTCAGTGTTCCTGCCAGGCACTCCTGACTTCACCAACGCACTGATAAACCTGTTTGCATCATTTTCCAGAAAGCTGCTCCCTCTGCCTCCAATGACTCAGTTCCCTGAAGACAGTTTCATTCAAGCTGCGTCAGTGAAGGAGGGGCTTTTCTTTTTCTGTACGTCAATCACAGAGCAAGTGCGGCTGTCAGTTTGTGTCACAGTAACTTTGACTAGGATTGATGTTATTACAAAAATAGCATTTTCCAGAACGTAGCTTAATTTCCTCCTATGAGGCTAGTGGATACTCAAACAGGTTTACAACTTTGAGTTAAAGGGGACTTATTCTGCTGATGTTCAGGTGTATATCAGTATGTAGCATCTCTACTTTAAAGAGTCCTCTCCTGCTGATGTTCAGGTGTATATCAGTATGTAGAGTCTCTACTTTAAAGAGTCCTCTCCTGCTGATGTTCAGGTGTATATCAGTATGTAGTGTCTCTACTTTAAAGAGTCCTCTCCTGCTGATGTTCAGGTGTATATCAGTATGTAGTGTCTCTACTTTAAAGAGTCCTCTCCTGCTGATGTTCAGGTATATATCAGTATGTAGTGTCTCTACTTTAAAGAGTCCTCTCCTGCTGATGTTCAGGTGTATATCAGTATGTAGTGTCTCTACTTTAAAGAGTCCTCTCCTGCTGATGTTCAGGTGTATATCAGTATGTAGTGTCTCTACTTTAAAGAGTCCTCTCCTGCTGATGTTCAGGTGTATATCAGTATGTAGTGTCTCTACTTTAAAGAGTCCTCTCCTGCTGATGTTCAGGTGTATATCAGTATGTAGTGTCTCTACTTTAAAGAGTCCTCTCCTGCTGATGTTCAGGTGTATATCAGTATGTAGTGTCTCTACTTTAAAGAGTCCTCTCCTGCTGATGTTCAGGTGTATATCAGTATGTAGTGTCTCTCCTGGGACATGTCTCCATGCTTTAATGTTCAGAAAGCTCTTTATTTTTCTCCTACTGCCCGTGCTGCATCACCTCTTTTCACCCTCTGTCTCAAACCAGAGCCCAGTCTGCTCTGACTGGTCAGCTTTGTTGTGATTGGTCAACCTGCTTAGAGATGTCCCGCCCCCTTAACCTATCACGCACAATGTGTTTGAGCGTGTGTTTTTTAAAGAGACACTAGTTTTTAAAGCAAGGGTTAGGGTTTGAAAAAGGGTTGTGAGTGTAACATAGTGATGTCACTTTGTCCCAGAACTTTGGGATTTCTACCATTGCAGACCATTTACATGCATTAAAACCTGTATAACACACTAGAAGAATAGGAAACCCCCCCCAAAATCATTATAGGGCCTCTTTAAAAGCTGTGTCCTCATTGAAAAGAAGCTGACAGTTGTGGCTGATGGGAGCTAAGCTGTTTTTTCCTCTTTAAGATGACGTGACCATCTATCATGCGAGTTCTCATCTCCAGTTTGTCGTCTGTTTGCAATGAGTTATAAAGAAACCGTCCCCCATAGATCTCACGGTCCCGTCCCCTGCTCTGGAGTTTGTTCTGTTAAAGACTCCCATATCCACTGCCGACATTACTGTCCCTGTGCCTTGTCTCCAATGAAGCCTAATCGATACGGTGCTGTGTTGGATTGGAAACTTGAGGCTGTGTCTACAAGGATCTATTGATTTCTCTCTCTCTCCCTCCCGGCTCCCTCCTTCTTTACCGACCCAAACTCTTCCGTTCAGGCGGGGATCAAAGGCTCTCTCCTTCAGCCAGGTCGAGGTGTTCAGTTCGCAGAGAACGACGCGGCCTGCGGGATTTGTGTTTGCACTGACCTTGTCTCCTCTCTGTACGGTGCACTAATGTGAGCTGTTCAGAGATTCAAAGGCTGGATTGTCATTGCACAGTACAATGTAGATATGGAAATTTAGTACCAGACTCCTCCATCAATGCAATAAGTATATAAGACATAAAAACAATAAAACAAATACAGATGTTCCCCGTGAAATGTTAAAGTGCTGCCAGAAAACCATCTCTCTGTGGGTCAGAAAGGGTTTAATGAGTCCAGAAATATGAAGATGGGGTCAGATGTCTGGTCAGACGGCAGAGACAGCTTACGGAGAATAAATAGGGGATGGATGTCCGGTGGGTCTGCTGGGGAACAAGTGGCAGGCAGCAGGCTGACCCTGAGACTGAGATTTCTGATCCTTTCTTTTACTCTCCTTTTTTCTGGAGAGGAAGTAAAGAAACCAGAACTCTGGATTTATTTGTTGTTTGAGGTGCGATATATGACTCAGCAGCTTCAAGACATGAAGACACTATTATTTTCAGCTTCGCTCTGATGCAGGATTTTCACCTGAAAGTGGGCGGGGCTTAATGTAGACCGAGTGAGCGCGTCATGCTATGTTATATGAGAAAAACCTCTAATACAATAAGCCAATTGTTGCATTGTAAGTGAACTAGTTATTGTAGGGTGTGCATTCCAAGGTATTCAATGGTGTATTGATATAAATATGGAAGGATTGAGGTTGCTTCTGGAGGAAAGGCTTCAGGAGGATGCTTCCACATTGTGATTATTCTGATTCAGTAGCTGTCAGCCGGCATGGTAAAAAGCTCTGTATTATGCAGCAAGGACTGAACCTCGTTCACCCCGAATCCCAGGCAAGGTCAAGAGAACGCCTTCCTAATCCACGTCTCGCTGAGTTATAATACTCCAATTCAACCAGTTTTTTAAAAATCACCACTTTGCATGCAGCTTTATGTCAGCTGGCCGCTTAATTCACCACTCCGCTGGTGACTGGTCCAGCTGTGGGCCACTGGCAGAACCCTTCTAACAGCAGCCGTCCAATCACTGGCTGGCACACCGTGGGCCAAGAAAATCATTTAGTTAAAGGTGACCAGATCTGAGCTCCTCTGAGAGGCCTTTGATTGGATGTGAAGTGAAGGGGTGATTCATCATACTTAATAAATGCAGTTGACAGCTCGAATCAGCAGGGGGTGGGGGGGGCATGTGCCAGGTCTGCCTCCCGCCGCTGCTTTATACCGCATGCAAATATGGACAATTAACTTTTCACGTACACAGTGGCAGACACCTACGCAGGTGTGTGTGTGTGTGTGTGTGTGTGTGTGTGTGTGTGTGTGTTGGTGTGTGCACAGTCAGGCAAGGATGGACTGCACAACCGTAACCAGCTACTACTTTAGGAAATAACACTTAAAACATTTGATTTATTTTCTCCAAACCTTGATGAAAACATGCAGTGTGATATTCTGATGTATGGAAATGTTGTGAACCTGTGCAGATATGTTTCATCAGTGAGTCTGTGGTGGTTGATTGTCTGAATGGATCACTTTGCTGGCAAATTTGACTCAGTTTTAACCAAGATATGTGGGTTGAAGTTGTTTTGTTTTGGTTGAAGTTTTAATACAGTACGTTTTTAATTAACTTCACTTTCAGCACTCGTTGACTGACTATGTTGCCTCATGCAACTAAGATCTTTAAACATTTAAATCTAATTGTAGGAGCCAAAATGCTTAGTCAGCCTGAGTTCATTGTTTTATTATTATCATAGCTGTCGTCATGGAACACATTCCTAATTGACTACATTTGGTAACCATCCCCTGGGTGTGTTTATGGTATTAGGGCTCATGTTGTATGTGTTGGTGTGTTGATGACCAAAGAGAGTGAACTTTTTAGGAGCTTTTTTTCTTGATTAAATATTCTTAAACTTTAACATCAGTATGGATTTTTATTTTAAAACTAATCGATGTTTAGCGTCTTCAGCAGCTTCATGTATGGGACGTTTAGTCGCTTTACAAATCATGTTGAGAACCTTTTCAACTTAAAAACAGCCCTTTTAATAACCCTGAACAATTTAACAGTGTGGTACTCACACAGACTGTACTTTACTGAATTATAATTTGAAAAACTGCACCTTACTTGTGTTGTTTCTTTAAATAGTAGGTTGGTTTAATACAGTATATTCTATTTTTAATAATAGAAATAAAGACATCCAGAAATGTAGAAAAGTGACATTGTAAATAAAAATTCAAGTTGTTTACATACAGATATGCATGCATGAGTCCAATGTGCAATATGGGGTCATAATTAAACATGCCGCTGTAAATAACTATTTCACAATTTACAACATTTATAAATAAGTATTTTAATCTAAATGTCTAGACCTGAAAATCCACAATCAGAGCCTATAGGTTTCCTTGCGTCTAGACTTAAACCCTGCCTCGGGTTCTTTACATTTCACATGTACTCAACACGTTATAAACATGCCAATATAACGACAGTCTAATCAGCAGTAAGGACCAGACTGTCTGAGCGCAGTGAAGTGAAATGTGTCCTGCTCCCCCGGCTGTCTGCGGCCTGACTGAGCGCTGGCAGGTGCCGCTCCACCTCGTGTTAATCTGCGCCTCTAATCCTTCAGCTGCATCGAGTCAACGCGCAGGATTAACCCGCCACGGTCAGCCGGCACAGCTTTCACTTGTGCAGTTGTGTCTTAATAGAATTTCATCCTGTGTCAAAGTAAAGCGGACTGGACTGAGCTATTTGTACGAGCAGATTTGTGCAGAAAGTTCTCATTTAGAGCCGCAGAACACAGCTCTGTGTAAGGTCCTAACAGGGACAATATTAGCATACAGTAGTTCTGCTGCAGGCTAATTAAAAAGCCTTGGTTCTGCTTTGTTTGTCTTTATGGAGGCATTGTAACAACAAGCTGAAGCTGTTAAATCAGAAGAGAATTTATGCCTTTTCTAGAATAAAAACTGCAATAGCCGGTGTGATGTAGTGTCGTTGTCCCCACATCTGGTTGGGCCTCTCAGACTGCACTCCTTGCAGAGCCATAAGGCCTTTATAGTACACACTTGCTCTTTTGTTCAGTGTCCGACAGCTGGGACCGGAGCGCTTGGTGACGTTCAGGATCATAAAGCTGGACAACTGTCTCTGTGGGCAGAGTGAGTCTGTCTAAGAACTGGAAGAGTTAGCTACGTTAGCGAGCTAGCTTACAGCAGATCTGCAGTGACATCAGAAAGAGTCATGTGATCACATTGTTAAAATAAGACCAGGAAACATCTCAGGTGAGTTTCAACAACAGAGACAGAGACCAGCTTTATGATCCTGAAGGTCACCCAGCGCTCCGGACCCAACTGTGTGCGTCACTCTTTAGTGTCCCCTGGTCTCCGTTGTGTTTTGTATTTGCAGCTTTTAGTAAACGCTCTATCTCTGTAAGCACCTCTTTCTTCTGAAGTCCTTATTGCACAGACTTGCTTCCTTCCTTCCTCGTGGTACAGCAGCACACTTTTTATTCTCCTGCTTAGCACAATTACAAGGTCCCTCCTGGCCGATTGGATCCTCTCTGTCCCCTGCACTCCTGTTTGTTAGCAGCCACAGAGCATCTGATTAAAGCCATGTCTCTAACTAATACACTTCTCTCTGCGGAGAATAATAGCTCCACTCCTTTTCCCCCTCTCCCTTCACCATGCGTGCCTCTTCTTTTGATCACAAAACAGCAGCATCCCTGAAAAGCAACACGGCCTTAGACACACACACACACACACACACACACACACACACACACACACACACACACACACACACACACACACACACACACACACACACACACACACACACACACATCCAAGAGTGTTCACACAGAATGCATGTACCCGCTGGCAGCCAACAACACACACCCAGCTGAGCTCTTGTTCTGTGCTCTCAGAGATGTTAAATGAGGGCATTGAAACATAAATTTGCATTTGTTTCATCCACAACCGTCCTCCTAACTAAAAAATCTATAACTGCATGCCCCCAATTTGCCAGGCGGCTTCAGACTATTCTGGGCTTGTTTCATGTGAGGCTAGCGTGACTGCGGCATGGATTGAGCTGTGTGTGCACTCTGCTCACACATCAATGGGCTGAACAGCCATCTCTCACCACAGCGATGTGCAGTCTGTCACCGGGTAGTTTGGTAGACTCCACCGGAACAGCCTGGCTCTATTTGTTTTCAAAGCCCTGCAGCTCTGAGTGTATCAGGATGCAGAAGGGTGGAGAGCTGCAGGATGGTCTTGAGCAGCTGTCTTTGATTGACAGCGACAGCAAAGCGCTGCAGATAAGAACTATACTCCCTTAGCGAGGCGACTCTCCTTCCTCTCTTCATCTGCTCCTCCTCCTCTAATGACCTCAGGACTCCTCCCTTTACCTTTACCTGGACTCCACCCTGCTCTCTCTCCGGTTCTTGTTCCCCCCTTTGACCTGTGAGTATCCCCTTTTATCCTTTGGAGTCTTGACCTCCCTGTGACCTTTGTGACCCCCTGCTGACTCCCTAACTCCCCCCCTCCCCCTGACGGCTGTTGGTGGTCCTGAATGAAGCGCATCTCTTACAGAGGGTGGGGAACCTTGGAGCGGCTCGGCCACTTCAGCTCCAGGACGGGGGGGCATCCCGGGCCGAGGGAGCCCCTCCTCCACCGACCTGCAGGATCCCAGTAGAAACAGGAGGGCTCATCCAAATTGGGCCATACTGGGTAACGAAATAGAGCTCTGTGTGTGTGTGTGTGTGTGTGTGTGTGTGTGTGTGTGTGTGTGTGTGTGTGTGTGTGTGTGTGTGTGTGTGTGTGTGTGTGTGTGTGTGTGTGTGTGTGTGTGTGTGTGTGTGTGTGTGTGTGTGTGTGTGTGTGTGTGTGTGTGTCATCATGCATTGTTGTTTTGAGTAGAAGTAACGTATTCAATTCATAGAAACAAGTCTATTTTTAAAGCTGTTCAGACAGTTTATAAATACAATACGGAACTCTTCTGATGTGCAAGGTTAGTCAGTATGTGTGTGTGGGGGGGGGGGGTCTTTCTTTGCAATACTTGAATAAAGTAATAGCTGAATTTGACTGTGAGCTTTGCGGTTTGCTCTTGGCTAATTTAGTTTAAAGTGTAAGAAAAACGTATATAATTTGTGTTTTTTGACCTTGAAAGGAACCTTTTTGTGTTCCCTGAAGTTAGTTTGGATGAAACAGACCAACAGCACATTATTCAGGTGGTCTCAAACCAAGGTGGGGAAGCTTGACAGTTTATGACATCTGCTCCATTTTAGACTGTCAGCTTCTCTTGGATCTGCTCACTGATTTTAGCCTCAGATTAGACCCGTTATAGACTTTGAGTCTGTCTGTCTGTCTGTCTGTCTGTCTGTCTGTCTGTCTGTCTGTCTGTCTGTCTGTCTGTCTGTCTGTCTGTCTGTCTGTCTGTCTGCTCAGCCGTGTCAGGAGGCTCGACTCGTCCGTTAGAGGAGTTTGTATAGCAGATGCGCTCTCTGTTGAAAAACCCCAGAGAAGAGAGGGGAGGATTGAACGGAGGAAAAAGGCAGAGAGGATCTGTCATATTTTGATATTCCCACCGTGCCATTTGGGCTTATGAATTTCCATTTTAGAGGGCGGTCAATGTCTGCGACTGCTACATTAGTTTTATGGTTAAAAAAAAGAAGCATTTTGAACGCTGTGATGGTGTGCAAAGGACATATTTCATTTTGCATTTCGTCGGGCTGCCGAATAGTGTTCCTAGTAAATGAACATTCTCATTATCTTGCAATTGACAGCGGACACATAACAGATGCAGACACGTGGCAAACTAATGGATCATTTTCGCTGGACTGCAAAGACATGAGCATTCTTCACTGACAAAAGCACACACACACACACACACACACACACACACACACACACACACACACACACACACACACACACACACACACACAATGTTTTTGCACGCACAACCAACCAAAAGAACAAACAAACATACACACTTTCAGCTGGCGGTCTTGCTAAAGGGAGGATTACATGTCAGCTTACATGTTACATGTTGTGAGGTTGAATCATGCTGAATTGTGTGTTATGACTAAAAGCTGAGGGGCAACACACACACACACACACACACACACCTTCCCCCCTCTCTCGCTCCGTTTCACTGGGAGCATATCCACCTGTTTTAATGCATTTTTCAGTTTCTGCATTAAAGCTCTTGAGTGGAAATGTCAGAAATGATGAAAAAAAGAAAAGTGTGAAACGAACAGACAGTTTTAAAGTTTGTCCGAGGTTGAACATTAGTCATTTAGGGAATAAATGTAAAGGGTAAGAGGATATTTAAATAACAGCTACACTTGATTCCATGCTGAAAGACTCAAATATAGTGTGTGTGTGTGTGTGTGTGTGTGTGTGTGTGTGTGTGTGTGTGTGTGTGTGTGTGTGTGTGTGTGTGTGTGTGTGTGTGTGTGTGTGTGTGTGTGTGTGTGTGTGTGTGTGTGTGTGTGTGTGTGTGTGTGTGTGTGTGTGTGTGTGTGTGTGTGTGCGCTCAGGGATGCTTGTCTCCAGATTAATTAAGAACGTCGATCCCTCTGTTCTCAGACAGGAATATGGACGCCTCCGAGGGCTTAACTGTAAATACTGTTTCTCCAGAAATTCATTTAAAAAGATTCATCGTTCCGAGTCTGACTCGGCGTTTATGTTGCCCCAGTGAGGATTAAAGAACAAAGTGCCTTTTGAACACTTTGAAGGGTAACAGAGAAAGGGAATATGAATGGGAGTTTAAATCAGACCAACATTCACACTGTTGTTTTTATTCTGATTATAGTTTTCAAAAACAAAACGTGTTTTATTTTTGTTTTGCTCACAATAAGGTACATTTATTGACTGTTATATTCACAAAACCGAAGGTAGGAAAGGTCCTTTTACAAGAAAATGCATCCAATAATGGTGAGGCATAGCTGTCTTCAGTGGTAACACATATGATACTTTCTCTTTGTGATATATTGGATGAAATTTGATTGATTTATTGGGATGGTTTTATGCTCACGTGACCAGTACACAGAAGGAAAATAAATATTCCAGTATGACTCTCCCCGTCTGAACGATGCTCAGTGACCTTTACGTCACAGCAGCTGTTTAACAAACTGGTGTTGTATTTATCTATCTGTATGCATGATGGACCATTTCTTCCCAGCCTGTGTTTCCTTATTTGATGCAGAAGCTTGCCTCCATATTTCCCTTTACATTTCAAATAGTCAACACCGCTACAGAGCTAAATCATATTTTTACCATAAAGCCCTGTTTTCTAATTAATCATCAGTATTCTAAATGAGGGCTGTGAGGATCGTGCATATTTTCTGAGAATGGACCAAGGCTCTGGGCGTGGCCCCCTGCTTAATTTGCTCTGATTTAGAATAAGCTCTCTCTTTCAGACTGTCACGACTCATTCGGTGCGGCGGGAGATTTTACTCATTTAATAATGCTTCTTCCAGGAGACAGCGGGCTGGGGGCCAAAACTCCCGAGCTGACGAGGCTCCAAGATGATGACGCTGCGTTCTTGGTCGAATATGACGAGGGCTATTTGGAAGTCATAGTCAAAAGTGTGCTTACCAGAGCAGACTGGGCTCTGGTTTCAGACAGAGGGTGAAAAAAGGTGCTGCAGCACAGGCAGTATGAGAACCATAAAGAGCTTTCTGAACATTAAAGCAGGGAGACATGTCCCAGGAGAGACACTACATACTGATATACACCTGAACATCAGCAGGAGAGGACTCTTTAAAGTAGAGACACTACATACTGATATACACCTGAACATCAGCAGGAGAGGACTCTTTAAAGTAGAGACTCTACATACTGATATACACCTGAACATCAGCAGGAGAGGACTCTTTAAAGTAGAGACACTACATACTGATATACACCTGAACATCAGCAGGAGAGGACTCTTTAAACTTTGGTGAAGGTCTGCTTTTCCTCAAGTCAGACGTTTTGCCTCCAAAAGGCTTAAATTCTGCATCTTTGGTACACATTTTGTTGCCGAGCCCTTTCTTGTTTTTAATGGCCTAAAGCAAGACAGCCATTTAATTTAATCTCTGCAAAGTTCAGTTAGTGCTGTGAGATGATAATGAGGAGAGCTGAAGACAAATAGGACTAATGAACTGTTCGAATAATGCATATTTAAAGACGTTAAGTAAACCAACAAACCCAGAAACATCTGCAGAACAGGGCCGGGTCAATGGCATGACATTATGATTTGTTTGATTTACTCAAAACACTCCTCCTCTCTCCTCCTGCGTTATTTACCCGGTACAGGTCAGTCAACGCATCGTGAGCCCTGAAGGCAGCACGATACAAACAGAAACACCTCGCCAAATATTACATGGGCTCTTCATACACATGCATGCTGAAAGGAAAACTGAAAGGAGCCTTCCAGTAGAGCTTGAAATAACACATAAAAAAGAGTATTATGAGAATCGGAGCTGGCGTGACCTCCCTCCTTCAGGGCGAAGCGGAGAGAGATGTGCTGCTATTACTCATGGATTGAGACGGACACGGTGTGAGTGGCTTTAAGGTCAAAGAAGACGGTAAACAGTGAGGCTGACCGACCCTGGGGTCAAACCGCTCGAGGCTTTCAGACAGGACGACTCGCTGAGTGAAATTAGTTTTACACAAGTCTGAATGTTGATTTAAAAAATGTCCCGGTGATTTGCTGTGACAGAGATGGAGCTAAAGACAGATGCCAGCTCTCGCTGCCTTGTCTCTGTTTGTGTCCGTGCGCTCTGGATGCTCACAACTTGTACTTCATCCATTATTCACAGCCTCACATTGACTGAGCGCCGGAGACTTATCACCATTCAGCCAGAGGGAGGGAGAGGTGAAAGGGACGTAATGCGCAACTGGACTAGAGAGAGGGCTGCATGGCCAAAAGTGTGTGTGTGTGTGTGTGTGTGTGTGTGTGTGTGTGTGTGTGTGTGTGTGTGTGTGTGTGTGTGTGTGTGTGTGTGTGTGTGTGTGTGTGTGTGTGTGTGTGTGTGTGTGTGTGTGTGTGTGTGCACTCAGCCTTGTTGTGCTGCAGAGAGCCAGGTGTCCTGATGTGTGATTCACAATGCTGTGCCTGTGGAGCAGATCCGTTTTAAATCACCCATGTTGACACACACACACACACACACACACACACACACACACACACACACACACACACACACTTTCCCACCAAATTGCTGCCTCTGCTCCATTATGTGGACTGAACAAATTAACAGGGTCCTTCATTCCCTCTGCTCCCAGTGTGCTTTTGATAGTGGGAAGCCTGTGGTAGCTCAGATCCCGGTGGTGCAATTTGACGTGACCCCCCGCCGAGATGTTTTGACGCGGCAGATTACACTTCTGAGGACAAACTGGAAGACTTGGCAAAGAAGAGGTTTTGGCGAATAGTGACGAAAACAGGAGTTTCTTTCAAGTAATTTAAAGGTTTAAGATTTAAAATACAACCAAAAAAAGGAGTTTAAAGAGTTTAAAGCCATTCAACTAAGACACCTGTAGCCTTTTCATTCATATAGTAAAAAAAAAAAAGGTTTTTAAAAAAGTCTTCAGTTTCACCTTCATCACATTACAAACTAAACTGAATGGGTCGTGAACCCAGAAATGAGTCAGCATTTTACCACTTCCTGTTCCCTCGTCTGGAAATCAATGGTTTTCTGAACGCGTTTGTGCTAAGATGCCTAAAATAATGTTTGTGGAGTCCGAAGAGATTGATACTTTTTGTTGGACTCATCACTGCTGCTAAGCTAAGGTGGCTAAGGTTTGACTTGACGACGTTGTGGTTTATTTAGTCACGTTAGCAACTGCCGACATTCACCAGTGGGGTTTTTACTGCAGTACTTCATGTTGTAGAACATACGTGAAAATCTCTTTAACTTATGTTCATGCTAACAACCAAAAACACATTCAGAAAACCATTGACTTGAAATACAGAGAACGAGCTAAAATGCTAACTAATTCTGGTTGTAGGACTCATTCCTGCACCACTCTTTAATTAAAGTTTGTTACGTCTGAAAAAGTTAAGATGTCTCAAAACTTCTCTCTCTGTCTACGTCTAAAACTCTGCTTCTGACTTCTGAAAGTGGTTGGAGTATGTGTTGAATGTTTGTAAAAGCAGAAACCATAATTTGCTGCTAATTCCATCACTTCTTTCTCACCTTCATGTGAGTTGAAAACCCCAGTGAAGTTTGTATATCAGCAACAAACACACAGAGTTTTTTGGCACGGCTTGCTTCACACGTCCTGATAACAGCAGACGGTTTCAGGGCTTAGGAGTTGTAACAAGTAAAAAAAACAGCAAATTAACAACCATAAAATTACTAATAAAGTGTTATTACTTCAAGAAACACCCGTTGGCAGCGGGGCTCTGGAGCCAGGTTGCTGCAGGGCAGAGGAGGAGACAAAAATGTAAATATTGGACGTTTTGTCCCAGTGTGGTCGTTCAGCTGCAGGACTCTTGATGCAGTGGTTTGTTTTGGAACTCAAGCGCAGACTGTATATCAGAATAAGCTTCATGTGTCTGTATGGAGCTTGTGTAGTCCTGCCACACCATCAAATCCAGATGTTATGGTGTCAAACTGAGCCTGGTACTTTGAAATAAGTGGTGGATTTTCATGGGACATGTTGAGGTTTCAGCAGAGATTTCAACATCAACACATTTCCCATTGAAGCAGATGTCTCTTTCATTTGTAAGTGGAAACACTGTCGGTTGGCTCTGTCTGTTCTGTTGCTGTTTTTGCATTGATCTTGCTGTTAGCACCGTTAGCCGCTAGCTTAGCCATTGTCATTTTGAGAGCCATATGGAGACCATCCTTCAATCATAGAGATATTCTGACATACAGATAGTGGATCTTTAATGTAAAGTGGTGCTGGGACGACAGGTTTTGTGTAGGCTGGAAGTTAGCATTGCAAGAGCTCCATCGACAAAAGCTAATGGTTTCAGTATAAGCTATGTGACAAACACATTTATAATACTTATGTATTTTGTTCAGCAGGATAATCTCTACATTTTAACACCACTTTGTGATGTTTGAAGCGTAAATGCCATCTCTAGAAGTAGAGAGCTAACACTATACACAGCACACATCACCCCCGCTAAGCTACAGGTGGCTAATGTAAGGCGTGATGGCGTTCAGAGGTGTACAGGTGGGGTATTTACCTGAGTTTTTCATGTCATCTCTTCAGCTTTCTTCAGCTCAAAACCGCTAAAGCCTAACTCATACCCGGGTTTGTACGATTTGTGTTTGAACTACTCAATTTAGTTCTCCAATAACTGAAATATGCTGTTTGCAAAGTTGAGAAAGCTGGTCTATGATTCTACCTGCTTTTGCATGACAGACAGGACGGTTAGTAGCTCGTTTCTTTTCTCCAGACAATAGGAGAATACTGATTTTCGTGTGTGTGTGTGTGTGTGTGTGTGTGTGTGTGTGTGTGTGTGTGTGTGTGTGTGTGTGTGTGTGTGTGTGTGTGTGTGTGTGTGTGTGTGTGTGTGTGTGTGTGTGTGTGTGTGTGTGTGTGTGTGTGTGTGTGTGTGTGTGTGTGTGTGTGTGTGTGTGTGTGCAAGCTGTGTGTGCACACTTGACTCTGCCAGTGTTTCGTCTTGGAATTGCCCTACAGTGTTTTTGTAGTTGGAGAGTTAAAGTCAGAGTTGGATTTGTCGAGCTGCTTTGTGTGGGGGTATGTATGTGAAAGAGAGCGAGTGTGTGTGTGTGTGTGTGTGTGTGTGTGTGTGTGTGTGTGTTAGAAAGAGACAGACAGAGCAAGCCAGCGAGCGTAGGCTGTGTGCTTAAACTTGAGAGATTTACATGCGAGGCGCTGGTTCTCCTGCATCTTAACTTGGGGAAGTGAAGGTTGAAATGTACTCAGTGCAAATGCGCTTACGAGTGGCGAGGAAACCAATTTCGTTTACAAGTGGAAACTCAAAGTAATGTATTCCCACACTCAAACACACCCTGTCTTAAGATGTTGGACTTGTTTTCCTGACTAGAGATTTACACCCCGGCATAACCAGGCCACGATATGATAAGTTAATTCATCCGCGGCTGTTTGGGTGATGCACTTTCAGACGGAATTAGCTCCCCGTGTGTGCATACTTACCAACGAATTTACCAGTGAAGTTACTCTGCGATGGCTCGGCTGATATAATAATTCCACTGGGTTAAACCTCTTCAGTTTAAATGTATAAGGGTTTTGAAGCACACTTGTCCTCAGGGCTGCAGTGGAGTTGTGCAGATAAGAGGAATGGGAAGTGCTCCTGCAGCGGGTAAATGAATGTGGAAGTTTATATGAATTCATTTGTTCGACATTTGATCCCAGCGGAGTCTGAGGTCATTTTTTGCAATTTGGTTTCACTTTCACACTGGAACAGAAGTCTTTGATATCATAACTTTAAAGCCCCTTAAACGTCTCACATTGAGGTGAGATATACGGGGGCTGACAGCACAAATCATGTCCATGAGGAGAAACATGCTGCAGCTTCAGAAACGATGCAGATGTACGAAACACAAGAAACATCTGCAGCAGCTCTTCAACACATGCAGCATCTAGAGAACATTCAGCAGAGGAAACATGAGCAGCGTTTACTAAAAGCTGCAGAAACCAAACGCTGCAAGAAGCTCCAACACAACGGAGACCAGGGGACACTAAAGAGAGACGCACACAGCTGGAGACCAGGGGACACTAAAGAGAGACGCACACAGCTGGAGACCAGGGGACACTAAAGAGAGACGCACACAGCTGGAGACCAGGGGACACTAAAGAGAGACGCACACAGCTGGAGACCAGGGGACACTAAAGAGAGACGCACACAGCTGGAGATCAGGGGACACTAAAGAGTGATGCACACAGCTGGAGACCAGGGGACCAAAATAAAAAAAATAGTTGTCCAGCTTTCTGATCCTGAACGTCACCCAGTGCTCCGGTCCCAGCTGTGTGCATCTCTCTTTAGTGTCCCCTGGTCTCCAGCTGTGTGCGTCTATCTGTAGTGTCCCCTGGTCTCCAGCTGTGTGCGTCTCTCTTTAGTGTCCCCTGGTCTCCAGCTGTGTGCGTCTCTCTTTAGTGTCCCCTGGTCTCCAGCTGTGTGCGTCTCTCTTTAGTGTCCCCTGGTCTCCAGCTGTGTGCATCACTCTTTAGTGTCCCCTGGTCTCCAGCTGTGTGCGTCTATCTGTAGTGTCCCCTGGTCTCCAGCTGTGTGCGTCTCTCTTTAGTGTCCCCTGGTCTCCAGCTGTGTGCGTCTCTCTTTAGTGTCCCCTGGTCTCAAGCTGTGTGCATCACTCTTTAGTGTCCCCTGGTCTCCAGCTGTGTGCGTCTCTCTTTAGTGTCCCCTGGTCTCCAGCTGCGTGCGTCTCTCTTTAGTGTCCCCTGGTCTCCAGCTGTGTGCGTCTCTGTTTAGTGTCCCCTGGTCTCCAGCTGCGTGCGTCTCTCTTTAGTGTGCCCTGGTCTCCAGCTGTGTGCGTCTCTCTTTAGTGTCCCCTGGTCTCCAGCTGTGTGCGTCTCTGTTTAGTGTCCCCTGGTCTCCAGCTGTGTGCATCTCTCTTTAGTGTCCCCTGGTCTCCAGCTGTGTGCGTCTCTGTTTAGTGTCTCCTGGTCTCCAGCTGTGTGCATCTCTCTTTAGTGTCCCCTGGTCTCCAGCTGTGTGCGTCTCTCTTTAGTGTCCCCTGGTCTCCAGCTGTGTGCGTCTCTCTTTAGTGTCCCCTGGTCTCCAGCTGTGTGCGTCTCTCTTTAGTGTCCCCTGGTCTCCAGCTGTGTGCGTCTCTCTTTAGTGTCCCCTGGTCTCCGTTGTGTTTGGTTTCTGCAGCTTTTAGTAAACTGCTCATGTTTCCTCTGCTGAATGTTCTCTAGATGCTGCATGTGATGAAGAGCTGCTGCAGATGTTTCTAAATGAGTTTTGGAACATTTGTGTTTTTATTTTTGCATCCTTTCTGAAGCTGCAGCACGCTTCTATTTCTAATTGTGGGAACAAATGGATTTATATGTTCAAAGTTTGGTATATATGATGTCTTTACTCCTCTGCCAGCTCTGAATTTAATGATTTCTATCCTTTAATAACACACTTTAAAGCAATTGAAACTGCCTGCTGTCTTATATCACACATCAGGGGCTTTGAGAGGCATTCAATAAAGTCTCAAATCCGACTTAACTGTTTGTGTATGGATTATAAAATGATAAAGAGATCTTTAAATGCATTCTCTCTCCCTATCACTGTTTTTCATACTTATGTAATTCATACTTGTCGTCAACATTAATCACATTTATGTCCATTGTTCATTCATAGAAAAGATGAGGGTAACATTTCATTGTAAGCCGTGGTATTATGGGGTTGTCCAACTGTTCCAGGAACACAAGCTGAACGTTATGACTGCACAGTTGGCATGTTAAACACAGTTAATGATGACACAATAATTCTGAGTTTTATTCTCCAGAAGCATGTCATTGAGACGTAGGAAGTTGTAGCGTTGCTTGTAAATCTTTCTGTGAACTCTTTTAAGTGGTCACAAAGGTCAAACACACAATCAAGTGTTTAACAGCGACTTAAATTGCCCGTCAATCGATCGTTTCGTTAATTACACCCTAAAACACGCTCCTCATTTAGCCTTTTACTTCCGCCTCTGCATTATCTGTTTTCTCATCTCACCTCTGCATCCCTTTCCTCCCACAATCCCCCCCCCCCCCCTCCCCGCTTTGTGCCGTGTTGTAGTTGGGATTATGTGCTCAGGCTGCCATTTATGCTAGGCTTTGCTACCGCTGCTCTCTGCTCCACCGGCCCACGGTGTATTTACACGAAGAATTGAATAAGTCTGAAACTATTTCTCATTACTATTAGGCTGCGGGAGGGTAATGAATGTGGGGATTTGGTTGTCAAATAGCGGCGGCCTGTGTTGATTTGCAGAGTGCAAACTGTGTTGGAAAAGGAAAAACATTTGCACATTCAGATTAAAGCAGAGAGGAGATACGTATGCGCTCTGCAGGGAGCTGCTTAGTTCTTCCTAAATGTTTTCTATTTCAAGTTTCATCCAAAAGCCAGAGTCAAGTGTAATAAGAACCCAGAAATGTGCTTTATTCTACGGAGGGATTTAGACTCTGAAACCCTCCCCAGTGTGTCTTTAGTTGCTCAAGCCTTAATTTCTAAACCATAAATCTGGATGTGAAGAGCAGATGTGACACAGCCTGGCCTCAGTGTGACTGCAGCTAATCTCACACAGCGGATCCTATAGCACCCACACATAGGTGAAGTTCATTACAGAAATCCAGCGTGAAGGCATGTCTTCCCATCCTCCAGCTGTTGATTATGTTGTGTTTTTTTTCCTCCCAGTCCTGATCATAATTGAGCTGCTCTCCTAAAGAAAACCCTTGGCCACAGAAATGCAACTCCACTTGTGATAAATGGAAAGCGATAGCCACAAAGTAGCAGCTGCGAGTTACAGGGGTTCGGTTAAGCGCTGCCCGAGGTGTTGAGATGTATTATGGCTCTGTATTGTGTTGCCAAAACTAAAGTTATTGCACCGCTGCAGAGGAAAGCCATGTTTTTATTAGAAATATGAGGCCTAAAGATTACTTTGCTGAGTGCCAGTGGTTTTATATTATGGTATTAATATCTCTTTCATTTAGTTTTATTCTGCCTTTACTGGAATTTAGTTGTAGCATTTTCAGATTGAATTGTAGCTTGGCAGATAGCTAACAGCATCTTGAATAAACACCCAGGAGACAGCAGTTACATTAGGGATGTTTCTTCAAAGATCTTATATTTGTTTTACTGTTGTCACATTACACTAAGGCGTCTTCACTGTATACAACATCAATACAAAAAACATGACATTTTTATCCATTACATAAAGTTGACGATTAGCATGAATGCTAACTTAACATTGAAATCCCCATTGTCGAGCTAGCATGATTAGCATCGCCATTGTCTTCAAGTTTTCACACATATTTTGCAACTGATATAGGGTAGGTTTTTTAATTGAATGTAGCTGGCTGCTTCCATACATGTGCTTCAGGGTTAGGCAGAGAAATAATAAGGGAATACTTTTCTAGAATAACATAAACTATGGCAAGCCTGCATGGACAAACATTGCCAAAACAGGCTAACTCTTAAGGGGACAGTACCATTTTCTTTGTGCTTTTTGTCTGAAACATCTTGATGACACACACAGACAATAGTTTCATAATGATCCACATCTCAGGTCTCTGTATTCTTTTAAGTGTTTATCATGTTGTATTGTTCAGTTATTGCTGGTGTTCACTGGAGCTTATAATTAACCTGTACCAAATAGAGTGTATTTTTTGCTGATAAATAAGTGGTAAAACGGACAAGTTCGGAACACATGTCCCGTGTGTTTCTCCTGTGTTAAGCCCCCTTGCAATTTGTTTTTGACAGTCTACCGCAGCAAGAGCTTCAAGGCTCATGATGACCATGCAGGCACATATGAAACAGACTGCAGCTCTCTGGTGGAGTTTAGGTCATGTTGGATCCTGTCAAAAGTCCGCTCATGTCTCCTCCATATCCTTCTTGGGTCATGAAGTGTGAAGAGAGTCGAGTAAACAGGATGCTTATTAAGTGTGATGTCTGCAGAGAGACAGAGTCACGCAGAGAGACCCCGAGCAGTAAGAAATGAATTAGAGAAAAGTCCCATGAAGCAAAGCGATGTCCGCCGCGACCTCCCGCCAACGCCCCGCTGCTCCAATTATCGAGCGTTTTGATTTGTCTTGGAGAGAGGGAAGACAATTTGAGTAGCGCTCTGCAGGGGGGGGCTCTGACAGCAGAAGAGAGTGGGCTCTTCTCTGAGGATCAGACAATAAACAGTACGTGGGGAAAAAGGAGAAATGTCAAAGTGTTGAAGTAATGTGTGTTATGAAGAAGCAGTGCTGGTGGAGTGATGGAGAGACGGTGTCTGAGGGAGGAACGTTTTTTAATCCGTCTTCACTTCATGACAGGTTCCTCACTTGCAGATTAGATTCCTCTTCTGCATCCTGTTTTCCATCTTCTTCTTTGTCTACTTCTTCTCCTTGATCTTCTGGCGTTGTTGCAGCCCTTATTCTTCTACTTTTCTAACACTTCTTCTACTTCTTCCTCTGTTTCTGTTTCTTTTCTTCGTATTGTTGTTGTTGTTGTTGTTGTTGTTGTTCTTTCTGATCTTTTTCTTCTCCAACTTCTTCTCCTTGTTCTTCTACTTCTTTGTATGGTTTGTGTTCTTATTCTTCTGCTTGTTCTTCCTCTTTTTCTGTTGTCCTTGTTTTTGTTTTTCTTCTTCTCGTTCTTCTCCTTCTTGTTGTTGTTGTTGTTGTTGTTGTTTTTTCTTGTCATTTTTCTCAAGTTATTGTCTGGATGCTGTAGAAAACTGTTTCACAAATGGCAGTGGTCCCAGATTATCAGATGGTGCTGTATAAAGCAGACGCAGTAATAACAAACACAGCTATTAATGAAACAGAAACACAATTCTTTGTCTACCTTCCTGTTGTTGTTGTTCTTTGTTCTTTAACCCTTTTTAACGAATGGCATTAATAGTGGAACATTTTTGATGGGAGAGTTGTATAAAATGAAGTATTTGGATTTGGATTTTATTTTTGCTTATTTACTTTCAGGAAATGTGCAACCCATCTGTCCCTACTTTGAAAGATATTATCTGATGCAGATTGATGTTGTTGTGTAGACGTAACTCTGAACACTGAATAATGTCAGACCCTCTCATCACTTTTGAATCACCTCTCCATGTCGGTTTAAATGATCCGTCATGCCACAGTGTTGATCCGTAGATATTGCACCGTAGCTATGAGTGAACCATCTCCATTCAGCATTCATTCAGTGAGCGCTGGTATCTGAGAGGAGCCGTTTCAGGACCATTCCTCCAATGAGAGCCGCGGTTGCTTACCGTCTGAACTGCGATGCCGGCGCAGATATTGAAAGTGAAAGGAGTCTGTCTCGGAAATGGAGTTAAGGCAGCAGATTGAGGCTGGGGGGTGTTATTGCTTTGTTGCCCGCCTCTTTTGCCGGGGTAATCAGTTTAGGCGCCGACATCTGATCTAATCAGCCGGCTGACGGATGGACAGAGACGGAGACCGAGACGTTTACGGAGAGCAGTGTGAGCATATGCAATCTAAAAAGCTAGATCCAAACACATAACACAAACAAACACAGATCCAGAGACACATAACCCCCCCCCCTCCCACACACACCACCACCACCACTCAAGGTGTCACTTGGAGTCAGAGTAGCTGTGGATTCCTTTGTGAGCATTACATCCTCCGCGCTCAGGTGTGGAGACGGAGTTAAGCGGTGTTTACTCAGTACCAGAACACTTCACAGTCATTTCCATTTAGAGGGGGGGGGGGCTTCTTTAAAGGAGGGAGAAGGGACACATCTGGGATGCGGTTGCCGTGGTGACACAGCTAAGCTCCAGATTTCATTTGCATCTGAGGTGGAACAGAATAACGTGGTGCTCTGAAACAAGTGGGATCTAAGTGACCTGAGCAGCAGGACGGGTTCAACCGGTGTTCAGTCCTCCCGTGCACATTCCTGCTGACATCTCTTTATTTTTTAATTTGAGTTTTTGGGTGTGTTTACCCTTTATTGGACCATACTTTAATTGATCATGTTAACATCTATTTGTTTCTATTGTATTTTATCTTTTTGGACATTTTACTCTAACTTATGATCTTCTTATAAATATGTATTTATTTTTATCTCTTTATTGTAAATTCTTCTTTTAGCTTCTTATGTTTGTATAAATATTTTCATTCATTTCTTTGTTAGTTATCTTATTGATTTTGTCATTCTAGAATCGAGCAACTTTCACAAACCGAATTTCCAACGGGGATAAAAAAGTATTCTGAGAAAGAAGTTTGCTTCTGGAAGTTAGCTAATAGTTACATCACTAACCTGTAGAGCTCTCAGTTACAGAGTGTGTGTGACCGCCCTGTCTCTGATGGATTCAGCTCGCTATAATACCCTTTGATAACTGATAGGCGTTGACGTTGATTCATTCCTGATCATTAAGCTCAGCGAGACGGTTCCTCTGTATGGAAATGGCATTCCTATATCCTCCCCCGATACAGAACGCAGTCATTAATCATTCATCGATAATGGAGTGAAATGCTGCCAGAATAAGCAGTTGTCCCGACTGCCGAGCCGAGCGTTATCCCTCTGATGACGGACACCAACATGTCAGCCTTTCTGGATGAGGAGAACTAACTGCAGCTCTTTATGTTTCATATCCTGTCCGCTGTTGCATGGATTTAACATTAGACATAATTACATCAGTACAAAAAAGAAGAAACTGTATCTTCCTCTGGTTGATTTAAAGGAACTAAATGAGGTTATTATTTTGGTTTTGGTTTTGGTTGGTTTATCTGTCTCAGCCGGATTACGGGGCAAAAATGTCGCCTGATTTTCTGGTGTCATAGTGGCCAAGGAAGAATAGGATCGAAGTGACTTGCAATATTCAAACAGCAGGACGCATGCCAGGGCTAAATATGTGTGAAAATACCAATGTGAATGAAGATCTGCAGCGATATCCTGGACAACAAACTCTCACACACCTTTGCAGACCATTGACATGCATTAAAACCTATACAACACAAATAATGAGCCCCCTTTAATATGCAATAACTTCCCTTTGCTGTGAATACTGTCCCCTAACACCTTCTTTCCTCTCCTCACTACCTCTTCTTTCTAAACTCCTATCACCTTGTCCCCCCCCCTCGTCCTCAGGCTCTGAGTCAGTCCTCTCCAAGCATTGATTTTCCAAAGAGCTATCAAAGTTGTCAAGGCCAGGCACAAGTGCTGCTGCAGACACAAGTTATGAACCTTATTAAGAAGATGTTTCTGGACGGGGGGGCGCCAAGAATTATATGATGGATGATGCACCTCTAGCCCTGTTTGTGTGTGTGTGTGTGTGTGTGTGTGTGTGTGTGTGTGTGTGTGTGTCTCTGTGTGTGTGTCTCTGTGTGTGTGTCTCTGTGTGGGCCATAAGCTGTGCAGTCGTTCCTGTGCCTGCTAAGCCTCTGCCTTCATCTGAAGCTGTTTACATCCAGCCAGGTCAGGCCTTCAACGCTCAGCAGCTACAATCTGACTCAACAACAGAGCAGATACACACTGCAGAGACCTGATACACACACACGCACACACACACACACACACACTGAAGGGATGAACATGCACATTACACATCTGACAACCTCTGTAATTTCACTAGAGCAGATGTGTGTGCGAGAGAAACTCCCTCTAGAGGGAACACAGAGATTGTAGCCTTTGCAGACGGTTTACATGCACTAAAACCTATAGAACACACTTCAGGAGAGGGAAAACCCTGAAAAAAGCAGAACTTTTTTAATAAAAAAGTTGGCTAAACACCAGTCAATGTCATCTCTGTTTTAAGAGAAACAACAGAAGCTAACATTGGATCAAACTGTTTGCTAACAACAATATCATCTCCTTTAGTTTCCCTTCTTTCAGACGTGGCATTGTGTGTGTGTGTGTGTGTGTGTATGAATAGCTCACAGTGTGTGGGGGGGGGGGGGGTTTGCTGCTAGACTCAGCTGAAGGGAAACAGAGAGACGAGGAAGAAAGTTGCTTTGGAAGCCCGTCTTTATTCCTGAATGAATGCACACTACTGCTCTGATAACGCTTCATAGTGGATTAGGATATTTAGTGGAATGCGTTAATATCTGTGTCTCGGGTGTTAGGATTTATTTCAAAGTGGCGCGCAGACTCCTGCTGCTGATGAATGATAGCTTTCTCTCTCTATCTCACACACACACTTTCTGAAACACAAGGTTTTCTACACCTTTAGTAACAAAACACAGTCCTCCTGTTCCTCTCAGCTTCAGCGTTCAGTATCAGCTGGAACTGCATTCTGCTCCTGTGTGTTGTTTTCTAAGTGCTAATGCAGACATATTTATAGCCTATAAAGCCCGGGGGGTGCAGACGTGGCCTCTGGCAGTGGTTACACAGCAAATGTATATTTTCATGCGTTATTAGGCATTGATTTTCCCCCGGATTAAGAGGAGTCGTAATGCTAAGCAGGAGAACACACACACACACACTTTGCTGCATCCTCAATAACCCCCAACACCACTTCAAAACAGTCCAAATCTGCAGAGCCACGTGCTAATTAACGCAGCGTATGCTAATTGTGCACATTACCCAACATATGCAAGTTAGCCTCCTGCAGTTTCTATGTTCTGGAGACCCGTACTGTACATCCCTAACATGAAACGTTGGGTCACTCAACATTTCCGGGACTCTATGAGCCGGCAACTATAGGCTAAACCCCGGCTGCTTCACGTCTAATCAGAACGGGAGCAGCCTCTCCAATTAGCTCTCCTTATTATTCCAATCTGTCAGATGGAAGGGAGCGCAGCAGAAAAGAAATCAAACATCCCCAGGCCTCGCACATTTAACTCATCCTCCCAGGAAAGGCAGGCAGGCGGGCGGGCGGGCGGACTGGGAAATTAAACCGGGAGATTTCCAGAGAGGAACACGCCGGCTGTGTTGTACACCTGCAGCTACGGCACGGCGAGATGCAGATTTCACGGAAACAGTTTGCTTGTCTTATCTTCCCTTTTGCTAAAATGCAGAAAAATATCCACGAGCTGGAAGTGGACCAAGAAAATAATGGAGTCTGAGAGCCTGTTTTATTCCTTCTTCACCACAGTCCACTTGGAGAGCACTTGGATGGCATGACTTACATTTGTGTGTGTCAGAAACATAAGAATGGCACTTTCCTTCCTGCCGGTGCTGAGGTCTACTTTCTCTACACGGCGCTCCGAGTGTTCCTTTGCCTCCCAGAGACACTTTGATTTAAGGCTCTTCAGCCATTAGAAGGTGTAAGAAATGTTCTGTCAGGCTCTCCTGTAGCCGGAGAAATTACCATGTTCCCTCACAATGTACGAATTCAGCTCGATCAGAGAATGAAAAATGACTAGCAGGGTGGGTTTCAGTGCCGGCGGAGGATAATTGCAGCTCAGATGCAAGATAGGGGATTCTTTAAATGTCTACCTCTCATAATACAGCCCCTAAAAACATGAAGATTGTGTGCTTTTTGAAAACCCCTTTTTTCTGTAATGAACGGTGTGAAAAACTGATTGCAGCATTCACTAAAACCTTCAGATTAAACAGTTTCAGACTTTAGCAAACGTGGGTCTCTTAGTATAGCATGGGAGAGTGGTTCAGAGGGAAGGACTGACAGAGGGAAGGACTGACAGAGGAAATTACAGAATTGTTTTCCAACAAACTGTAAAGTGATAATGGCCTGCAACCTCTACTTTAAAGAGTCCTCTCCTGCTGATGTTCAGGTGTATATCAGTATGTAGAGTCTCTACTTTAAAGAGTCCTCTCCTGCTGATGTTCAGGTGTATATCAGTATGTAGTGTCTCTACTTTAAAGAGTCCTCTCCTGCTGATGTTCAGGTGTATATCAGTATGTAGAGTCTCTACTTTAAAGAGTCCTCTCCTGCTGATGTTCAGGTGTATATCAGTATGTAGTGTCTCTACTTTAAAGAGTCCTCTCCTGCTGATGTTCAGGTGTATATCAGTATGTAGCGTCTCTACTTTAAAGAGTCCTCTCCTGCTGATGTTCAGGTGTATATCAGTATGTAGCGTCTCTACTTTAAAGAGTCCTCTCCTGCTGATGTTCAGGTGTATATCAGTATGTAGAGTCTCTACTTTAAAGAGTCCTCTCCTGATGTTCAGGTGTATATCAGTATGTAGCGTCTCTACTTTAAAGAGTCCTCTCCTGCTGATGTTCAGGTGTATATCAGTATGTAGAGTCTCTACTTTAAAGAGTCCTCTCCTGCTGATGTTCAGGTGTATATCAGTATGTAGAGTCTCTACTTTAAAGAGTCCTCTCCTGATGTTCAGGTGTATATCAGTATGTAGCGTCTCTACTTTAAAGAGTCCTCTCCTGCTGATGTTCAGGTGTATATCAGTATGTAGAGTCTCTACTTTAAAGAGTCCTCTCCTGCTGATGTTCAGGTGTATATCAGTATGTAGAGTCTCTACTTTAAAGAGTCCTCTCCTGATGTTCAGGTGTATATCAGTATGTAGCGTCTCTACTTTAAAGAGTCCTCTCCTGCTGATGTTCAGGTGTATATCAGTATGTAGAGTCTCTACTTTAAAGAGTCCTCTCCTGCTGATGTTCAGGTGTATATCAGTATGTAGTGTCTCTACTTTAAAGAGTCCTCTCCTGCTGATGTTCAGGTGTATATCAGTATGTAGCGTCTCTACTTTAAAGAGTCCTCTCCTGCTGATGTTCAGGTGTATATCAGTATGTAGTGTCTCTACTTTAAAGAGTCCTCTCCTGCTGATGTTCAGGTGTATATCAGTATGTAGAGTCTCTACTTTAAAGAGTCCTCTCCTGCTGATGTTCAGGTGTATATCAGTATGTAGTGTCTCTACTTTAAAGAGTCCTCTCCTGCTGATGTTCAGGTGTATATCAGTATGTAGAGTCTCTACTTTAAAGAGTCCTCTCCTGCTGATGTTCAGGTGTATATCAGTATGTAGAGTCTCTACTTTAAAGAGTCCTCTCCTGCTGATGTTCAGGTGTATATCAGTATGTAGTGTCTCTACTTTAAAGAGTCCTCTCCTGCTGATGTTCAGGTGTATATCAGTATGTAGTGTCTCTACTTTAAAGAGTCCTCTCCTGCTGATGTTCAGGTGTATATCAGTATGTAGAGTCTCTACTTTAAAGAGTCCTCTCCTGTTGATGCTCTGGTGTGATTTACAGAACAAGAACTCTGAACTGTTTTGGAGTCCTTGTGTTTTGGAGTATGCTAGTGATTGCTCCAATTAGCGGGCATTTCACGAGAGGATTATTATTTACATGGGATTGTTATTCCTCTGTGTTGACGGTGCGTTAAGTGATTTCTAAACACACACACACACACACTGTGCTGACAGCAGGGATTAACAGTCATGTTCTTCATCAGATCGATGTTACACCAACTCTTCTCAACAATGCTTAATCTCCTTCTGCTTTCATACTCCACAAGGGTTCCTGCAGATCTTTAAACAGCCTTTGCAATTATTAATCTGAACATCATAAGCCCTTAATTGGAAGTAGACATAAGAAGACACTTTTCCTGACATGCGTTTTTGGTATATTAACAAAATCATGTTACCAAATATTGAGGGTGTAGCATGTAAAGTTGAGCATTGTGTTAGAGAGAATGTATCGTCGCCTACTTAGATGTGTTTAAAAACTAACACCTTGGAATTGGATAAAAAGAATTACGGCCCATGATGCAAAAGTCAGTGTTTGGCTGCAGAGAAGGGGATGGGCCTCTATGTGTGTGTGTAGTGTGTGTGTTGCATGTGTTTAACATGTTTGCCCCAGATCTGTGTGTGTCTTTCAAGGTCAAATCAGACAGTCAATAACTTGTGATGCTGGTCAGTTTCAGCCTGCAGGGTTAAACTCACATTATGGTTAGAAATGAGTGCTGGCGTGCAGAAGAGACGCTTTCAATCCAACACTGTTCTTCTCATATCTCGCAAAGTTCTCCGTCTTCCTGCGCCGTCAGTCTTTTAAACCGGAGATTTATTTCGCATTACTCTTGAATAAATATTGTTTCCGAGTGTCGGCGCCGCAATATCAACCTTATTGAATAATAAATTACCCTCTCTGTGAAATGCCTTCAGGTTAATAGACATTCAATGAATAAATAACGGGGGGAACTCAACAGTGAGTTAGAGAACAGCAAAGGCAGCTTTTTTTAATGATTATTTTCCTGCAAATGACTGAATTCTTTTTTGTGCTCAAATTGCAGTGGAGTGTTGCCTCAGATTGTAATTAATGCACCAGGGTCTTTAATATGGATGTTGGTTGAGCCATATTGTGCTGGCAGCGGTTAAAAGGAATTAATTCAGCGCTCCGGCGTTGTCTCTTTTAATTGAATAAATAAGTCGTTTCTTGCTCCAATAGATTGGTTTTTTTCTAAGAATCATTATTTCGATAACAAAAGGTTAAGATTGATTAGAATTATTTCGAGATGAATGGGTGTGAAAGAGCTCTGTGTTTCTCCTCCGGTCACAATGAATCAGCTTTATCTTCTCCTGTCCTTTAGGAAACTGAACAGATTCATTTTCTTTTACATTCATCTGTATTTTATTCTTTATTCCTTTCTGGTTTTGATGCAAGTCACCTTTGTGTAGCCCCGCCCCTTTCCCCCCATCAGGTAGATAGAATGGGAGGATGAAACCCTCTTTAGTGTCACATACGTGCACACAGCACACACAGTGAAATTGGTCCTCTGCATTTAACCCATCCTAGTACTAGGAGCAGTGGGCTGCTATCGTGCAGCGCCCGGGGAGCAATGGGGAGGGGGGATTGGAGGTGTCCGGTGCCTTGCTCAAGGGCACCACAGCAGGGCCTAGGAGGTGAACTGGGACCTCTCCAAGCAGCAGTCCACTTTCCATATTTCAAGTCTGTTCGGGACCATCACACGCTTATCTTATGTCTTCTGGTTTAGCTCCAGCATTATAAGAAATATATTTTATTTAGGATAACTCACAGCCACACTGCGGTGATGAGATGGTTTTACAGAACCTCACCCACCCTCCGTTAGAGACTGCAGGATGACAATAAAAACTATTTAACCAAGAGATAGAATTCAATTAACCTGTCAGTGTGCTGTTTAGCTTACATACGTTTGCTATGTAGCTAGGTAACGTAGCGAACTAGCAAACGAACGCTATCCATCCCTCTATCCATCTATCAAGCTAGATAACATTCCCTATCCATCCACCTTGTTACCCATCCAACATGCTATAGCAAATGTTAGCTATCTAGCTAGCATCGGTAAACTCGTGGCTCTGGTAATTAAAATTTGAATTATTATTGCACAGCTTATGGTTAGTCTGGCAGTGCAACCAGTTTCTACGGTTCAGGCAGTGACAGGAATTATGAATTCATTGTTTATGTGGGTTTTTTAAGAACACTGGGCTTAAAAGCTCCTTAGAGCTCCAGGCATCGCTGTAAATTCTCAAATATACGTTACTTTGATAAAGTAATCACATATTGGCTGGCGAAATCGTTAGTTTCTTGCCTGGAAAAACTCTTATTACTTTGAAGCAGTTCATTCAAAAGCTTAAGAAAATGTTTTTGGAACAAAACAAGGTTGCTAAAGCTGTTGATGCCAATAACCAGCAATTATGCTCCACCGGAAGTGTGGAAGCACCCTAGAGACTGAGTGGAGGTGAATACTGAGTCTTGCTCCTTGTCTCACTGTGGCCCGATGCTGGGCGATGAAGCATTTAGCTGATCCTAACTCTGCAGCTTTCCTCCTGTACCAAAGTCCACCAGAAACCCCTCCACCCCTCACCTCCCTCCCTCACCTCCATCCCTCCCCTCCATCCCTCACCTCCATCTCTCACCTCCATCCCTCACCCACAGCTGTCGTGTTCTAACACACGGCTCGTTTAAACACATCAAACTCCCAGCGGGGGAGGAGATACAGTTCCAGCATTAAGATAGATTGAAAATCATATTTCACAGCTGGAAGCCGTGTCAGGGAACGTTGTGTCCGCGGAACAAGACCAGCGCACGCTTTACAAATGGTCAGGTGAAGCCTATCATTTAGGTGCTACCCAGTTCTGCTGAAGTGCAGCGATAAGTCAGGAGACTCAGCTCGTCATCTTCCAGGAGCTCCATCTCCTCTGATGCTGCTTCCTCTCTGGTGCATCAACGAGCTCCGACACGTCTGCAAGTCTGACTTCTGGTTGATCAAAAACGCTTTTCTCTTTCTGCACGCAGTCGAACATGCATGGGTGTTTCGGGGTGTTTGACAAGTTGGACAATGTTGGTTGTGAGTTGAATCATCTGCAGTCGTCTGCCGTCTGTGGATATAACTCTTCTCCATGTAGTCAGTAGAGACGTTTACTATCCGTGTCTTTGCGGTCCTATAATCTAAGCTGAAGATGTTTTTTCGAATGTCTTGCAAAATAATGTATGTTTGTCCATTTTCCTCTTAATTCTGCAGGATTCATTTCCTTTTTTTGGACCTTTTATTTAACTTTTATCCAATTAGTGCATTCAATCTTGAAGATGCAAACTCAAAACAGTAACAATTGTGCAGGTACATTAGCTTACAATAAGCCCAAACCATAGTAAGTGCTACAGCATTAGCTTTAAATAAGCCAATCATTTCTGAGTGCTATGCAAATAAGTGAGATGTAGACTTCCTTCTGTCCTGATATCAAACGGGGGCTCCATTTGGAGCCAGGAAAGCCAACAGACATCTTTTAGTTGAAGGGTAACTCCAGGTTAAACGGTTTGGTTAGGATGATCCTAATACATCAAAAATCCCCTTTAATGCTCCAAATGTGGCTTGTTTGATAGTTTTGGCACATTTACGGTCAAGGTTCGGCATTGAGGCAACAAAAAGTACTTGGTTTTGGTGTTAAAATTGGTCTAAACTAGGAGACAAAACAGAGGCCAGATTGTCTATCTCAACCACCTCTTAAAGATCTGTCACTGCAGTATAACCGCATGCTAACGTCATGCTACCCCATGCTTAAATGATCCTGCTACAGCACAGGCATTCGATTGGTAGACCTCTTTCTAGACAGGATTCTGAAAACCAGAGGACTGAGAAACGAGTGGTTTGAACATAAATCGCCTTGAGCTTATATTATTTAAAGCTTCTTCTTAAGGGTAAAGGTTCTGTTTATGATCCAGTGTCTGTTAACAAGCCGGCTGTTGATTGTAAAACAACCTGGGGAAGATTTTGGGTTTGATAAAATATGGAGAAACATGTTTTTAAATACACAGATTATAACAAGTCCTTTAAAACCAAATTTGAGATTTTTAATAGACTACATGCTTTTGTGGGTTTTCCAAGTTTGGTAGATATAAATCCAGTCCCTCTGAGGACAGACGTGGGTCCCACAGTCTGCCAGCTCAAATCTCACAGACTGGGCTAAGATGAGAGAGGAAAATATTTCCCCAAGATCTCTAGCACCTGATGAATGAGCGGTCAAGCAAAACACCAGAACCCCCCCCCCCCCCCCCCGCCCACTCTCTCTCTCTCTCTACCTCTCTCCTGCTGGCTCTCTGCTCCCCCCCGTAGTGTTTATCTTCTCCATCATCTTTACAACCCGGGAACATCAACACTTTCTCACTGACATCTGGACTGTGTGCAGGAGATAGGGGAGACAGAGAGAGGACTCTTTAAAGTAGAGCCGCTACATACTGATATACACCTGAACATCAGCAGGAGAGGACTCTTTAAAGTAGAGACACTACATACTGATATACACCTGAACATCAGCAGGAGAGGACTCTTTAAAGTAGAGACACTACATACTGATATACACCTGAACATCAGCAGGAGAGGACTCTTTAAAGTAGAGACTCTACATACTGATATACACCTGAACATCAGCAGGAGAGGACTCTTTAAAGTAGAGACACTACATACTGATATACACCTGAACATCAGCAGGAGAGGACTCTTTAAAGTAGAGACTCTACATACTGATATACACCTGAACATCAGCAGGAGAGGACTCTTTAAAGTAGAGACTCTACATACTGATATACACCTGAACATCAGCAGGAGAGGACTCTTTAAAGTAGAGACTCTACATACTGATATACACCTGAACATCAGCAGGAGAGGACTCTTTAAAGTAGAGACGCTACATACTGATATACACCTGAACATCAGCAGGAGAGGACTCTTTAAAGTAGAGACGCTACATACTGATATACACCTGAACATCAGCAGGAGAGGACTCTTTAAAGTAGAGACACTACATACTGATATACACCTGAACATCAGCAGGAGAGGACTCTTTAAAGTAGAGACACTACATACTGATATACACCTGAACATCAGCAGGAGAGGACTCTTTAAAGTAGAGACACTACATACTGATATACACCTGAACATCAGCAGGAGAGGACTCTTTAAAGTAGAGACACTACATACTGATATACACCTGAACATCAGCAGGAGAGGACTCTTTAAAGTAGAGGAGATGTGAGTCTGCTGGCTGCTGACAGAAGGAAGCAGTCCTTGTTAGTGCCTCTGGAGGTCAGAGGTCACCGCAGGTTCACAGGCCGGTCGCTCCTCCATCCTCTCAGGTTTGTTAAGACAGTGTTATTCAAACACTGTCAGAGGTGAAGCCGTGGTACCAGCGGCCTGATGGATGAGATAGCTGGGTTTACAAGTGTGTGTGTGTGTGTGTGTGTGTGTGTGTGTGTGTGTGTGTGTGTGTGTGTGTGTGTGTGTGTGTGTGTGTGTGTGTGTGTGTGTGTGTGTGTGTGTGTTAGATTGTATGCCTATAAACAGATAAGAATCAGTGTGTGTGTGTGTGTGTGTGTGACAGTCAGACCTGCAGAGCGTCACTCGCTGCTCTGGTTCCTCCTTCATCATAACAAAGTCCTCCTAATGGACGGGAGACATTTTTCACTCAGGGACAGGAAGCCTGATGAACGGGCTTCGTGGTAATACAGGTGCAAGGTATGGAGGAGGATTAGGGCCGTTTCTTCCAGTCGGACAAAAAGGGAGTTTAGAAAAAATTCAGAAATGTTTTAATTCAGATTTTTTAAGAAAGAATTCAAAGTCAAAATTCAGAGGAAACATTATCTAAAATCTGACTTTGTTTCTATGAAATTCTGGAAAAAAAAGTCAAACTTCAGAATCTTATCTGGAAATTGAGATTCTTTTGTGACTTTTAGACCTCCCAACATCTGGAAAGGTCAGCAAACTTCTCTCCTGGAGGTCTTTTTAAATAAGCAAAACTTCTGAAAATGCAAAGCGCTGGAGGTGTGCAGGAACCATAAACAGCAGACAGAATCACCTGTGATGTTTGGAGGAGAGATGCAGTGGGAAGAGAAGTTGTTGCGTCAGGCTGGTGGGCGGGGGGTGGGGGGGGCGGCGACTCCACATCTGTCTGCAGCTCCTCTGACGCAGGGTCAGCTCCGAGTCGTGCAGAGAATCGCTCTACTGTTAGTGAAGATGTTATTGTCATTACAGTTTGTCTCATTAAGTTGCCCTCATTCCTCCTTTGCAATTTAAATAGTTTTACTTAGCAAGCATCAACCAAAGCTTAGCTACCACATCCTGAGACTTTACTCCTTCTTAAACACGCATGGACTTCATTTAACATCCTCACACTGTGCTTCATGCCTCCGCTCTTCTTCTGGAGTGAGAGGTGAACCTGTGGTCCTTTTCTGTCACTGTTTCCTTGTCCTTTATGTCGGCTCCACACCTGACAGCTCTCGCTCTAATCGATGACTGAAGAGCACTGCAGTGCTGACAAAGTCGGACTTAGTTTATCTGTGGCAGCGCACTGAGCGTGTGTGTGTGTGTGTGTGTGTGTGTGTAATGTGATCAATTATTAATTGTTTCAGTAATGGGCCCAGAGCCTCTGGAACGGCTCCATGTGTCCCTGATTAAAACAACCTCAGCACTCGATACACTTCCCAGAATTTTAGAGTGGGATAAATACAGAGAATCGGCCCTGATAATAAAGGAAAATCAGCGAGGAGGAAAGTTCACGAGGAGTCGCTGGGGAGCTGTTAGCAAGAGGAAGACGAGCAGAGAGAGAGACGGCGTGAAAAATAGTGAATTAACAACCAGTGGAGGTGACTGCTCCATCGGTGGCTCTCCGGGCGCTCAGGAAATGGAGTGGGCTGACTGTGTCGATTCCTGCTTAATAGTCTCCAGCGCTGTTCTGAAGCTGCTGATTAGAGCGCAGCGCGGAGATTGACTCTGGGCAGAGAGTGGGCTGATGAATACAGAGTTGAGCGGGGGGAATAAGACGGCAGGTAATCAGGCAGCCGGTCTACCAGCAGCACTGCCCCATGCATGTGGAGACGCTCTCACATTACACTGTCTCTTTCCCGGGGACGTCTGGTGAAGCTCTGCAGAGCTGCAGGCAGAGAGGCTGCTGGGACACACATGCTGGGTCTGTGGAAGACTTTTAATTGCAGCCTAAGTTGTGTCTTTGCTCCTTTGTTCTGTCTCTTTCTGTCCCTCTCTCTTGTCACGCTTTCCTTTCCTGTTTATAATATGTAGCGTCTCTACTTTAAAGAGTCCTCTCCTGCTGATGTTCAGGTGTATATCAGTATGTAGTGTCTCTACTTTAAAGAGTCCTCTCCTGCTGTTGTTCAGGTGTATATCAGTATGTAGTGTCTCTACTTTAAAGAGTCCTCTCCTGCTGATGTTCAGGTGTATATCAGTATGTAGAGTCTCTACTTTAAAGAGTCCTCTCCTGCTGATGTTCAGGTGTATATCAGTATGTAGTGTCTCTACTTTAAAGAGTCCTCTCCTGCTGATGTTCAGGTGTATATCAGTATGTAGTGTCTCTACTTTAAAGAGTCCTCTCCTGCTGATGTTCAGGTGTATATCAGTATGTAGTGTCTCTACTTTAAAAGTCCTCTCCTGCTGATGTTCAGGTGTGTATCAGTATGTAGTGACTCTACTTTAAAAAGTCCTAGCCCATAGAAGCGTGAGTGTTCCATAGTGATGTCACTATATTTCTGGAAATAAACAAAGACCATTTACATGCACAACAACCTATATGACACACTACAGGGAAGGGAGAACCCCAAGAAATCAGAATAGGGCACCTTGTGCTGCAGCTCCTCTTTTCTCCCTCTGTCTGAAACCATAGTCACTTCGATAAATTAGTGCCAAGACATCATACCTTTTAGTGTTGTATTTTCTAACAACTTGTAAGGGTTAGTTTGGTGATAAACCGTCTTTGTTTTGAGTGACAGCTAGCTAGCTCCTGTCTTCTAAATCCAGTGTGTGTGTTCTCTGCGTAATTTAAAGAGGATAAACGTGTGTGTGTGTGTGTGTGTGTGTGTGTGTGTGTGTGTGTGTGTGTGTGATGTCCAGATGCCTGCCTGTGGTTTATGGATATTCATTACACAACCATTACAGCAGAGGTTACACGGGACGAGAGGGATGTTTTATCTGCTAATGCATAAAACAAAATCTCTCTCTGTCTGTCTCTCTCTCTCTCTCTCTCACACACACACACACACACACACACACACACACACACACACACACACACACACACACACGTCCGTATCTGTTGACATCTGAGGAATGAAAGCATCCATCATCCCACGTGGCAGATCGAAGCGAGTGTGTACGAGATGATGAGAAACAAATCACCCCGAACGACACACTCTCCTCTCTGCTGGACGGTCGGGTCAGCGGCGCGTCACTGAAGAACCCTCGCTGGTAATCGAGCTTTATTAAAAGTGCGAGTGTGTCAACAGCGGATAGATGGCAGTCGCCGTGGGGATGTACATCCAACAGCCATTTGGTTTTGTTTCCCGCATCGATCTCGTATTCCCCGGCTGATCGATGGCATCTAGTGGCCGGCTGATTGCATCACGTGACCCTCACTGCTGCCCCGGGCGCTCACACCATCGGTTCACTCCCTTAAAAACACAGCGGAATAAAAGTCAGCTCGGAGGGCAATCATCGGGTGGCTTGTTACAGCGGTTATGGCAATATCAATATGGGGAGATATTGGATTAGGGAGTGTCATAAATTGAGTGGAAATTGGCGTTATGGATTATTATTTCAAGCTGATATTAAAGGGAGAGCATCATGCTATCTTTAGCCGACACACTTCCTTAAAAGCAGGTATTAAACGGTGTCAGGAAATGGATAATGTAGATTTTCGTCTGAAATGCCCTTCCATAAGTCCTGTCAGTGTCCAACACGGCCACAAATGGCATAAACAAGCAAACTAAATAAGAAATATGGACGGCTGTTTAAAACAAGGTCTTTTTTTGTAGGAATGATTACAGATTACCATTTTTGTTGAGTTTGTTTAGCAGCCTGCTTGCATCATTGGTGATTTGATTTACAGTTTACTCCGTTAAAACACGACTGAATAAAACCAATCATTGGAAAACCTGGGCTCCATAAGACAGCTCTTGACATGCTTCATGCTCTTCAAAAAGGCCTGTCAGTGTCAAAAAAGGCCACAAATTGCATAAAAAAAGCAAACAAAATAAGCAAAATGGACGTTAATTGAAGCCCATGAATATAGGGTGCATTAATGATGTGCACAGAGACACAGATCCCTAAAAACTAGGTCTTTTTTTTAGGTCTTCAATTCCAGCGGAGTTGGTTTTATAGACTGTTATTTTTGGGGTATTTATCCTCCTTACAAATGGGTCTGAGGTTGTTTGGGTGCAGAGGATGCTGTTGGTAAATGTTCAGGAGATAAACTCGGGACATTAGCTGCAGGCGGGACGAGCCTCAGGGGCGACATGAACTAATCCGCTCTAATAGACACACACATTACCCCCCCAGCGTTCAGCCGCGGTCACTTCATTACCGTTAGAGCTGTATGCAAAGACTGCGGTTAAAGGGATAACGAGAGTTTAGCCACCGGATTACAATCAGCACCCAGGATTCAGTTCTTTTTGTTTTAGGGAAACCTTGACAGCAGCTAAACTCTGAGGCTGTTGTCAGGTAGAATTTAAAACCCTCTGGCTGACTAACAAACCTCAAATCTCAAGAGCTAAAAACTGTAAATAAGGAGCCGGAGAAACTGTGCAACCGCTGCAGAGCTTCAACGTTATCCCTGATGGTGTGACCGTCAAATGCAGACATTATTTTATAACTGTATGCTGTTGGTGTCACTACTTCCTGCTCATTTAGCACAATCTAAAGAAAGAATAAAGTACATTTCACAAGTAGTATTTGTGCTAGTGTCCAGGCTGAAAACCCATTTACCATGATCAGCATCTGATCGAAGCCGAACGCTCATTTTGAAAATCTGGATTAAAGTCTGGTTAAACTGATCCAATTATTCCTAGTTTTTGCAGCAGCTTTCAGAAGCGTCCAGCTGTCAAGTCCTTAAGATGAGGGCTAACATGAGATGTTGACAGGTGACGAGGAGAGGAAAAACTCATTGTTTGCTTCATGGGTTTGGTTCATCATGACTGGCATATCTTTAAATTAAAAGTCTGTGTTTGGAAGAGATCATACCTCCTGATAGAAGCTGTAAGTGTTCATTTTAAAGAGGCTTTATTATGCTTTTTGGGGGTTTTGCCTCCAGCTAACCAATCACAGCAGACTGGGCTCTGGTTTCAGACAGAGGGTGAAAAGAGGTGCTGCAGCACAGGCAGTATGAGAAACACGAAGAGCTTTCTGATGCTAAATTGAGCAGAATATTCCCTCTTTAAACACGACGGTGTGAATAGATTTGGGTTTATTGTAAAGTCTCTGATTCATCTACTGGACACACACATAAATCACATTTAAGCAATGTTTCTTCAGTCAGTTGTAAAGTTGTATTCATCAGATCAAACCCTTTTTAAAGTTTTAGAGGTCAGTGAAGATGGAAAGCTCCACACTTGTGTCTCAACCGACTCTTTAACAGATAACAAAATAGCTTTAAAGTTAGAATCTACGTCTAGACATCCTGCGGCCATTTAGAAAAAGGGCCAAATAAGTAAAGAGCGATGCTTCTCCGCTGTACGTCAATTCCACTCTCACCTCGTTGCGATGGATAGAGCTCACAGGTTTATGAAAAACCCGCAGGCTCCGTGTTCCAGCTGAGGCTAAACGCACGGCCAAGGCACTGTTTATTTCCTCTGAGTGCTTTCTGGATTTATTTCATTGAAAAGTACAGGAAGGAGTTGTTGAGCGGAGCAGGGAGACTGAGGGGGGTGCAGTAAAAAACATCACAGAGGTTTGTTGGGGACTGTTGTTTGAGACAGCTTGCAGACTGAGTGTAATTGGAGCACACTGACCCGTTGTTTGCCAAATAATGAGCATGCAGGGGAAGTCATCGGTCAGTAAATGAGCCTGGGGTCGCCTGTCAGGTCATTAACCAATCATTAACTAATCTCATTTAATCATGACCTCATCAACAGACCCCCCCCCCAACCCCCATCAGATCAGGAGCCAGAGCTTGTGTTCCTGACATTACAGAAAACACGAGGCACATTGAGCAGGAAGTATGAGCTGTTTCTGCAGAAGCTACACGGAACAAGTGGCTTATAGCTTTGTTTTATTTGAGGTGAGCAGCAGGAACATATCCATCAGCATCCATTAATCTGTTCATTTGATACGGGATTGATTGAAAAATATAAGATATAAGGATATTTAATTTAATTAGAATAATGACAAGACAAAATAATAATGATCGTAGGGTTTCATCCTCCGATTCTATAACATGTATTACAATAATATAAAACGACAATACAATATTATTTGTATTGTTTGTAAAATGAAAAATATCAGAAAATAAAAAAGAGTGGTGTTATAATTACTTCAATCAAACTAAATGAAATGAATGTAAGGTGACTGTCAAACTGAAAGCAGTAACATCCAGCACAGCCATATTTCTGACTAGAATAATCTCATTTTTCTTATTAAACTTGACTTTAACCATCACTAATTTAACAAAAACCATTACTGATTCATTTAAATCCATTTCATTCGAGCCATACATCTTTGAACTTACCCACAGTGAGTGAGCAGGTACTGATTTGTCCATCTTCACAGTTTGTCTTTGATTGCAAACGGAAACCTGATCACCTCTTCCTCTCACTTTACGTATCAAGTATCCCTCTGCTGTCATATACGTTTCACAATAATCATTAATGCATTTAAAGAGCCTCTGTGTGCTTCAGAGGAGGCTCTGTTCAGTGTGTGTGCTTCAGAGGAGGCTCTGTTCAGTGTGTGTGCTTCAGAGGAGGCTCTGTTCAGTGTGTGTGCTTCTGGAAGGATTGATACATTGTGTTTTGGAAGCAACAGATAAAATATGATCTGTTTCTCCCAAAAATAATACTTAAAAAGGCATTTGACAGCCAATTTAAAAGGCCACTGTGTGAGGAAGATACTGCCTCTTCCTTTTTCTGGTTTGTCTCTTTTTGTTTCCATTTTTACAAGTCGAGATCATTTTCCTCCTCTCCTGTCCTCTGTCAGCAGTCTGGACTCTGTCTGCACACTTTTCCTTATAAGGATGCTTCCACACACTATCCATCCTCTTCCCATCGACCCCTCCCACTGCTTCCCGACCTGGCAGCGGAGGTAGAGGGACTCCTCATCCATCTTCAGAGCCCGACTTTGACACGCCTGGATGCTAAACTAAAAAACATGTAGCGCTTTAAAGAAGAAAGTGGGTCGTATGCACCTCAACTATCTGAGACACAGCTGAGGAAATGAACACCATCCATCAAAACGCTTCTCGGAGAGGAGTCGGACATCAGCCGTGTCCACAGCCAATTATAGATGAGAGGGGGGGGGGGGGGGGGGGGTGTTTGTAACTCTAAAAACAACTACAAGTGCATATGGATGTCTAAGAGAGACACACACAGACGCAGATGTGTGTGTTCAGAGTGTCTGACTGACAGGGCAGCTCTCTCTAGATATAAAGAAGAAGTGATGACACTCCAGCAACTCTGGGAGTGTGTGTGTGTGTGTGTGTGTGTGTGTGTGTGTTTCCCATTCATTAGTCCATACATCAAAACAGATGTGATGGATGGACTCTTTGGAGAAGCTGTAGCAGATGTTTTTACTTCATTTCCAGCTCAATTGTCTCTTTTTTATTGGTAATAGTTGTATTCCAGAGTATGCCTCTTGTCTAGTTTTGATCTAGGGTTGTATTTTTCCACTTTTGCCTCTTGTTCACAGGTTTGTAATTACTAGTTACATGCAAAATGTAGAAATATCATTAAGATGTTTTTAACCGAAGTGTTTTAGTTTAACACACACACAGTTAAGCTCACACACACTGTTTTATGAACATATAGGTTCACCTGCTGAATTAAAAACAGAACAAATGAACCAAAGAAAGAGAAAACCATGAAGCAGATTCAGGCAGTAGTGGTTAGGAAATCCCGTTACATGTATTCCAGAAGCCTGAAAGCGGTATCTGGCCTCCCTGGTTCCTGACTCTGGGGAACGCCGTATTGCTCCGTTGTGGGCGATGTTCCAACTCAATGAGGCGCACTGCCTTGTGGGAATATTGGATTTTGAAGGTGTTGGTTTTTCCTCCCATTAATGTGAGGAAGTACCTCGCTTCGTCAGGTATTCTGGAGAGCCGGGTTATTATAAACAGCAGAGATCCTGCCGCGCTGATTTATCCGTAAGCATATATAACATGAACCGCAGTATGATTTACATACGGTTCGATCCATCAGGAAGAACTGGATCCAACGCCTGCAGAGTAGAGTCGTAATGCAGTTTAGAAAAAAAGTACCAGAATTTAAGTAAAGACAAATAACAACAAATTCAGCTCAGCTCGGGGGGATGAGGGGCGGGGCTAGAGGAGTTCAGGAGGTGAAGGCAAGAGTGAAAAGGTGAATTTCGAGGGGGTTTTTTCATGGTAAATTTAACCTGCAACTACACCGTTTATAAAGCACATAGTATAAATCATAACTTTAATATGTGTGCACAATAATTCTGACTTATTACCACAATGTTCATGAATCTATACAAAATAAAGCTACATTTCATAGTTAATAAAAGGCAAAAATGCTTTATTTTTCTAAAATTGACTCCGGAAGACCACAGAGGCACCACATTTGAATAAAACTTCCCTAATTCAGAGTAGTGGTCATCATCTTTGAACTTTGCCTGAATAATCCATGTTGATTATTTCATGAAATAACCCCTCATTCAGATAACAGGAAGGTTGAGTGACATGCATATCGATTACTCAATTAATCAATCCATTACAAAAAGATACTAATATAGAGGACTATTACGTACACTGCTGTTAAATCATAATTCAAAGGGCAGTAACTGAGGTTTTGTTTTTCATTGGTTTTCAAAGTGAGGTTTTGGCAGAGGTGGTTTATTATTTGTATGCTTTTTCTGATTTTGTGTAAGCTAAAATAAAGGGTTTTCATGAATAATAATACAAGATGGAAGCAGCTTGTTTGAAAGAACAAGCAAACAGAAGATGTTGAAACACGATCTGAAAGTAGAGCGGTGGAGAAGCGGCGAACGAACGACTCCTGCGTCCTCTCATATTTTATTAGGCTATAAAACAGAAAATCACATTTCCATATTTAAGAAGCTGAAACCATCAGTTTGTTGCATCCCTAGTCCTGTCTTTGCGTATGAGGTTGTTTGAGGTCCTGAGTCTGAGTTTAAGATCTTCTTTACGTGACGTTTGTTGCAGCCTTTGAGCCGGTCTGCAAAGAAACCTCTACAGAAATCGCGTTCGCAGCAGAAGTGTTTCTCTAATCGTTGATCTCTGACTTCTGACTCTGAACTCTTCTCTCAGACCGATAACGCAGCGATAAGCTCAGTGTTCAACATGGTGATGCGTCTTTGCTCTGACGTGCCCTTTGACCCTGCGTGCAGAAACTAAAGTCTGCATAAGAAGCGAGGCAGGAGCTGGGAGAGATGATTGACAGCTGGCAGGTGGATAAACATTAACAACAACAACAACAACAACAACAACATGCAACATGTCAGAGGACTCCAGACAAGAGATAAAGCTCCTGAGGGAACACAGGGATTTTAGCCTCTACAGACCATTTACATGCACTAAAACCTATAGAACACACTACAGGAAAGGAGAAAAAGGCCGTCATTTCAGTAAAGTTAGTTCAGATCCATGAATGATGACCTGTTCGTGGTTCAGGTTAGAAAGATCTGTCAGACTGGAAGATGAAAGGCAGTGTGGGGATGGTTGTCAGACCCGGTCCTCCTGCTGATCCATTCACCCCGACTTCACGGTGACAGACTCTCTTTCTCTCTCTCCCGCTCGGGCGCTGTCGTCCTTCGGTATCGATCCAAAACTCCTGTGCTGCCAGATTGCTTTCAGCAGCAATCACCTCCTCCTGTCATAACGGAAGAGCTGCACAGATCTCACTCTGTCTCAGTGTTCACGAAAAGAGAGAATCGGCTGATGGAAGCAAGGCTCTCGGGATCCTGATTGAAGAGGAATGTGCTGATGTTTTAATTGATGAGGCGAAAATAAATCTCCCTCTCTAGCTCCGTCCGTTTACAGTAAGTGCTGACAGTGTCAACACCTTATTGGACACCGTGTCCCCTTCCTGTCTCTACTATTGACACTTCCCTTCATCCTGCTGTCTCTTCGTCCACGTCTTCACCAGCAGGTCTAATTATGGAGCAACAATAACTCCCCCCACGGCTCCTCTCTGCTCCCGGCAGCGTAACAAAGTCATTGGCACATCACCGCCGCTGTAAGTCAACGTGACGGATTCTGAGGTGAGCGGCTGAATATAATTATGCGCCATGTGCCGCTGCCGCAGCGTGTGCTCAGACCGGAGTAAACAGGCCTTCCAGTTGTTAGATGTCCACATCCATCTCCACGGTGGACTGTTTGATGTTCGCACGGGTGCGGCGGAGGGGGGAGATATGGGAGGCTGGGGAGCAGGGACAGCAGTTGGAGGGTGTTGGTAGGATGTGGTGCACGATGTATAAAACAGAAGGGAATGGGCACTGAGGGTATTGTCCAGATACGAGGGGGACAGCTGGGGAGATGATGCACGAGCTTTGAGCGTCAGAGAGTTTGGATCTGGTGGGGTGAGAATAAAAAGTGTTCATTCTAAACTTTTACGGTTATGGTCAGTGGAGGCTTTTTATCTTCCCGGTACCGAGAGACCCTCTGCTGGAATACTCCACTCAAGACTTGTGGCTGAAACAACTTTAAGGAGTATTTTTTTTATCGGCTGTACAACGGAGGAAAGACTCTTTGAAGATGTGCAGGTTTAAGGGATGGTGATCAGTTCTTTAGGATGTTTCTTGTCGGTAATAGAGACATTACATGACATTAAGGCGGACTTGTGTCGCCGTGATGACGTTTAGTAGTTTAGGTTTTAAGACACATAGAAGCTTCCGACATATACCAGTGGGGTATTTACTGACATGTTTTATATCGTATAGTCTGGTGTTTTAGCTTTCAGCATGAATTAACAAATGAAAAAACAAGCAGGATGAATAAACCACCATATTCCTCATATATGCTTTAATTTCAACTCCATGAGGATATAAAGATTGCCAAAGAAAGCAGTGTGTGGTGCATGCTATTAGGGATGACTGATCCTGAAAGAGAAGGGATAGTTTTATACATGGAAACAACTCTTGTGTGTTTGCTGCAGACTGGAAGCTGCTGTAGAGAACACCACTGTATATATAAAGGAGTACACTCAGTGTTCAGGGAGCTCCGGACAGCTGGGGAGCACAGCGCCATACTGGATGTGTTTGTGGACATTATTAAAGAGCCATATATTTCTGCTGCAGCCCCACAGGGCCTGCTCTTACCGGCTGATCTCCACACTGGCAGACTGCTAATGAAACAGGCCTCGCTGGAGATTCATCACTGTGGAGAGTCAAAGCGATTCTCTCCCCCCCCCACACTCTCCTCACTTATCTCGCCTTTTCCCAGTTTTTTCCTCCTATCTTTCTCAGTTTTGCTCTGCTGGGCGTGCTAAAGTTTATCTAGATCAAACACAGAAAACATGAACTTCAAGCAAACTAAGTTTACTTTGAGTCTTCTCCCAGAGTAAAGCCTCTAAGACATAGACTGTTAATAACAAATATTAAACGGCTCACCACTTCCAGAGGTCTGTTATTAAGGAGAACAGGACGTTGCCAGGATCAACTATTTTTGACTGAAGCATGTTTGGCTGAATTGTTGGCGAATGGTTAGCTCTTCTTTGTTTCAGAAGTTATCCTGTAGTCTGCAATCTTGTTAGCCAGTTAGCATGCTAGTTGATTAGCTCGCTTCTGGAAGAGTTCACTCATGGTTTAGCTCAGTAGCTTGTTCACTGTGGCGACTGCTAGCTTAGTAGCTAAATTAAACAGGCCCCACTGATTAGTAGATGTTGACATGTCTGTGGGTATGACAAGAAACAAACAAATAGCATTACCATGTTTTCTTGAGACTCACATTCAAAACAACAGAAGGATTTTAACATTTTAGTTTCTAACTTTTAAGCACTCAGTTTGAAAGCTAGGGCAGAAACTCAGCTAGGATTCAGGACAGCGGGGGCACCTCTAGCGCCAGAGGTGATGAAGGTTACCTTAAAGCTTGTTGATATTACAAGTTAAACCTGAGGGGATCGAAGGGGAATAAGTCTGGGATGTGACATCAGGGCCACATAAAGCTGAGAGGAGACTACACACAGGACTTGCTGCAGGGTTGTATTCCTGCTCCCCCCATCAGTCATCACTCATAATCCCAGGTCTGAGGTCGAGCAATTTGGAGGAAAAATGAAATTGCAGGCGGGGAAAATAAGTTTCATGTATGAAATTGGGAGCGCTGATGAGGTAGAGCATGTGATGTATTCAGGTGAGCAGTGGCCTGAAATGTGAGCGGAAAACAGGACGGATGGAATGAGCTGGGGGGGGATTTGGGCGGAGGGAGAAGTATAACACACCGCTATGGGATGTGATGTCAATACAGTGAAAATGGATGGCGGCTAATGGGACACGCAGAAATAATTGTCTTTGGCAGACTTTTATTGGACTGTGTGCCAATAAAGCTCAATGAATTCAATGGAATTGGATGGAAAATGTTCGCGGAGACGGCGAGAGGTGATGGAAGGGCGACGGGATAGAATGGAAGAGTGGAAAAGAGAAAGAGAGAAAGACTGTTGCACTACAGGGATCAATTACTGGGAACTGTGAGTTATGGTGTTTGCTGCAGCGGGTGCCATGTGGCTTTATTGCTCTGGGACAGTGTTTGGAAGAAGGGGGGGAGATTATTAACCGCACAGAAAGTGAAGAAGAGGGGCGAGCGGAAAGCAGAAAAACAGTGAACGAGGTGAAGAGTTTAGAAAGAAAGATGAGTAAACCTTGAGGCTCTTCTTCTTCTTCTTCTTCTTCTTCTTCTTCTTCTTCTTCTTCTTCTTCTTCCTCTTCCTCTTCCTCTTCCTCTTCCTCTTCTTCTTCTTCTTCTTCTTCTTCTTCTTCTTCTTCTTCTTCTTCTTCCTCTTCCTCTTCCTCTTCTTCTTACTCTTCCTCTCCTCCTCCTCCTCCTCCTCCTTCTACTTCTTCTTTCCACTCTCTCCATTTTCTGCTTGTCTTGCACTTCCTGGCCCATTAAAGTGGACGACAGTGTAACTCACCCCTGATAATCAACAGCGAGAGAGAGAGGAGACCCCAGGCCTCGTTTATTATGTTACTTTCTTCTATTGAATCGGACTCTGGTGGTCATTTCTCAACGTGCGAATGAGGTGCAAGGAAAGTAATTTGCACAATGAATAATCAAGACGTGTGCAGACAGGGACGGGACGAATTAACTTTGCAATTTATACAAGGGGAAATAAAATGGTAATGCCAGACCTAAAGCAATCCTGCTGATACTGACAGAAAACACTTACTTACGCTATGGATTCAACACAGGATCTCCAAGTGTTTAATGTGAAATTCAAGACAAAAAACTGTGACTTAATTAAGAAATGTTTTCAAGCAAACATTTCTTTCCAATATGAGATAATTGTCATTTAAAAAACACACTTAAATATTGATGATGATGATTTTGCTGATCTTTTAAAATATGTTTTAATTGATTCAATTTATGTTAACAGCAGGTCATCTTTGTAGACTCATGGTTGCATCACAACGTCAACTTACTCAAAGTAAAACTGTCTAAAAGTGTGGAAACACATCATTTTTGCTCTACAATATAAAAGAGTAGTGAACATATCGTGCATTTCCATTTATAGATTGAAACATTATCCAGCTAATTGTTTTAGTTTCAGATCCTGCAGTTCCTCAGCACAGCCCTGAACACAGCCCTATGCCAAGTGTTAATTTATAGCCATTTAATTGCTCTATTTATATTAACGCAGTGTGATATGATTTCCCGCTGCCCCCGGGTGTCAGCATGTTTGCTCTGTAATCCCCCTGCAGTCACCGGGACAAATCCCCCCCACTTTGACTGTGCTTAACAAACAATGATGCTGTGAATCACAGGCAGTGGCTCAGCGTGCAGCCACTTCTGTTTCCACCGCTCACAGCTGTGAAGCAGTGGAAACAGACACACCTCTCAAACTCACATCACTGGAGGAATTTCAGAAGTGTGTTCTGTTGGACTGGTGCAAAGAAGTCAATGACAAACTGCGGAGGCAGTGGTATGACATGTTTTAAATCGCTATAAAAGGGACAGTTGCATCCTGTAACAATAGCAAGGCTTCATGGAAAGGACAATAGCATTGTCTCATCAATAACACGAGCATAGAGACTGTGGAGACTTTCATCGGACAGCCGGAGAATACACAGGACAGGGACAGTGCAGATTAAAAGGCAGACACAATAGGTCCTAACCTGGAAAAAACGTAGCAATTTAACACTTCCTGTTCCCTTGTCTGTCAATGGCTTTCTGAAAGTGTTTTTGCGTGCTAGCCTCAATTAAGGTCTGCGGTTAACACAAGCTGAAGAGATTCTAACGTTTAACACCCAACGTTAGCCGCCTTTAGCTTAGCGGTGGAGACGTGAAGTCATGTGACCGTGCTGTAGTTCCTTTATAGCCCAACATTAGCCTCCTTTAGCTTAGCGGTGGAGACGTGAAGTCATGTGACCGTGCTGTAGTTCCTTTATAGCCCAACATTAGCCTCCTTTAGCTTAGCGGTGGAGACGTGAAGTCATGTGACCGTGCTGTAGTTCCTTTATAGCCCAACATTAGCCTCCTTTAGCTTAGCGGTGGAGACAGGAAGTCATGTGACCATGCTTTAGTCCCTTTAAAGCCCAACATTAGCCTCCTTTAGCTTAGCGGTGGGGACGTGAAGTCATGTGACCGTGCTGTAGTTCCTTTATAGCCCAACATTAGCCTCCTTTAGCTTAGCGGTGGAGACGTGAAGTCATGTGACCGTGCTGTAGTTCCTGTATAGCCCAACATTAGCCTCCTTTAGCCTTTTTAAAGAGACTTGGATTCTGGATATGGGATATTTTGGGGATATTCATGAATCTGAGGTAGGAGTTAATGGGACTTTTGAACAGGCATTGAAGGCCACTGCAGGCCATCTTTATGACTTCACTTGCCTGATAGAAAAAGTACAGGACAGATGGCGGAGGAGAGGAGAGACACCGGAAGAAACAAGAGAGATGGCAGCCACAAGAGAGAAGTTTAGAGACGCATAATGATGATGGAGATAGAGGAAGGGAGGTAATGACTGGAAAACACCCAGAACAGCACGGATAAAGACATGGAGGAGGAGCAGGGAGGAGAGTCAGCGAAGGAGAGGAAATACATACGACACAACGAGGAGAGGAACTCAAGAAGTGTATTAGGGGGGTCCAGGTCAGGAGTCGACCCTGTGGCATCCCATGGTAATTGAAATTAGGTGGGGTGGTGGCTTGGGGGGGGGGTTTAGTGGAACTGGAGGAAACAGGCGACATGATAATCAATTTGAGACTGAATCGGAAACATGAGCCACTGGGGGGGCCTCGTTCCCCCTACCAGGCCTCCAGATGGCCCTGGCCCCAGCACTGTGAGGGCCCTGTCAGAGCAAGCTGTGTGTGTGTGTGTGTGTGTGTGTGTGTGTGTGTGTGTGTGTGTGTGTGTGTGTGTGTGTGTGTGTGTGTGTGTGTGTGTGTGTGTGTGTGTGTTTGAGAGACAATACCATCTGCCTGGAGTGCAAGGGGAGTTCAGCAGATGTATTTGCAGACACTAGGGGCGCAGGAGGGTATATAGACGATATACTGTGTGTGTGTGTGTGTGTGTGTGTGTGTGTGTGTGTGTGTGTGTGTGTGTGTGTGTGTGTGTGTGTGTGTGTGTGTGTGTGTGTGTGTGTGTGTGTGTGTGTGTGTGTGTGTGTGTGTGTGTGTGTGTGTGTGTGTGTAGGGACTCCCCTGATGCAGCTGTTGAAGAATAGAAATGACACGTGCAGACTGAAAGATTTGTGCAGATATTTGCAAGAAAGACGGTTAACAAATCTCTCAAAGGCGTCAAAACCTCCTCGTTCTTCCTCACCCTGTTGGACTTCTTTTTCCGTTATTTGAATCACTTCACATTATCCTGTTTAATACACAGATACATGCTCGATAAACCAACGGCTTGAGTCATAATATTGATTTAAAAATGACCGTATTGCTTCTGCTAAGAGAAAATAGTCCCTACCAACGGCTGGATCTGAGGCGACAGCAACGTAACTTAAAAAACGACAGCTCTGATCCAGGTTTTCTGTAACCGTCCAAGTCTGCTCACAGTTTATTTTCCATTAACCAGTCTTCAAACACTGCCATACCTTGTTGTTGAATGCAATCATCCCTCTTTAGCAAACAGAGGTCTGTTATCAAAAAATAACAGACCTCTGTAATGTCGTAATTGACCAATCAGGATCGAGTATTCACCCAGGCTTTGTGATCTTTGTTGTCGTGTGGAATCTTTTTCCACGAGGAGTTAATCTCCAACATGCTCAGACACTTATATGTCTCAGAGCATAATGCACCTCCTGTACAGGGAGCAAAGCAATCCTTAAGGTGCTCTTGAAACTGGATCTCAGAGAGGAGAATGATCCTCACACACTCGGGCGCAGTAAGGATAAAAAGTACATTACGTCTTTATTTAATCAGGTTTAAAATGTCAACCGGCTGGGACCTCAAAGGGTCTCCTCTGCTGAAGCGTGATAATCCTGCAACAGAGGCTCAAGCTTTTTAACTTCTTCCCTTTTTCTACTCGTGCCTTCCTCGCCCCTTCTTCCTTCAATAATGACGACAACCATGCAGAGAAAGAGGAGCAGTTATTCTAAGTGAACCACACATTTGAAGAGGATGCATCTGAACAGCATGGGATCTGTCTGTTTGATAGTAGGTTTTAGCGTCAGCCCCCCAAGCTTCATAACACGAGGGGTGTTGTGCCCGCCAACATAAAACATGGATGCTCTATTGATCCATCCCTTTCAAACCAGGCAAATGCTCCTCATGGAGTCAAACATAAACACCCCCCCCCCACTCAGCTGCCCAGGGGAACCTGCAGGGTTAACACATGAGAGTCGATCTGAGGCAGTTCAGAAAATAAAAAACGTCTGAAGTTCATCTGTCTGATCCCAGAGCGCTGATCCAAAGAGAGGAGGCAGACGCAGGAAGCTGAGGGCGGACGTGAGGGCGGAGGGGGGCAGCGAATGAAGGGTTTCAAGTGATGGAGAAACGGGAAAAGTTTTCGAGGGAAGAGGAGGGAGATGATGCAGAGGAAAACAAACAAGGATAGCCCAAATCAATGCTGCCGTACATCTGCCGAGTACTGATATTACAGCTGTAGGAATTCATTCAAAATGCTGTAGGTGCCCTATTCTGATTTCTTGGGGTTGTCCCTTCCCTTTAGTGTCATATAGGTTGTTGTGCATGTAAATGGTCTGCAAAGACTAACATTGACTCCTTTGTTTACTTCCAGAACATAGTGACATCACTATGGAACACTCACGCTTCTATGGGCTAGGATTCTTTAAAGTAGAGACGCTACATACTGATATACACCTGAACATCAGCAGGAGAGGACTCTTTAAAGTAGAGACACTACATACTGATATACACCTGAACATCAGCAGGAGAGGACTCTTTAAAGTAGAGACACTACATACTGATATACACCTGAACATCAGCAGGAGAGGACTCTTTAAAGTAGAGACTCTACATACTGATATACACCTGAACATCAGCAGGAGAGGACTCTTTAAAGTAGAGACACTACATACTGATATACACCTGAACATCAGCAGGAGAGGACTCTTTAAAGTAGAGACACTACATACTGATATACAGCTGAACATCAGCAGGAGAGGACTCTTTAAAGTAGAGACTCTACATACTGATATACACCTGAACATCAGCAGGAGAGGACTCTTTAAAGTAGAGACACTACATACTGATATGTCCCCTTTAACCTCCCACCTTTCTCC